>NC_028640.1:36895379-36946892 GCF_001406875.1 Solanum pennellii
CAAAACACTTCAACTCTTGGAATCTGGGTACTGGGATTACTTCTCTAAACTTCATGACGAACCTGCAGGACAGACCGTCATAGACACGACGGACCGTCACAAGCTGCGTAACCCCACACTTGGTCAGACTTCCCCATCTTCCTTCAGCAGCTGCACTACGCTGCCACCTACGGACCGTCACAGGTACGACGGACCATCCGTAGGTGGTCTCTTCTGCATTTCTTCGCTCAAAATCTCTGCATTCAGCTTTGGACAGATTTCCTGCAAAATAAATAGAGACTTATATAAAAATTAGCACAAAAAGGCTTTTGGACACACTAAACTTAAGGAAAAAGTATTAATAATACCGTGAAACCATGGTATATCAAAGTGATCCTAGAGGAGGACCCCAACTTGTTGAGGTAAACTGGCAGGCAATGGCAATCAACGACCCTCAAACGATGGCCAGTCGATCAGGCGACGGACCTTCAATGGGGGAAATGTAGCCAGAAATTATGGAGTTACAGACCCAACCAATGGACCACCATCGATGGGGCGTAGGCCAGTCAACGGTCCGTTGGTGATGAGGGTCATGGGCCTGCAAAATTCTGATAGCTTCATTGTTAAGACTTGGGGTTTTCGGGAAATTCATCCCAGGTCTTATAAAATATGAGTACCATTATTTTAGGTGTGTATGGGTATTTTAAGATTTTTTAAGCTATTAAACTCTCATTTAGATCCTAGAAACTAGATCAAAACATTTCCCTCCCAAAGTTTCTCCAAAAACCTCCGTGAGAACTCAAGGTGAAGATGAAGCTTGATGATGGATTTTCCCTGGAGTTTCTTCTTAATTCTATTTTTATTCTTCTAATAGCGTATGGTAGTTCTTAATCAAGCCTTGCTATCACCTTAGACTAAATTATGGGTGAATTTATTATGGCTAACTAGTAATAATTTCATATGTATATATCTTAGTGCTATTGTTTTATGTATGGATCATGATTGTATGAATTATAGGCTGTCTCAAATTGATTACGTGAATGATTTATATCATTGGATTCATTGTAAATTAAGTTTATTGTATTGAATTGGTGATCATGGCTATGGTAAGAGCCTTATGAGTATTGAGTTGGTTGATTGGGCTATGGATTAAAGTTGTGTGTTTGGATCGGTTGTATGATGCCCTAAATCTCTTCATATTACGTTGTATAGCTCTTGTATTATGATGATTATTGGTATGGTCCACCTATTGTGATGGTCAATATGTGTTACCTTTGTGAAAGATTTGGCCTTGTCGGCATTACTTTGTGAATTGTATTAGTATCATGTTTAAGGCTTATATGGAGGTATGATGTTAATATGTTTATGTGAAGTAAGTGATCATGCATGGAGTGTTATGTCTTGTATGAACATGTGGGGTTGAAGCATGACATGATATATGTGTTAATTGTGAGAATGTACAGTGAGAATACTTTAGTAGTGCTTGATCTTGCGTGAACGATTATGTTATGATTCTTCTTAAGTGATGAGAAATAATGATATTGAATATTAAATTGTGAAGATTGTATGTGCTCTTAAATGTCTAGGTGTGACTAACGTAATCTTTGATGACTTCTTACATGTGTGATGAGAATGTAGTGTCTTGACTAGGTAGACATAAGTCCCTCTTCTTGATACATGAAAGGTATGTAAATATGTGACTCCATGAGATAGTATGATAAAGCTTCTTATTCTTGTATGTGTTATTGACATGTGACCTTGAATATAGTTAAGAAGGTCCATTATGTGGAATATTCTAGAAAGAAGGTTATGATATCCTTGAAGTTGAAAGTCCTAATGGCGTCCTTCTTGTGTGAATGGTTGACTTAAGGTTGGTTGGATGGAAAGTCATGAAATCATCCTTAGTAAAATCATTGAGTTATCCTCTTAACCACAGTAGGTAACCTTAGTTGACCCTCTTTGGTAAGATGTAATGTGATTGGGTTGTGAACTTGATATGGAACCCCTTCATATGCTCCTTTTTGTGAATTAGTCCATGAGAACAAATGCTAGCACCGAGCGAGTATGGCCAGGGGAATTGCTCTAAAACAATTTGACACTAGAGAATAAAGAAACCCTTTATATTCCTTAACCATGTGCCTACATTGGATATGTCCTCATTCTACCCTTGGCAAGTAGAACACCCTCCATCAGAGTAGGTTATAACTCCAGATTCCATGCTTATCTATCATAGTCTATGTCGGTTAATGCCTATTTTCCTCATATTTGAAACATAATAGTGTTGGATAAGTTCTATGAAGTTTAGGTAGTAGTCACTAGGTCTTCATCAAGACCATAATATGAATGTCCTTAAGTGTTGAATGTCTTCTAAAGGACTTAATAAATTTAATGACTTGACTAAAGACTTGTTAATTGAAAAGCTATCTATCTAGAGTAGCTTTAAGGATTGCTTTGCTAGGCATCGAGAGGGTTTATGGGCGTTCTCTTCATGTCTTACTTAGGTGAGTCTTACATTAATTCTAGGTAGGGAGTCTAATTGGTAAAATGGGAATAATATTATCTTAGATTGTCTAAAGGATCTCTTTGGTGTGGATGAAGGGATTGTAAGGGAGATCTCTTCATAACTCACTCAAGTGCACCTTTCAATGACCTTTGGTAGGAGGATCTCACATTTATGTGAATTGGTGTGATATTTGATGTATTGAAAAAACTTTCTTTAGGTAGTCCTAGGGATCACCTAGGTGTGTGTGAAGGGGTTGTATAGGCGGCCGCTTTATATCTTACTTAAGTGAGTCTTGGGATAACATTAGATAGGGATCCATGTGAGTATGTTTATGTGTTTTGGTGTGGTTTTGATGTTACCTTGTGATGTGTAAATTAAATGTAAAGTTATAGTGAGGTCACTGTAAGGTTACTATAAGGTTTCTACACATTGAGTATAACTTGGAATGTATATATATTGTGATTATTGACTTGATGGATGCCTCTTAAGCTATCATATGAAGGTTTTATATCAAATTTTATGAAAAGTATGTCATTTACTAAATGTCCTTTTTTTCATGGTTTTTGCATGACTTCCATACTTAGTGCATCTAATGTGATAATCCCTTCTTTTTCACTTTTTGACTAAAGTGTATGAAATTTGAATCTTTATATGCCATGGAGGATGGATAGGTTTCAAAGGGATGAAGATGAAGTATTGGTGAGTACTCATTGATTCGAGGACAATACCCGCACATTCTTTTATGTCTTATTCTTTATTTTATGTCATGTATGGTCTTAGTCTCAAATGTTGTATGCTCTAAACTTTAGGTTGTTCAATGAGACATTGCGAAGGTTTATTTTTTTAATGAAAGTCTTCCGCTTGCATATGTTATTTAACGAGTTTTTCGTGAGTGAAGAAAGTTTTAAATTCTTAATTATTTTGGAGTGTTCATTATGCGATGATTCATACGAGTGGATTTAGTTAGAATATTCGGAGTCACATATTCCATATGGCGACTCAAGAATTCTCTAACTTCTAGGGTGTACTTGTGGGTTGTGACAAAGGTGGTATGAGAGCATAAGGTTTTGGAGTGTCTTAGTTTGTCTCATAAACCACGTTCAACAGAGTCTTGTTCATAATGTGAAGTGCGCCACATAATGAAAAGGAGGCTATTGGGTGCTAGGACAAGTTTCACTTCTTCATTCTTCTAATAGTACCTAAGAGCTTTATATATGGTGTCTTTCCCTTGCTCCTTTATTTTGTTGGTCCTTTGAGTGTGACATTTGTTAAGTTTGGGTTGAGGGAGATAAATGATGATATGTGACTTGGAATTGACAGCCAACCAACCGACCACCATCGATGGGGCGTAGGCCAGTCGATGGTCCGCTGGTGATGGGCATTGATGGGCCTGCAAAATTCTGCCAGCTTCACTGTTAAGAAATCGGTTTTGGGGAAGTTCATCCCAAGTGTTATAAAATAGAAGGACAGTTACTTGCGGTGTGTATGGGTATTTTACTAGTATTTAAGCTATTAAACTCTCATTTATACACAAGCAACTAGATCAAAACCCTTTCCCTCCCAAAGTTTCTCCAAAAACCTCCCTGAGAACTCAAGGTGATGATGGGGCTTGATGATGGATCTTAAATGGAATTTCTTATTAAATTCCCTTTGTATTGTTATAATAAGGTATTGGAGTTCTTCATCTAAGGCTTCCTATCACCTTAGAGACAATTTCAAAGATGATTTGAAGGATTTCAAAAAATGAAAAAGTACAATTTCTACACTAAATCTTGGGTTTTTGAACTAAACGTTTTCAAACATTAATATATGATATTATTGATGTATAATTAATGTTTTACAATGAAAATATATATGAACCATTGACCTTCTCAAATATTTCAATTTGACTAAATTATGGGTGAATTGATTATGGCTAAGTTGTAACGAAGTCATGTGTAGATTGCTTAGGGCTATAGTTTTATGTATGTATCATGATTGTATGTATTATAGGATGTCTCAACTTTATTACATGAGTGATTTATATTGTTTGATTAATTGTATATTGAGTTTATTGTATTTAATTGGTGATCAGGGCTATGGTAAGAGCCTTATGAGTATTGAGTTGGTTGATTTGGCTATGGGCTGAAGTTGTGTGGTTTGATCGGTGGTATACTGACCTAACTATCTTCACATTATGTTGTATAGATTTTTTATTATGACGATAATTGATATGGTAAACTTATAGTGGCGGTGCTTATGTGTTACCTTTGTGAAAGATGTGGCCTCGTCGGCATTACTTCGTGAATTGTATTAGTATCATGTCTAGGGCTTATATCGAGGTGTAATGTGAATATGTTTATGTGAAGTAAGTTGATCATGCATGGGGTGTTATGGATTGTATGAACATGTGGGGTTGAAGCATGACATGATATATGTGTTAAATTGTGAGAATGTATAATGAGATACGTTTGTAGTGCTTGTATGATTTTGTGTGAATGATTCTGTTATGATTCTCCTTAAGTGATAATGTATGATGAAATTGTATATGAATGTGTGAATATTAATATGTTCTCTTAAATGTCTAGGTGTGACTAAGGTAGTCTTTGATGACTTCTTACACGTGTTATGAGAATATAGTGTCTTGACTAGGTTAACCTAAGTCCCTCTTCTTCATGCATGAAAGGTATGTGAATATGTGACTCCTTGACTTAATATGCTAAAGCTTCTTAGTAATGTATGTGTGATTGAAATGGACATTTAATATAGTTAAGAAGGTACTTTATGAGGAATCTTCTAGAAAGAATGATATGATATCCTTGAAGTTGAGAGCCGTAACGGTATCCTTCTTGTGTTAATGGTGGACTTAAGGTTGGTTGGCTGGAACAACATGAAATCATCCTTAGGAAAATTATTTGGCGATCCTCTTTACCATAGTAGGTAACCTTTAGTGGACCCTCTTTGGTAAGATGTAATGTGATTGGGTTGTGAACTTAATATGGAACCCCTTCATATGCTCCTTTATGTGAATTACTCTACGAGAAAAAAGGACAGCACCAAGAGAGTATGGCTAGGGTAGATTATCTAAAATAAGAAGACATTAGAGAACAAATAAACCCTTCATACTTCTTAACCATGTGACTATATGGGATGTGTCCTCGTTCTACCATTGGCAAGTAGAACACACTCCATTGGAGTTTGTTATATCTCCCTATTCAATGTTTAGATACCATGGTCTATGTCGTTTAATGCCTATTCTCATCATATGGGATACATGCTAGTGTTGGATAAGTTCAATGAAGTTTAGGTAGTGGTATGGGACTCTATCTAGACATTGCACAAATAGCCTTACAAGATGTTAGTATGTGAGTCCCTAAGTCTTTATTAAGACCATTTTATGAATGTCCTTAAGTGTTGAATGTCTTCTAAATGACTTAATAATAATGACTTAAGTAAAGAGTTGTTAATTGAAAAGGTATCTATCTAGAGTAGCTTTAAGGATTTCTTAAGTAGTCTTTGAGATGATGTATGGGCATTATCTTCATGTCTACTTAGGTGAGTCTTAGAGTTATTCTAGGTAGGGAGTCTAATTGGTGAAATGGGAATAATCTTATCTTAGGTAGTCTACAGGATCTCTTTGTTGTGCATAAAGGGATTGTATGGGAGATCGCTTCATAACTCACTCAAGTGGATACTAGATTGACCTTTTTGGAGTTTCTCATGTTTTTGTGAATTGGTGTGATATTTGATTAATTTGAATAACTTATTTTCGGTACTCCTAGGGATCATCTAGATGTGTGTGAAGTGGTTGTATGGGCAGCCGCTTCATATCTTACTTAAGTGAGTCTTAGGGTAACCTTAGTAAGGGATCCATGTGAGTATGTTTATGTGTTTTGATGTTACCTTGTCATGTATAAATTTTATGTAAAGTTATTGTGACGTCACTGTAAGGTTACTGTAAGATTTCTACATATTCAGAATAATTTGTAATGTGTCTTTTATTGTGATTATTCACTTGATTGATGTCTCTTAAACTATCTTATGAAGGTTTTATATCAAATTTCTTAAAAATAATGTTATTTATTAAATTCCATTTTTCATGATTTTTGCATGACTTCCATACTCAGTGCATATAATGTGCTAACCTCTTCTTTTCCCTTTTTGATTAAAGTGTAGGGAATTGGAAGTCTCGATATGACATGGAGGATGGATTGGTTTCTAAGAGTTGAAGATGAAGTATTGGTGAGTCCTTATCATTTCGAGGACAATACCCACATGTTCTTTTCTGTCTTAGTCTTTATTTTATGTCGTGTATGGGCTTAGTACCAAATGTTGTATACTCTAAAGTTTAGATGGTTTAATGAAACATTGTGAAGGTTTATTGTTTTATTGAAAGTCTTCCGCTAGAGTATGTTATTGAAAGAGTTTTTTGTATGTGAAGAAAGTTTTAAATTCTTACTTATTATAAAGTGTTCACTATGCCATGATTGATACGATTGGATTTAGTGAGACTTTTCGGAGTCTCATATGCCGTGTGGCAACTCAAGAATGCTATTACTTCTAGGGTGTACTTGTGGGTTATGACATCTCGAGTTGTCATAGCTTGAGCTTGAGTAATTATGGATTGAGATTGAGTAATCATGACTTGAGTCAAGTTAGGAAAGCCTCCCTTATCTACCTATTTGTCATGACCGGAGGATTGACCGGAGCTTGGCCACCTACAAGAACTTTTTCTTGATTAGGAGCTTGGTTGTCTTGCGGAGGAACTCCCGCATTAGCAATATATTCTTCAGCCCTTCCTACAGTCTCCCTTCTAGTAGACATAGCCTATAACCATAAGAAAAGGATTAGAAGAAAAGGAGACATATAGTTAATACTCTTGAGGTACGATTTAAGAATACCAAAAAAAAGAGAATTTCCAAAGCATCACATAGCCTCTCATTCATAAGTGTGGAGGGCTTCACAATCATGAACAAGACTCTACGTAGACGTGCTTTTTTGAGATATAATTCCTAATATTATTCAACCTCATGCTTGGATATCAAGTTTCTAACTACGGAAGACTACCCCTAATCGTAAACGGCGTTTTCGTCCTCGAAGAGGCCTTAGACAATTTCTTAGCATACATTATTGCATCATAGATAAATTAAAAAGTGGAAAATTAAAAAAATTTATTTGAATTCAAACTTCACTTCACATATATTAAAATAGAATCTATAATTGTCTCACATGACCATCAAATCATAACAGTAAGAGAAATGGCACCTAGTCCTTACATCATTACAATATGTCTAATAATAGTAATTACAATGAAGTCTTTTAATATGGAAATAAAAACTAGAATTATTAATTTCTGTCCTCGGACTTGAGGACTCACCAACTTCGGATAGAAATCCAAGTTCTTCAAGAAAGGTGTGGGTTATCTTCAATGCCCCAAACCTACACTTAGTATGGTAACATATGCAAATAAATCATTTGAAGACATCCAAAAATGGACATATTATTTATAAGCATGCCATGTTAACTTTAAAAGCCTTCATGCACATTCGAGGAACATATACAAGTTCATATCATAACAATATTAAGGCATATTAATGTTCCACGCTCAAGAATAACCTCATAATAAAACAATATTCAACATTTCATGTTTATTGTTCATTTCATCAACACATCATACTACCATACCTACAACCCCTAACCAAATCTACTAGTGCAATGTATATATGAAGCCCATAACCCCACATAAACCAAGTAAACTAGGAAAGGGACCATAAGCATTGTATCTTAACTCCTAAATCACCATAACAAGTGTAGTCAACATCATACATAACAATTTAGACCAGTGTCATATAAGACCACCATCATGCATTTCATGTATACATAAAGAACCCACCCTAGAACTCCCTTCAAATTCCACTTGTTCAATATATAGGTAAAGTCCCATACCCTTACCTACACTAAATAACACCTTTTAAGTAACCCTAGTTAGTTTGCATCTTCTTACTTTCATTCAGTCAGTTTTACTTTCAGGAAACTTCGCTATAGGAAACATTAGACCATGTGAGCTAAACATGAAATCCAGTGTCAACCCGTCACACCGAAAGGAGGGCTGCCAAGGCAGGACATATACATCATAATAGCGTCTAGGTGGATCCACTAGCTAAGATTCTTATAGGGGAACCTAGTTAAGGAACTACGAGATTTTTATTGAAACATCTTTTATGCTAATTCGCATTGTAGTTTCCACCTCATGAGAACATTTGGTGAACCTATCTTCCATTTAGGAAGGGACACCTGTCATTGTAAAGATCACTTGGTACTAAGCTAAATTCCCTTTTGAAGTATCTTTAAGTCTTCCTTAATATTAATTCATAAAATAGTGCTTAGGAGTTTAACCCCTCATATAATATGTTTATAGTTCATAGGTTCTAGGATGAGAAAGACTTTTCATCATAACCCAACATCATGTGACAATATTACCTCATAACATAGTAATAAGATGCATATGGGAGTCACCTTCAACCCATCATAATAATACATCTATCATCATCTCACAACCATCATATTCATAAAATAATCATACATTTATAACTTGATAATTCATACCTCAATTGAGTAACAATACCAAGGATAGACCAACATTATTACAATAGAGTGTTCATGACCTTGAAGGTCTTACCTATGGCCTCCAAGAAACACATTCAAGACATTACCCCCCAATTAATGATATTTACTCAAAAAATCAATCATCATCATCATCATACAATAGTAAATTATGCAAGGAAACATTCAATTACATCACCTCTAATCTTTAATCAACATAATTCAAGAGTTCAGGTTAGGAGAAGAGGGACATTCATGGGTCTTCTAGATAATTAGGTCAAATGCAAAGGTAATAAATCAATTTAATCATAAAATTCATTATCCGTCACTATTAATAAGATCAAGACCAAATTAATCAAGTTTGAAGGGTGACCCACGTAATTGAGTGAAATCTAGAATTTGGTAGAACATTGAAATTCAATTTTGAAGAACCTCTTGGGGAAAGGAGTCCAAAGAGTGAATATTTCCCATACATTATCAATTCTTATAGGTTAGTGAAGGAAAACCTTGTTCTTGAATCCCTAGAGAAAACCTTACCTTCTTCTTCAATGGTGTCTCGAGTTGAAAGAGAATTCTAGAGAGAAGTGAGAGTCATTGAGGTTTTGGGATTAAGAAGTAGGAAGAATTGTTTTATGTGTTAAAATACCTTAATATACCTAAAATAAATAAATTAAAACCTCCCTTTACTTAAAATGTCATGGGTGGAATTTACCAAACCACCCTTGGCTTGGTCGTGCCTTGCACCATATGGAAGACACCAAACCACCCCCACTTTTGACACTCCCTCAATTCATTGACGGCTAGTGCTGGCTGGCCTTGGTTTGTATCAGAGACTTGAAAAATTGATCCAATTCTCACAATTCTAAGTGTGGACTCACGACCACCATTGACGGGGCGTCAATTGCACTCATGAAGTGCTTGCTGTTTTTGACTCTTTTTGGATAATTGTTTCACTCGTCCTCGAGGTCCCTTAGAGTAATTCTTGGGGAGTCGTACCCGGATGTTTTGATTCTAAACGTGCACTAATATGTACTCTAATAATTATTGCAAGATTTGACACTCATGCGACTCTTCAAACCCCTTACAAGACCTAAAGGCACACTAAATCATTTTCATTTGTCTTCGGATCTTATGGTCGTTTATTAATGTTTATATTTTATTAGTTTCAGATAAATTTAATTAAATATATTTAGTCATGGAAACACAATTTTAAACATTATTCATTATGAGAGGCTATAGCCTAGGTCTTTGGATTTCAGAGTTATAAAATCTAAAAAGTATGATCCTCTTCTTCCCATGATGGCTACATGGTTTATGGAGGGTTGTGACTTATCTGAACTCTCCCCATGACGGTGCTTAATACTAGTCCCAAAATATGATACTTGGTCTTATGTTTCAGAAAATACTTCTTTCTGTGATTTGAGATAATTGCCAAAAACGTAGCTCAAAGGCTATCTTGGAAATCAAAGTTTCTCCTCTAGCTTAATTGTAAAAACATTTTCTCTCTCTAAAAATCTCTCAAAGGCTCTTTGGAAATATTAGTTTCCTTTCTTATTTAAATCTGAAAACATTTAAAACTTCTTAGGTATACTTACTTCACAAATACTTCTTTGAAGAAAACAACTTTAAATCTCAACTATTTGATTAAAACAAGTTAAAATTTTTGTGAAATACTTTTGAAAAACATTAAGAAGTTATCTTCACTTAACACTCGACTTCTTGACTTGACTCTTGACATTCCTTGAATTGAATAGTGGATTGAAGGATCATGATCTGTGATAGGAAATATATCATGATGTTTGGGAATGGTTTTAGATAGGAAGAACAAGTTTCTTCAAAAATCTTGAAGAATCTTTGATAAGAACTTGAATAGAAACCTTAAAATCCTTGCTTGAAGGTAAATGATCAAGAAAACCTTTCTTGACATTCTTGAATTCTCTATAACTAAGAATTATAATTTTCATTAGTAAAGATGAAAAGATGATTGTTTTGAACCTTTTATTAGTCAACAAATTCGTTTAGGGTTTTCTTTGAGGTAAAAAAGCAAAAACAACCGTCTTTAATGTGTTCCCGTCGTCTAATTCGTAATAGTCATAACATTTTACTCAGAAATTGGATTGACGCGAAATTAGTGGTGTTGGAAAGTAGATTCAATTGCCTTTAAATGAATATGTTATATCTAATGTAACTCTTAATATTCTAAGAAACTCTATTTTCTAAAAGTTGATCCAAGTAGAACCTTAACATCAAAAACTTAATTGATAAGGAAACTTCAAGAACAGCTATCATGAACTCATCAAGAACTTAAATCCTTAAATTTGAAGAATGAAATTACACTAAATAAATTATTATTGACATGTGAGTGAATGAAACACTATGTAAGATCACATACCTCGTAGGGATCACCCCTTGACGAAATCTACAACCGATTCTTGAACGTTCTTGACGAATCTTGAACTTTCTTCCCTTTTTCTCCTCTTTTCTCTTCTCTCCAAGACCTAGTGTAAAATTCACTTTTAAAAAATGTTCAAAATCTGAATTGATTAAGTTGGGTAAGGAAAACACCAAACTACCCTTCTAAAATCCAGTTTTCAGACTTTCCTTATACATCTAAAGGTCATAACTCACTCACACGAACACGAAATCGCGCAAACTTGGAGGCGTTGGAAATATCATTCCAACCATATATAGAACTACACCTAACTTTCCTTGATCTAGGAGTTATCCACATATTAAGTTAACCAAAAATTCTTTTTCACTTACTTACCAAATTTCCAGAGTTTAATTTCTTTCAAAAAAAATAAGTATTTCAAATTTCTAAGCTTCCTTCTAGTTTCTTTTTAGTTGCAGTTGCTACAAAAATATTTTTGTGAAATAGTATTATTTTTGAAAAAAAGAAGACCAAGAGTTAATGATGTTTTAGCAAAGGAATTTTTTTATGTTTTAGCAAAGAATTGGGTTGCAAAGGAAGTGTACAAATATATAAGGAGTGAAGGGTATATTTGACACATATATATTTAAATAAAAATTACGCAAGATTTCTTATTTCTAATACATCAAAGCAAACAATGTATAATAAATAATACTTGCATAACTAATGCAAGAAGTAATAATGCACCTTATTTTGTATTTTTCTTATAATACACTCTACCAAACGGCCCCTAAGTTTCTGTCTACTATTTTAAAAGCTTTCCATATATTGTATCTTTTATTATTTATTTCTTTTGATATGAGTATCTCGAGTTGAGTAACTAGAGTTGAGTATTTTATTGTTGAGTTGAGCTCTATTTCATTGAATTGAGTTGAACTATTTTTCACAATGTTGAGTCCATTATTGTTCAGTTGAACTATGTTTCATTGAGTTTAGTTGAGTAAGTTGAGAGTATGTATATATGTTTCTTTTTTATCTATTCGAGCTTTTTTTTTTATGTTTTTGAATTCCCTTGCATGCTCGTATATTCCATTTACTGAGTTATTTAGCCTGCATCGTTTAGGATGCAGATACAAATATTCATGATTATTAACACGTGTTTCTTTGAGGTCATCTTATTCTATTCATATTTGGTGAGCCATCTAATATTGTATAGGAATTCACCTTTATCTTATGCTTAATAGTTTTCTGATGTCGTGGATCTTGTCTTGATATCCTTCCGTAATTGTAGATGCTTCATAGATATATAGAGTTGAGAAGTTTCCCGTATTTACTTTTATTTGAGTATTGTACATACTTTTAAAAGGGTTTTGTATTCAAGTTTATTGAATTTATTTAAGTTTAAAACTTTTGTATGCTTAAGTTAGTCTTGTTCTTGTAGCCTTCTAGGATGAGGTTCTGCTCTGGGATTAAAAAATTGTTCTCAAGTGTTTGCACGTCCAGGGTGTAAGATCGGCTCATGACCTATCTTTATTCTAATTTATGTAGCAATTTTTTAATAAAAGCATAAATACTATCTTTGGAATGAAAACAGTGAGAATATTAATTAGTACATAAGCTAGTGATGTTCAATGACGAAACACATTATCAAAATGAGAAAATTAATTTTATTAACAATAACCGTAACTCTAATATTTATTTATACAACTGAAAATAAAACATAATCTCAATATCCACAAATATATTTTGATATAGAAAATACAAAATAATTAATTTAATTAAGGTCATGTTTTTAAAGAATGTATTTGTGATGATTTTAAATTATTTTAAACTACAATTTATGTAATACTCTATCAGTGCCAATCAAAACTTTTTTATTTACATAGACGCTAGAAATTACCCCCTCCCCCTTTATCACTTGACACTCATTCTAAAAGTATTTTTTTTAATTTGCTTGTCCAATTTATGAAATCAAAAGAAGATTAAAATATCTTTTAATTTTTATCCCTAGTATAAATTGTTGCATTTTAAAAGGTGTGAATGGAAAATGAAGAGATGCGACTTTTATGAAGAGTTCTGATTTTTATGAAAAGTTGCGACTTTTAAAAAAGGTGGTGACTTTTCATAAACGTTGTGACTTTTCTAAAGGTTTGTCATATTTCAGTAAGTTACAATAATAACTCTTTCACAATACCCTTTATTTTTTATAAATTGAGAGATTTCCTCTCATTTTAAGAACATATTTTTTCTGAACTTCTTCTACTACTACCAAATCTAGTATTCAAAGTGTAGTTTTCTTCCGTTGAGTGGTTCTCTGAAACGGTTGTTTTAGGTACCGAAACACCGGTTAATTAGATCGTTCTGTGCTAGCAGGATATATTCTGTTAACCTCGGGTACTTGAGTGGAATAATTTCCATAAGGGGATATTTTTTATTATGTGGGCTCGATTTTCTTTCTTTGAGAAAAATATTTTTATATTGTTTCTAATCAGTTTTAGATTCTATTTTCTCTGCTAGTCTTAATGTTCTAGTTTTGAAAATACTCTTTAACATTTATGTTTGTTACCAAGTTCTTCAAAGTTTTTTTCTAAGTATCTTAGGAATACGATATGAACAATATAAATAACTGCATCATATAGCAATTATAACATCTCGTAACTTGAAATAACTAATAATAATATAAGAAACCAAGCATAATCATCTTTCGAAATAAATAGGGAAATCAAGAAATTTTCTTAAGTCTAGAAGTGATGTTTTTGGTCATTTTCAAATGGTCATAACTCAAGTTAGGGTGAGTTCTTTACATATTGGAAATTCCTTGGGAAGATCTTTCCAACGGCGCCGAGTTAGCACATTTTTGATGTCGTATGAGAGAGATATATCTTTTGGAAGTTGGGTTGTTGGACAGAGGAAAGTCCAATCCGGATTTTAGTAAGGTTAAAGTAGTATTTTCACCCTATTATTTTCTAATTTGTTTTAAGGGTTGAATTGGGGTAAAACCAAGTTTTAGTTACATTAGAAAAATACTTTTTACGCTTAGGGTTTGGGAGAAAAGAGAAAAGAAGATGGAAAAAGGAGAAAGAGCAAGATTTTTCCAAGAACACTAAGAGATTCTAGTGGAATTTGTTGGAGGTGATCCCTATCGATGTATGTGATATGTTTCTGTATTGGGTTCGTTCACCCACACACCAGTATGTTTAATTCAGCAGGTTTCATATAGATTGAATAGTAAATCTTGAACTTCTTGATGAACAAATTGTTATATCCCTATTGGTTAGGTTGTAAAATACCTTTAGTGTTTTGATTCATGTTTCCAGGATGTTCTACTAGTCTAAACTATTGGGTATTGAGTATATTAGTGATCCTAAGTTTCTGGGGAAAGATCCATGGAAGTTTGGGAGGTTAAGAGTTTAAAATCGGAGAAGCAAAGTTCAAAACCCGTCTGATAGGACCTGGGGCGCGGCGCCTACTAGAGACCTTCAGGAGAGACTCTGTCTGTCATGCTCTGGCGCGCTGCACCAGTAAGAGAGCCTAAGTACAGCCTCTGTCAGTTAGGCTCTGGCGCCCACACCTCTCAGAGCGCCACGGTTACTTGAAGTTTCCATTTCTCCCCTATCTTTTCGTATGAGTTCCTAAGTGATGTACCCACAAGTCCTAGTTAATTCAAACACTTTAAGGTACATCTAAACATCATAAAACCATCAATAAACATGAGATCATGATCCTTGAATCCATAATCTAATTCAACAAAAGTTAAGATCAAAGTCAAAGAAGTCAAGGAGTTAAGCCTAAGGCAATGATGTAAGTTAAAGTAAACTTTCTTAAAGTATTCCAGATTCTTATTTTTAAATGTTTTAATTTCGTTTTAAGGCTCAAGTTTTGAGTTAAATAAAGAGTAAAAGTTGAAGTCTTTTCTTCAAAAGAAGTATAAGGGGACTAAGTATTCCCTAAAGAGTTGATCAGGATCATATGTGTCAAATTAAGCACAGATTAAAGATTTGAGTTAATTTCTCAAAAGATATAAGGTTAATAAGTATTTCCTATAATGTTTGTAAATGTTTTTACATTTAAGTTAAGTGGGAGCTGAGACTTCCCAAAAGAATGTGAACAAGCAAGGGGAACATTGATTCTAAAGAAGCTTTGGTAAAGTTAAAGTGTTGAGCAAATTATCTCAAACCAAAGAAAGGACGTTATTCTAAAAGTGTGAGCAAAAATATATTTTTTTGGGAGTAGTATTAAGCACCTATGTGGGGATACGATTTCATATTAACTCAAGTCCCCATGTAAACCATGTAGCCATCATGGGTGTTAAAGGGTTATACTTTTCAGATGATCACGTAAGTTAAGCTAGTGGATCCACTAAGTTAATTAAGGTCCTATACTGATGGCAAGGTATAGGATGGTCCTTGGCAACCTGAGATAAAACGTTGTACCATCACTTAAGATCATAGTGATTGTTGTCGAATCTCCCACAGAAATTATATTACTTTATTATGTATGTGAAGTTGAGTTTATTACTATTTTATCTTATTGAACTAAGTGTTTACACCGTTTTAAAAGATTTATATATATTTCATGTGTCTTTACTGCTTTATATTGAGTTGTAATTTTATTGAGTTGAGCAGAGCAAGGTAAGTTCATTCTTAATCCTTTCAAGCTTAATAGTTGTTGTTTAGCATTCCAACTCGCATACTTATACATTTAATATACTGATGCCAGTTAGCCTGCATCGTCTTATGATAAAGACACAGGTAACCAGGATTAACATGAAGTACTTTGTTGATCCAGTTTGATCTCCAGAGTCAGTGGTGAGCCTCTTTGGCAGTTTTGGCTATTTGAGCTCTAGTTTCAGCTCCAGAGTCTTAGGATGTTTAACTTTGAGACTTAAGTGCCATTTTAGACAAGGTAAATACTTAAAATATTTCTTTAAGAATGTTCTTATTTTTTAATTGAGTTGAATTAAGTATTCCCCAGTTAAGTAAGCCAAGACAAGGGTTCGCTCCAGGACAACAATGGTCGTTCGGTGCTGGCAACGTCTAGGGTGTAGGCTCCGAGCTTGAAAAAAATGGTATTAGAGCACAAGGTTTAATGGTACTAGGAAGCCAATGAAGTTGAGTCTGAAGAGTCTTAGACATCTGTGTGAAGCGCGCACATCTATGATTAGGAGACTACAACATTTAGGAAATATCTCACTTCTATCATACTCATTTCATTCATTAGAGTTTATCACTAGAAGTTTCTCTCTAATTCATGCTTGCGCGTGTTTCAAATAACAATGCCTCCATGGAGAACATCAAGAGGTCATCCAACTAGGATTAATGCAGAAGCTCAGGAATAGGAGTCACCCAATGCTCCGGAAGTGCAATCTCAAGGAGAGGTTACTAATGCTGAGTTCCCTGAGACTATCCGAATGTTGATTTAAGTTGTGACAAACGAAGTTGGGCAACGAAGACGAGATCGAAAAGAAGGGGATGATACTTCAAGAATTCAAGAATTCTTGAGGATCAATCCCCCAAGATTCACCGGTTTTAGCACTATTGAGGATCCAAAAAACTTTGTGGAAGAGTTGAAGAAGGTGTTCGATGTGATGCATGCCGTTGGTGCTGAGAGAGTTGAGTTAGTTTCATATCAATTGAAGAGTGTGGGTAGATCCTTGTTTGATCAATGGAAGGATGGTAGAGCTGAGGATGCACCACATCCAAGTTGGGCTTGCTTTGAAGAAGCCTCCATGGGGCGTTTCTCTCCCCGAATATTTAAGAAAGCAAAAGTACGTGAGTTTCTTACTCTTAAACTGGAATCCTCAGTGTTCATGAGTATGGTTTGAAGTTCAACCAACTGTCTCACTTTACACCGGAGATTGTTAAGGATATGAGAAATCGAATCAACTTGCTTGTTGCTATCTTGGGTCGAGCTTCAATAAAAGAAGGTAGGGCTGCAATGTTTATTGCGGACATGGAACAGAATTCGCACAACATTAATGCTGACCAGCCCCGTCCCAAGGTAATGTGGCACAAGGAGGTAGTCGGGCTCTTGCCTGTTGTAGTTGTGGTAGAACCCACATCTATAAATTTCGTGATGGGAAGACAAGTTACTTTAATTGTGGTCAAGAGGTTAAATTCATAATAGAGTGCCATAATGATAAGCAAGGCAGTGGAAATTTTGAGCAATATAGCTCAATATTCATCAGTTTCTCCACCATAAAGTCCTGCACCAAGAAAGCTGCTTCTGGTAATGGTAGAGGGGCAAACTGTGTCTATGCAATCACTAGCCTCCAAGAGCAAGAGAATTCTCCAGATGTTTTCACGGGCATGATCAAAGTATATACTTTTGATGTTTTTGCTTTGTTAGACGCATGAGAAAGTTATCCTTTGTACTTCCTTATGTTGTAAACCGCTTTGAGATTCTTCTCGAAAAACATTGTGAACCCTTCTGTGTTTCGACACCCGTTAGGGAGTCTATTCTAGCGAAAAGAGTCTATCATGATTGTTCTATTTCTATCAATCCCAAGAACAACATGGCTGATCCAGTAGAGTTAGACATGGTGGATTTTTATGTCATTCTAGGTATGAACTTGCTCCATGCTTTATATGCATCAATAGATTGCAGGACTCGGGTTGTCAAGTTTCAGACTCCAAATGAGCCAGTCATAGAGTGAAATAGTAGTTCATGTGTGCCTATGTAACACTGCGAAGTCCATGAACTAAGATAGAGCCTCAAATGATAAACTAAACCTCAAAACACTGTTTCTACACCTAACTTAAACTATTTACGAAATGTTAGAGTGAAAACGACAAGAAACGTCCATGACGTTCGGAAGCTAGTGCACTTGAACTAGTAATACGTCCTTAGGTTTTGTGAAGGTTTGGGAGTGTTATATCGAGTGTAAAACTTGTAAAAATACTTTATATAGGTAAAAACATGTATATAATGTGAAAATGTACAGTTCCGACCCCGCAAGGATCTCCCTAGGGGTCCACGAAGGGACCCCACCTTTTGCCAAGCAAGCTGCCCAAGGCAGCAGCCAATTGGCCTTACAAGAAGTAGGTCCGCGTCGCATACGTGGTCCACCAAGAGCAAAAATCTTTGTCTTCAACGTGGACACGTAGAGGACTCTTATGGTTCAAAAATTAATTTGGAAAATCTTACGGGAACATCTCCGCTACACGGACTAGTTTTTTGATGAAAATCAGAAATTTGGAATTCAAGTTTGACTTCATTAAAAGTTCAACTTAAGTGAGGGGTCTTTTAGTGATTTATTAGGAAGGTTATATATTGATTTTAAATTAGCTTTACCTCACATTAAATCACTCAAATCAAATCCCCAAATCAAAAGCCAAAAGCTCGCACCTCTATCTACTTTCTGTCCCCATTCATTCTCCATTAGAAGAACAAGGAAGCTTGAAAAAGATTACAAAGTATCCAAGGTTCTTACTGAAATTTTGTTGATAAAGCTTCATTAAGGTATGCATTATTCACTCTTAGGATTCCTTTCCCCAAGAGGTCCTTTCAAAATTGATTCCTAAGTCACCCAATTTTAAGGGTTTTCCTCTACAAATTGATTTTCTTATAAACTTGAAATTCATAATTTATTATGACAAATTGGGATTATCCATGATTAGTTAAGTGTATATTATTGAGTAATTGATGTTAATTGATGAGAACTTAGTGTAGATCATGTATTTTCCCTAATTTCTCCAAATCTTGGATCTTGCTTATCAATTGATTAATGTATGGTTGTTAAACTTGTTTTACCTATTCTATTTCATTAATGGACTTCCTAGGGTCATGTATATTTGGTATTGGATGTTTTTCTTGAGGAATACAAGATGAAACCCTTTGCCCCTATCCCTAGGTTATGTATAGAAGTTAATTTTGATAGTGACGATACAATTGAGTTATTTCTTGTAAAGATTACTATTATATGATGTTATTACACATATTGAGAGAGGAATATGGTTGGTTGATGGTAATACCATTGAAGGAGGCTTATGAAGGTGAATTGGTAATGCCTTGTAATCTTAAATCCCTACTTCAATTGTGATGTTTTGTACTTATCGTTATTTGAAGTATTACATGTGGTTAAATTACCTAGGTGATGGAATGACGAATGTAATTGAAATGTCTTGACTATATGAATTGTGAAATTATGATTAAGGTATGATGACATAAGGTTGATTGTGAATTACTTATGTGCCTTACTATGACATGATGATGATTGTGTGTTAATCTCATAAATGAAGGGTTGTAATGAAAAGACATTCTCATACAATACCTAATGACCTAAATGATATTCTATATAAGGAGGCTAGTCTCCTATGACCTCTATTAAGCTATGATTGATTATTAATGGCTTAAAGACATTTCAAAAAAGGGACTTTAGCTTAGCACCGAGTGAACTAGTTATGAGAGATGTCTCTTCCAAATGTGGGAATGTAGGTTTACAATGGTTATCATGAGATTGAGATTACAATGCCATTGGGCATAAATAGGGTCTCAAGTATGTCTCCTAGTTCTTAAACAATGTTGCCCCCATAGTAATACTAGCTAGTGGATCCACCTAGAATTCTATGTTCATGTTTTGTTCTACCTTGGCAAGTAGACCACTTTCTTTCGGTGTAGGGTTTCATGACACTGGATTTCATGTTTAGCTCACATGGTATATGTCGGTTAAAAAATTGTTCCCGAAAGTGAAATGAATGATTAAATGGAGATGAACATTAATTAGGATTACTTGAGGGATCTACTTAGGATAGGTAGCGGTATGGGACTCTACCTAGACATAGCACAAGTTAACTCTAAAAGTAGTCCTAGGAGATGGTCTTATGTATTATGATATCATGTATTATGAAATTTTGTCTCTATATGATGAGACTCTTATATGATGTTGACTATGTTAACGAATATCCTATTGGTCTAAATTGCTATTAGTGGTGATGACTACCGATGAGGATATGTAAAACATTTTTGATGTTCTATCTTGTTTACCTTATTATGTGGGGTTATGGGGCTTTACATGAGCATTGCACTCGTAGGCATGGGATGGGATTGTTGGCAAGAGTTTTGTATACTATGTTGACATAAACTATTGAATAGGAAATGTTGATATGGCTTTATGTTGATGTTGTCTTTTGTTATGCATATGTTTTTTGTTATTATGGTCCTTATCTTGTATGCGTTGTTATGTGTGTGAATTAAAAGCTTTCCAAATGAATTAGCATGTTTTTTAAGAAATATTCCCTTTCATGCATGTCTTCAAATGTTTTATGTGCATATATCCATACTTAGTACAGGTGGTTGTACTAACCCATATTTCTGTGTTTCTAGGAATATGTAGGTTCCGGCCGTTGAGTTCTAGGAGGCCTATTGAAGAAGACTTGGACTCATTTCTCCAAGTGATGGCCGGTCCACATGTTCAGGGATGTTACCTTGTCTACATTTTAGCTTTGAAGTTGTATTGTAATAGAGACACCGTTCATTCCTTTATTATTTGGAACAGTGATGTAAGCCTATAATTGCATATTGACTTTGTATTGTGTGTGTGCAACTTTTGTACTCATTTAGATGGTTCAATGTGATATAAAGTATAAGACTAATTCCTCTGTATTGAATATAATGTCTAAACGAGAAGCCTATATAAGCTTCTTATGCGAGGAGACTAAGTAAACTACATATATATATATATATATGCTTAGTATCTTAGAGGTCTATGCAAACCTCAATATATAAAATTTTTAATTTTTTCACATTTTTAACCTATGAAATGTAATTATGAATGGTAATAGTCTAGACTTAGTCTTCTCTTCGAACGACGACGCCGGCTACGTCAAGAGGGTGCTCCCCGGTCGTGAAACAATTGGTATCGGAGCATGAGGTTTAAATAATCATAGGATGGATGTCTCACTAAACAACATATTTGTAGAGTCTTGTTCATGGTTGTGAAACATGCCACACTTATGAATGAGAGGCTATGCGATGGTTAAGAATTTTCACTTATTGGTAATCTTGAAAGTCGTGCCTTATGAGTTAAACCTCTATGTGACCGTTCTTCTTCTAATCATTTTATTTTGGATATAGGTGATGAATACTAGAAGGACGGATGCAAGGAGAATGGAAGAAGATTTGGCTAATGCGGGAGTTCCTCCCCTAGAGAACCAATTTCGTCCACAAGGAAAGCAATGCCTCCACAAGACCATGCTCCGGTCGTTCCTCCACTTTGTGAATTTGTATCAAGCCATGACGACCCATGCTCAAGCCATGATGACTAAAACGAATAGGTAGGTTGGACCCCGTGTTCAACCCGATGTTATTACCACGGCTTCCCGCTTGAGGGACTTCAGTACAATGAATCGTCGTATGTTCAATGGGTCGAAATTAAATGAGGATCCCCAAGACTTCATTAATGAGGTCTACAATATTGTTTATTATATGGGGTTGACTTCGAATAAAAAGGTCGAACTAGCTTCCTACCAACGCAAAGACGTAGCTTAAACATGGTAAACCCAATTGAGAGACAATAGGGCCTTGAGAGTGTTTCCTATCACTTAGGATGTGTTTATAAGAGTTTTCCTTGGTCTTTTGGTTCTTAGGGAAAAAGGGAGGCGAAAGTGGAGGAATTTATCAACCTTCATCAAGGAGGTATCAGTGTGCAAGATTACTTTTTGAAGTTCACAAAATTGTCGAAATATGCTCCTTCCTTGGTATCTAAACCTAGGGATGAGATGAGTCGCTTTGTGAAGAGAGTGTCCCATGACTTAGTTAAAGAGTGTTGTTCGGCAATACTACATGATAATATGGATATCTCTCTGTTGATGGTTGATGCAGAACAACTCGAGGAGACTAGACTCAAGATGAAGTATAGGGAGTTTATGAGGGTCAAGTCTTATGAGGGGAGTACTTCCAAGGGTAGGCTAAATCTCTCTTTTTGTAATGAAAAGACTTGGTTTGAGATTCAAGACAAGCCTAGGTTCAAGAAGAGGGTTTCCAACCAAGTTCCTTCAAGTTTCCCTATGTCAAATAAGTATAGGGTGTATAACCCTATTTCCCAAAAGGTAAGAAGTGGAAATTCACCTAGCAAGAAACCTTCTTGTTCCGTGTTTGGTAAGAAGCATTGAGGTTAGCGTCTAGTTGGGATGGAAAATTTCTTAGGGGGTGGCAAGAGTAGTCATAAGGTTAGGGATTGTCCTAGTGTGAGGAGTCAAGAGAAGGGGAGCGGTCAAGCTGAAGAAAGAGGTCCTAGTTTCGATGCTCCAAAGAGAAATCAATTTTATGATCTCTGCTCTAGGGGTGAGCAAGAGGAATCTCAAGATGTGGTCATCGTACGTTACAAGTCTTTTATATTGACGTTTACGCTTTACTTGATCTAGGTGCTACATTATCATTAGTAAGTTCTCTAGTAGCTAAAAGGTTTTATGTTCTACCCAATGTTTTGATTGAACTATTTGCGGTTACAAACTTTGTGGGTGACTCTGTTGTGGCTATAAGAGTCTTTAGGAGTTAACCTATATCTTTGCCCAATAGAGTTACATGGGTGGATTTGGTATAACTTGAGATGGTTGATTTTGATGTCATTTTAGGAATGGATTGGTTGCATGCTTGTTTTGCTTCCATTGATTGAAGAACAAGATTGGTTAAGTTCAATTTTCCTAATGAACCCGTCTTAGAATGGAAGGGGGGTAACTCAATTCCTAGAGGTTGTATCATCTCCTATATAAAAGATTGTAATATGATCTCTAAAGGGTGTCTTTATCATATTGTAAGAGTCAAAGATCTTGATTCCGACATTCCTCCCAGAGAGTCGATCCCCGTAGTGAAGGAATTTTCGGATGTCTTTCTCGAGGAGTTTTCTGGATTTATCCCGAGCGAGAAATAGAATTTGGTATTGACTTGTTACCGGATATGAATCCCATTTCAATCCCTCCTTACTGGATGGCTCCAGAGAAGTCGAAAGAGTTAAAGCTCAAACTCAAAGACTTACATGAGGAGAGTTTTATTCAACCTCGTATTTCACCATAGGGAGCTCCGGTGTTGTTTGTTAAGAAGAAGGATGTGTACCTTAGATGTTCATTGACTATCATCAATTTAATAAAGTCACAATTAAGAACAAGAATCCTCTCCCTCGGATTGACAACTTGTTTGATAACCCCAAGGGGCAAGCTACTTTTCTAAGATTGACTTGAGATCGGGGTACGACAAACTTAGGGTGAGAGGTGAGGATGTACCTAAAATGGCATTTAATACGATATATGGTCACTATGAGTTCCTAGTAATGTCCTTTGGTCTCATGAATGAACCGATAGCTTTTATGAACCTTTTAGAATAAGGTGTTGCAAAATTACCTAGATTCCTTTGTGATTGTCTTCATTGATGATATCTTGATATATTCGAAGAATTAGGGTGAACACATGGATCATTTGAGAGTGGTATTACAAGTTGAAACACCAACTATTTGCCAAGTATAGCAAGTCTGAGTTTTGGTTGAAATTGGTGGCATTTCTTGGTCATATTATCTCAAGTGAGGGTATAGAGGTCGATCTGAAGAAAACTGAGGCGGTTGACAATTGGCCTAGACCATTGAATCCAACCGACATTAGAAGTTTCTTTGTTTTAGCTGGGTAGTATAGGAGGTTGTGGATGGTTTTGAATCCATTGATTCTCCTTTGACTACCGTGACCCAAAAGAGTGTGAAATTTGAGTGGTCAGAGGAATGTGAAAGAAGCTTTCAGATTTTGAAAGATAAACTTACCTCCTCTCCGATGTTTACTTTATCGGAGGGTACCAAGGGTTTTGTGGCATATTGTGATGCATCCCGAGTGGGGTTGGATTGTGTCTTTATGCAACATGGGAAGTTAGTAGACTATGCCTCTAGACAACTCAAGGTGCATGAGAAAAATTATCCCACTCATGATCTTAAATTGGTTGTCGTAGTGCTTGCTTTGAAAATATGGAGACATTACTTGTATGGTGTTCATGTGGATGTGCATACCAACCATAAGATTCTTTAATATGTGTTTACTAAAAAGCAGTTAAATCTCCGACAAAGAAGATGGTTAAAATTGTTGAAAGATGACGACATGAGTGTTCTTTACCACCGCGGAAGGTCAATGTGTGGCGGATAGTTTGAGTGGTATGACCATGGGTTGTTTGTCACATGTAGAAGAAAGTAAGAAATATCTAGTGAAAGATGTTTCATATGTTTGCTAGATTGGGTGTTCGGTTGGAAGAATCCCCAAATAGTGGTTTTACTGTTCATAATGACTCCGAGTCATCATTAGTGGTTTAGGTGAAGTATAAGCAACATCTTGACCCAATATTGATATAGGTAAAGGACTTGGTGCTTAGCAATTTGAATGAGTCATTCTTCCAAGGGGGGATGGTGTACCACATGTTGATGATTTGAGGAGAAGGTTTGTGGAAGAAGCTCATGGTTCTTGATATTTTATTCCTCCGGGTTCCACTAATATGTATCGTGATCTTAGAAGGGTATATTTGTGGAATGACTTGACAAAGGACATAGCGGAGTTTGTATCCAAGTGTCCAAATTGCCAACAAGTTAAAGCCGAGCATCTAAATCCTAGTGGTTTAATTCAAGAAATGGGTGTTCCTACTTAGAAGTGGAAAGAAATTAATTTGGACTTTGTGGTTAGGTTGCCTCGGACATGGAGGCAAAATGACTCAATTTGGGTTATTGTGGATAGGTTAACAAAATATGCTCACTTTATCCCCTCAAGTCTACTTATTCGGTTTAGGATTATGCAAGTATATACATAGATTAGATAGGGAGTCTTCATGGGATCTCTTTGTCCATCATATCGAATAGAGGTGCTCAATTCACTTCTCAATTTTGGAGGACCTTTTAAAAAGGGCTGGGTACACAAGTGAAGCTTAACACCAGTTTTCATCCCCAAACGGATGGTCAAGCGGAGCGTACTATTCAAACCCTAAAAGACATGTTAAGGCTTGTGTGATTGATTTCAAAGGAAATTGGGACAATCACCTACTGTTGATTGAATTATCTTATAATAATAGCTACAATTCGAGTATTTCAATGGTTCCATTTGAAGCTATCTATTTTAGGAGATGTAGGTATTTGGTTGGGTGGTTTGAGGTTGGTTAGTCTTTACTCCTTTGTCCCGAAATAATCTATAAGGCCTTGTAGAAGGTTCTGGTGATAAGGGATAGGTTGAAAATAGCCTATAATAGCAAAAATCCTATGCTGATAATAGAAGAAGAGATCTTGTATTTGAAGTAGGTGATATGGTGTATTTGAATATTTCACCAAGGGGTGATGAGATTTGGCAAAAAAGGGAAATTAAGTCCCCAGTATGTTGGTCAATATGAGGTTTTGCAATGAGTTGGAAAGGTTGCCTATGAGATAAGACTACCTAGTGAATTAGCTTCGGTTCATCCGGTATTTCATGTCTCCATGCTTAAGAAGTGTCTTGGTTATCTCGTATCCATTCATCCTGTTGTAGGGTTGGGTGTGATGAGAGTCTTTCCTATGAAGAGGTTTCGGTGTAAATTCTAGATCGCCAATTCAAGAAGTTGAGGAACAAAGAGGTGGCCTCCGCCAAAATTCTATGGAGAAACAACCTAGTTGAGGGAGCAACATGGGAGGTCGAGGTCGACATGAAATCCCGATATCCTCATCTTTTAACTAAATGAGGTTAGTCATTCATCTTAAAATAAAATAATGAATAATATGAATTCGGCTCAATTTTAAGTATGTGCATATTTTGGTAAAGCTTTATGTCAAAATGAGTTTTCACAAAAGAGGCTTTTTGTGTTAACTGGCACTTTTGTGAAATATATATTTTTTCCTTCTTGAGATTTTTGGTATTTTGATGTTTTCTAAAGAAGAATAACATGGTAACTCTTTAATGTCATTTTTAGCTCATGTTGATGTTGAGAAGGTAGTTCCTCAAAATTTTTTATGAAATGTTGAGATCTTATGTGGTGTGATTTTTAGTTGTTATGTGTAATGTTGTTGACATGTCTTAAATGGAGTTGTGAAGTACTACTATGAGCTTTGAATCATTATATACATGTTGGTTGGGACGCAAGTGTTGAGTCTATCCTTTCCCTACAAAAAGATTTTATAGTAATTCGGGGACGAATGTTCCTAGGGGGGGGGGGGATAGTGTAACGCCCTATAACAAACTAATGTTAACTAGAGCTCTGTGAATGTTTCATTAGTTAATTTTAATTTCAAATGAGTTAAATTATAGTTATTAGTCAGTATGTGAAGTTTGGAGGTCAAACGACCAAGAACGTCCATGACGTTGGCAAAGTGTGCCTTAGAGAGTGCTTTTGTGTTTTAGTGTGTTTGAGTGAGTTTTACGTGTTCGTTTTATTTGAAATTTGTGTGGGATGTTCCTAATACCTAGATGAATTAGTTAAGGGGTTTAAATTTTGGGTACGAACCCACCAAGGAGCCACAATGGGCGCTAGAGAGGGGCCCAAAAGAAGGACCCAAAACTACCTTGGCAGTGTCCACCAATGATGGAAAACGACGGCCAGTGATCGAACAAAGGGCCCGTCGACTTGCACTATCGATTGGAACTGAAAGTTAGGTTTTTGAGGCTCCGAATGGATCTAAGTATCAAACCACGAGATCCAGGAAAGGACCGTTGATGGACAGACGGTCCGTTGGTTTGCAACCGTCGATTGAAGCCTACCAAAAGCTCTAATTTTCTGCCAAGTCTTGGGGTGTTTGATAAATTCACTCCAAGTATTTTACGAACCTAGGAAGTCATTTTTAGGTTTATTTAGAAATATTAATATATTTCAAACCCTAATACCTAATTTGAAACTCCATGTCCTAAAATCCAAAACCCCTCTCCCTTAGAATTCTCTCTCAAGTCTCTTCAGAAACTAGAAGTCAAGAAGAGCTAGGAGGGCTGTTAGTCGTAAAGTTCTTCATCGAAATCTTTGAGATTTATCCTATCTAAGGTATGGTATCAATATTGAGCTCTCTTCCATTCAATAAATCCCTTCAAATGGATTTTCAAAAAGGATTTTCAACTCTTGTTTCTTCTATCTTAAATTTTAAATATGGGTCTTGCATTAAAACATTTTAAATGATTCAAAAATGATGTTTCTAAGGTTAGTTGGTGATTTTAATGCTAAAACTACAATGAAATCATACTAAAGCTTTTTATACAAATTTAGCTTAAGAAATGGGTTAAATGAGCCTGAACTGGTAGTCTTTGAACTTTGGTTTCTTATAGTTGATATTGTCATTTAGATACTACCCTAAGGGATAAATTATGATAAATTATTGAGTAAAATTATCCAGGTGATGGAAGCTTGGATTAAAGGGTAATTTGGTTATGTTGTTTACTTTGAAATGCTCTTAAGTGGGATGGTCCACCTTCTTGGTGGCAGTGTTTACTTGATGAATTTGATTATACTTAGTATGTAATGTGAGTGTGGCTTTGAAGGCCTGATATGTGAAATAAAGTGACATTGAAGATGGTTCTTGTATTGTGCATTATGAAGCTTGAATTGTATGTTTGGCTTAGATTATGCTCAAATGACTTATATGAGTATATGAAATATGTTAAAGTGTGTGATGTGCTTAAAGAAGGTATAAACCTGTATAGAATGAAGTGTAAATGAAATTATGCTTATGTGCAAGGTGTGATCACATGTACACACACTCACACTTTGAATGAATGAATGAATGAAGTTATAGAATATGAATGCAAAGGGAGTTTTGGGGTGAGCGATCATTGGGAGTTGAGATGAAGTGTTTAGTAGCAACCTCACTACTTCCAAGATCTTTCTAATGTAGGTTGGATGATGGATACCCATTATGAGTTGAGATGGGATGTCAAAAAGTTATCCTTGACATTTAGTATGAACGTTTATGACTCCCTGGGGAGTTATGCTTAGCACCGAGAGGATTTGAAGAAGGGGTGGGTGCACGTTGTGAGTAGAGATGTTGTACCCAATGTATCTCTTGAGATAAGTACACCTTGTTAGTTGAAAGTGAGTTACTTAGTAGAAATCTCCTTATCCCTTAACTATGATCCCACATAGGTATAGTTATTGGACAAAGACATGTAAAATCTTATAGAAAGGCCCCACCCTAGGCAAGTGGGGAACCCTTATCAGATAAGGGTAGTATCGGGATTCCATGTCAAGCTCCCATGGTCTATGTCGGTTAAAGCTATTCCTCCACAAAAGAATGAAATAACTAAGTCTTCTAAAAGAACATACCACTTAGGGTAGGTGGTGGTATGGGGCACTATCTATCTATTGCACTAAGTAGACCTTCCAAAAGGGGAATCTTTGTGTGTTTTGTATGAAGTGTAAGAACTAAGTCTCCTAAAAAAACGTACTACTTAGGGTAGGTGGTGGTATAGGATGCTATCTATCCATTGCACTAAGTAGACCTTCCAAAAGGGGAGTCTTGGTGTGTTCTATATATATATAAAGTAAAATGAGTTATCCTGTGTCATACTGAAGTTAGATGACCTAAGTTCTAATGTTAAAGGGGAAATTTAAAGTTAAGTGTTATGAAATAAAGTTATGAATAACTATTGTAAAGTGCTTAATCCAAAGGAATCCCTTAGGAGCACTAAGTGGGAGTAGTACCATGGGATGCTACTCTCATATTGCACTTAGTGTGACCTACAAATCCTATTGAAGAAGGGTACTTACATGAAGTCCGTATGAATGAATGTTTTGCACATGTTTAGCCAAGAGTGTGGACTAGGTTTTCCAACGAGGTAAGCCTATGGTTGTTGGTCTTAAGGATCAATTTGGTATACCTTGAAGGGGGTGTATGGGCGGTCCTTTCTTGTCTTACCTTAGGTAACCTTATGATAACTTTGTTAGGTTAATTTCAAAGGAAAAGGGTTCACATGACTTGGACTGTGCCATTCACTGTAATGTGTTAATTGTGTTCACAGTTATAATTCTTGATGTTACTGTAATGCATGTTCATTGATTCTAAAACTATGAGATTCTTTTATTATATGTTAATTGATGATATATTTACTATTTCAACTCTTAAATCATGATAGTTTATCAATTTGGCATGAATGATTATTTTACTAAAATTTCACGTTTTGTATGTTTTTGCATATGCCATACTTAGTACATTATTTGTACTAACCCCATACTTTTCTATAATCTATAAGTATAGGTTTTGGATGCAAGGTTGAAGGCTAGAAGTCAAAGCTTCGGAAAGATTCTCCCAAGACGAAGTATGTTCTCATGTATTCGAGGCATAGTCGTATTTCTTAGTTTCTATTCTAAAGACTTATTATGTATTTTAATCTAATGTAAAGGGTCATGTCCTTAAGATATTTGTATCGTGTCTTTAAGGTGGCTTGTGTATATGCTATCAAATTCTTAGATTATATGGAAGATGCCCTTTATTAATTCATTTCATAAAAAGTTTAATTCCGCACTATTCATGTCTTATGTAATGAATGATAGCTAAGGCTTGTACAAGACCTCCGAAAGGTCAAGTACGCAATTGTTCTGACCCATGGGTTATCCCTAACTTCTAGGGGGGTAATTTTGGGTCGTTACAGATAAAATCCATGATCTAATCTAGTTTAACAACCCTAAAAATAGATACGCTAAGTAACTCTTAATGTGTCTAGAATGCCTGCGATTAGACCGGGTTCACACGGATTGATGCGCGTAGAGCCGAAACTTTGAAACTCTGCAACATCCAAGCCAAGTAACTTGGTGAGGTAGTTGAGCTAGGAAAGGTTGGGTCCATCCATGTAGGGAACCCCAATATGTTGATTTACCCGGATGAGTCTTTATCGGACTTAAAAAGGGGAAATCTTAAGTTTTGAGGGTCTAGGAGTAAAATGGTCTCTTACAAGGCTAAGGGTAGTATCATAATTACCCTAAATATTGAATTAATTATTTAATTAATATGGTGGAGGGCCATTTTGATGAGAAAGGGCAAAAATTGTCCTTTGAAAAAATCTTGCTCCACCCAGGTTTGAACCTAGGTGGGAGCAATGATTTAGTTTGATTATTTAAATTGGTGAAATAATTTAATAAATTAATAATTAATGTCTGATTTAAGAAAAAGAAAAATCATATTTTTATTATTTATTTATTATTTATTGATTAATATATTTTATTTGACTAAGTCTTGCCTAAAAGTCCTAGTTCTAAGGGAACACTACCTCACATCTCTCTCTCTCTCTCTTTCACGCCTATATCTCTGTCGTCAAAAAACTCTCTCACTACTAAACATACTCTCTGGGTGAAAAAAGAAACAAAATTTCTTCACACTTGAAGAACTTACACGCCAAAAAAAATATAAAAAACAAGCTAATTCGGAAATGTAAAGCAAACAGGAAATTCTCGATGGGTAAGGTGTGAAGATTCGTTGGTGGACGTTGGTTTAGTGGAGGATTTGGCAGCACTTTGAAGGAGTTGAGAGCTAAAACCAGGTATGGGTTTTCTTACTCTTGGTCCTGTTCCCAAGAGACCCCTAGGATTCAGTCGATTCTAATCCGAAAACTACGATTGTTTCTTGTTGCATGTCCCTGTCACTAACTCCTATTGATGGTTATAGGTTGGTATTTTTGTTGTTAGATATTAGGCTTGTAACATGTTTTCATTATAATTATGTGAATGTATGTATGTTCGGAATTATGTGAGTAGTAAAAGATGTTTTTACGAAAATGTGATAAGGGGGATTCGAAATGGTATAAAGTTTAAGTGAAAATTAATGGGAAAATGAAAGAAAAATGAAGTGAAGCGTGTGGGATTCAAACCCACAACCTCTTCTACAGATGAAGGAGAGAGGAGAAGAATGAAATAAAGAAATAATTAAAATGAGGTATGTGGATTCGAACCCACAACCTCTTGGCAGAACGAGAAGGTAAGGAGAAAATGTAAATTAAAATAAGGTGAGGTTGAGGGGATTCGAACACACAACCTCTTGAATAGATGATAGATTTAGGAGAAAAATAAAAGAGGAAAAATAGTTGTAGTGAGTGGGGATTGAACCCACAACCTCTTGAATAGATGAGAGACTTTGGAGAAAAATAAAGGAGGAATGTGGTTAATGGAGATTGAACCCACAACCTCTTGGACATGTGAGAATGTAAAGAAATAAATTAAAAGAAAAACAATGAGATTGTGGGGATCCTTGCCTCAAACGAAAAAGAGAGGAGAAAAAGAAACGAAAATATTATGGGAGTGATGGGGATCGAAATATGGTCCCCCAAATCTGAAAAATCCAATGATCAAGTTTAGTATAATCTTAAGTGTTACTTAAGGGATTCAAAATCGAATTCCCTTGCACAATTCCGTAGTGACACATATGTCATACGATAAACAAATATTTAATGAATGGTGCCTCTAAAGATCGAAATCAATATCTTGGAATACCTACAAGATGCATAAGTCTTGTACTACATAATCTTGGGTAAATATTAATCACTTAGACAAACTATGAATGAAGCCTCATGGCTTGTATGTGTGGATTCATAAGTCTAGAATACATTTTAAAGTAAGTGAACCTATGATGATATGTGATGAGATAATGAAACCCCAAAGGGGTTAAGTAAGAGTGTGACACACACTAAAGGATCAACTGTATTGGCGTACGATGAAATGAACATTCACGTAAAGTGGTGAGTAATTATGGAGAGTAAATTTGCTAAAGTTAAAAAATATGGTGAGAACATGATAAGAGGCTAATACGAGAGGCGAGAGAAGTCTCAAATGATCCTAAGTTAATGTTACCAAGACGTACTCACCAATGAGAGTGTAAATTTAATGAAAAGACCATTCTGGATGAACACTCTAATGAAAGTATTGAAGTTAATGTATACTTGATACTAATGATGAGATGACAAATCATCTAATAAGTTATGATGTCCTCATGCTAGAAGCTAGCTTCCATGATGTACGAGTTGACTGTAATGGAACTTTATACTAAGCATTGATAGGCTAACTATGAGTGGTGATGCCTTCATTTTGGGAAGGGCGGAGGTTCACGTAAATCTCATTAGATGAGACTATCCGGCATGCCGGGTGTGGGTCTCCTTATATGTCCTAGTCTTTTAACCTATACTGCAAATATAGGGATCTAGTAGGGTTCGACTCCCTATATACGCTAGCATGTTCAGGTCACTCTGGCAGGAGATTCCACCTCTTTTGGGTGTGGGGCAGACACTGTGTTTTATGATGCTAACATGATCTATGTCGGTTAAGGTTAAAGTTCCCAAAGAAAGAATAAGTTCTGCCTCATAGAATACACATAATAAAATGAACGATACCAAAGGTGTTAGGATAGGATAATAAAGAGGTGAGCTAGACTTAAGTAATGACACTAGGTTATTCTTGGTCATTGCACAGCGAACCCGATGAGAGTCTTAAACTACATCCTTGGTATGATTGGTGGTTGCACTAGTATATGAAACAATGAAAATGAAGTACGTACGAATGAATGAAGCAGACTCTGCGTTTGCTAAAGAAGGCTCCCTAGTTGAGGTCCCATATGTTGAGCCCTTATTTTGGGAAGTCCTAATGTCATGTCCATGATTCCAAGGTCTCATGGCATATGAAAGAATGATATGAACTATGTGATATCTTATGTTCAATATTTTATGTGTTGTTTGCAAAATGATATGTATGATGATGCAGGTTACTCTCATAGCATGACTTTCCTAATCCGATTTTGTCAAGTCCACTGACTTGACTTACCATAATTCATATCGTTAGGAGAGAGCTCTTCTTAATCATGCATATCCTTGGTGTGTGCTTGCATATACCCATACTTAGTATAAGTGTGTACTAATCCCATACAACTCTAAACTTTAATGTGCAGGCACAGGCAGACTCTAGAGCTTATGATACGATGCTGGAGCTATCTGGACGTGGTAGGCCCTCATACATTCGAGGACGCTTGGCCATTATATTCTAGCTTAGATATAGGTTTGAGTTAGTGGAGTATGTTCCACTAGCATTTCATTCCCATTTTATTTTAGACATTGTATTGGTGCCATTTTGACAAGTATACACTTAAACGCAGTATTGAACTATTTCTTTCATTTGATGATCTTAATATTAGATGGTTGATTGTGAACGTTTATGAGTTTAAGTAGAATGTCCTATATGAATGTTAAGTAACAAAAAGTTTAAATTTTCCGCTAAAATTAACCTTGATGAAGTAACGATAATGTAGGTAGGCTTGTCTGCGACCTTTCAAAGGTCAACGAAGTCGATCTCGTCTGGAGTCTAGACTACAGTCATGAAAAAGTTTGTATCAGAGCGTTAGGTTAAATTCTAATGAAAATAAGTTCACATTAACCACATCGAGTAATTTCTAAGTCATGGTAGTGAAGTTCAGCACTGTTCTAAATTAGAGACTGCATGATTCATAGGAAAAACTCCCTTCTTCTGATCTTACCGTGCCTTCTCTAATGTCTGATTTCTTGGTGTTAAGAGTGTACCTAACATCAACTCTTAAGATTCAGAAAGATGAATACGAAAAGAAACGTAGGCCGAGAGATTGGAGGAGCAGCTGCTGGGGTAAATCAAGTTACTCCCCAGGCTCTAGCTGTTGGAATGGAGATGCCTCTTAATCAACCTGGGTTGACAGATGGAGAAGTGAGAACAGCCTTGGTTAAGATGGCCCAAGCAATCACTTTACAAGCTCAGGCTATGACATCCTAGGCGGAGCAACAAGGTGTTCCCAGGGAGAACCCACCTTCCAGCACCATGGCTAGCAGGTTAAGGGACTTCACGAGGGCGATTCCTCCCGTTTACATTGGATCTAAGATTGCTAAGAATCTCAAGGAGGAATGTAGAGAATCTATGCTGCATGATAGCATGTACCTTTCCAGTCTTATGGTCCGTATCCAACAAGTGAAAGAAGATAGGAAGAGGAAGCATACTAGGGCTGGGATGTAACAACCCTAAAAGCGGATAAGCTAAATAATGCCTAATGTGTCTAGAATGCCTACGATTAGACCGGGTTCACATGGATTGATACGTGTAGAACCAGACCTCTGAATCTTTTTGACAGCCAAGCCAACTAACTTGGAGAGTTAGTTGATCTAGGAAAGGTTTGGTCCATCCATGTAGCGCTCCTGAATATGAAGATTTACCCAAATGAGTCTTTACCGGAGTTAAAAAGGGGAAATCTTAAGTTTGGAGGGTCTAGGGGTAGAATGGTATTTTTACTGGCTAAGGGTAGTATCGTAATTACCCTAAATATGTAATAAATTATTTAATTAATAATTTTAGGGGTATTTTGGGGAGAGAGGGAGAAAATTTTGCCTTTGAAGTGAAGTCTTGGTCCACCCAAGTTCGAACCTAGGTGGAAGCAATGATTTAGTGGTAATTAATTTAATTAATTAATATTTATTGGTTGATTTAAAATAAAAGGGAAATCAGAATTTACTATTTAACTAAACCTTATTTGACTAAGTCCTAAACTAAACTCCTAATCCTAAGAAAACTCTCCTTACTTACGTCTATCTCTCAACACAAGATCATTCTCTCTTCTCTCATTCACGTTCTCTCTGCCTAAACAACTACAACAACAGAAAAATTACTAAAGTTCTTCACACTTGAAGAACTTACACGAAAAATATACACAAATAAGTTAATCAAAAATGTTAGGCAAAAAGGGAAGGTGTTCTGTCCTATTTTGTGTTGAGCTTTCGGTTTGGACGTGTGTTTGGAAAAGTTCTTTGGTTAGCAAGTCGAGGTTTGAACGTCAAAAAGGTATGGGTTATATTCTCTCTTGGTCCCTTTCCCAAGAGACCCCTAAGGTTCAGACGAATCTATTCTGAAAACTAGGGTTGTTCCCAGTTGAATGTCCTTGTCACTAGCATCCATTAAATTATAGGTTGGGTATGTTTGCTTGTAAAAATTAGGGATGTAATGTGTTTTTGTGATGATTGTGCTTGTGTGTGTGTGTGTTTGGAATTATGTGAATATTGAGCAGGTTGTCCGAAATTAAGTGAAAAATGATGTGTATGCAATGTGTAGCCGTGATACTCTTGGACTCAAGTTTGAAAAATTACATGTTTATGGTCGTATTTCATGTGCACAAACTTGCTTAAATAGTGATGTTCATAAGTGATTTAAAAATTCTGATTTGAGTGCAAACTAATAGTCAAATGAATCCATGAAAATTCACCTAAATAACTCACTAAAAACTATTTAAAACATCTAAGCATGTAATGTCAAAGAGGTGAGAAACTAGGATGCAAATATTTCCAGCATCTTGTTGATGAGTTTTGGCCAAGCTAAGGGGATTATTAGGCTATGTAAACATTAATTAAAATATGTGAGGCCACTGAAATTCGAACATGTCACCTCACCATGTTAAAAGTCAGTGAAATAATGTGAGGAAAAGATAATGTGGCATGTGGGATTCGAACCCATATGCCTTGATCCGGAAAATGAAATAAAAAATAAGAAATGAGAGGAGTGGGATTTGAACCCACCACGTCTCAATCAGATTTAAGGAGGAATAAAAAAGAAAAATAAAAGGTTGAGGCGTGTGGGAATCGAACCCATGACCTCTAGGCAGAACAAAGGAAAATTAAGGAGAAAAAAAAATCAAAGTAGGGCTGTAGGGGTTCGAACCCACACCCTCTCGGCCAAAAGGAAAAAAATTAAAGAGAAGAGAGAAATTTCAGGAAAAAAAAATAAAATGGAGGCGTTGGGCTCGATCATGGGTCCCCAAGCCGTGTGGATTAAACCAAAATAAATAAAAATGTATGTGTTGTCCAAGGGATTTGAAATCGGGTTCCCTTGGCCAAATTCTTTATTGATACATAAGTCATACGTAAATATATGTTCAAATAATGTTGCCTACATAGATCGAAATTAATGATCTTGGCATACATACAAGATGCATAAGTCTTGTACCACACAATCTTAGGAATATATGAATCACTTAAACGAACTATGAATGAAGTAAGTGAACCTAAGATGTATGTAATTAAATGATTAAACCCTAGAAGGGTTAAGTAAGAGTATGAAACGCACTAAATGGCCAATTAAGTTTGCATATGATGAAATGAACGATAAATGATGAAAACCTGGGAGGGTTAAGTAAGAGTGTGAAACACACTAAATGGCCAAGTGCATTGGCATATGATGAAATGAACATTCACGTTATAAGGGGTAAGTAATTATGAAGAGAAAATGTGCTAAAGTTTGTGGTTACAACATGATAAGAGGCTAATATAAAAGATGATAGCAATCTCAAATGAGCCTAAGTGAATGTTACCAAAACGTACTCACCTATTAGAGTGTAAAATTAATGAAGAGTCCAGTCTCTATGAACATGCTAATGAAAGTATTGAGAATAATATACTTAATACTAATGATGAGATGAGAAATCATCTATTGAGGTAAGATGTCCTCATACTAGAAGATGACTTGCATGACATATGAGTTGAATGTAGTAGAACTTTACACTGAGCACCGATAGACTAGCTATGAGCAGTGATGCCTTCTTTTTGGAAGGACGGAGGTTCACGTAACTCTCATGATATGAGATTGTCCGGCATGCCGAGTATGGGTCTCATTATATTTCCTTGTCTTCGAACCTATACTGCCAATACAGGGATCTTGCGGGGTTCAATTCCCATGTATGCTAGCATGTTTTGGCTCATTTTGGCTAACGATTCTACCTCTTTTTGGTGTGGGGGAGACACTGGATCGCATGATGCTCACATGATCTATGTGGGTTTATGTTAAAGTTCCCCATGATGAATGAGTCCAGCCGCAAATGATGTACACAATGAAATGAATGATATCAAAGGTGATAGGATAGTATAATCAAGAGGCGACCTAGACCTAAGTAATGAAACTAGGTCATTCTTGATCATTATAGAGCAAACCCGATGAAAGTCTTAAACTACATCCTAGGTATAGTTGGTGTTCACACTAGCCTATGAACGAAATGAAGTGAAGTACGTATGAATGAAGTAAGGAAAAAGTATGCAGGCTTGTCTATGATCTCTGAGAGGTCAACGACGCCGGACTCATCTGGGGTCTAGATTTCGATCGTGACATGGAAACAGGTCAAGGAAAACTGAGAAGAGTTTTTCAAGGAAGAGTAGTACCGAATAAGATATAAGCCCATGTTTAGCAAAAGACTCTCCCACCAATGGGAGTCTAGTTCATCAAAGGGTTGCTATGATAGGGATTCAGAGCCCAGATTTAAGAGGAACAATGAAGTAGATACACCTCAGGAGAGGCCACCATGTAGGAAGTGTAGAAAAATGCATGGGGGAGAGTGTATGATGGGATCTAACGCTTGTTACAGTTGTGGCAAAACGGTTCACATGATGAAGGATTGTCCGAAGAAGAGAACTCAAGAAAAAGGGAAGGAAAAAGTTCAACCTAATAGTCCAAGTGAAGTGTCTCCAAGGAGGCAACGATTCTTCGCACTCAAGTCTAGGGGTGCAGGGGAAGGGACTTTTGGTGATGTCTCGGGTGCGTAGCCTTAATTATTCTTTCGTGTGTTTGACTGTGTACGGTTTTATGCACTAGTATTAAGTTAATATGTATGAGTCATCGTGTTGGTTGCTGATATGTGTGAATTATATGTTTACTTGTGTTGTATGCTTGGAGGAGAGTAGTTTAGGAAAGAGTTCCTTAGTCTATTAATGTAAAGCTGCTAGTAGGCTTCAAAGATGTGCATCACCATGCTAATAGGTTAATCAGATATTAACCAATGAAAAGTATTGAATTGCTTATGTATGCATATGTTTTATGGATGATTGGCTTGTTGCTAGTAAAGAGTTGTGTCATTTGGGGACACATGTTCCTAAGGGGGGGGGGTAAATGTAAGAACCCTAAAAAGGGATATGCTAAGTAATTTTTTAATGTTTCTAGAATGCCTTCGATTAGACCGGGTTCACACGGATTGATGCGCGTAGAGCCACACCTCTGAACCTCCGCAACAGTCAAGGTTTCATATTTTAATTTTTAAGCAGAAGGATAGAGACTTCATTTATATTAGGTTGATCTAGGCCAGAGATTGACATACGTCAAGCTAACTAACTTGGTGAATAAGTTGATGTAGGAATGGCTGGGTCCATCCATGTAGGGCACCGAATATGAAGATTTACCCGGATGAGTCTTTACAGGACTTAAAAAGGGGAAATCTTATGTTTGGTGGGTCTAGGGGTAAAATGGTTATTTTCAAGGCTAAGGGTAGTATCGTAATTACCTTAAATATTGAATTAATTATTTAATTAATATGGTGGAGGGCCATTTTGATGAGAAAGGGCAAAAATTGTCCTTTGAGAAAAATCTTGCTCCACCCCAGTTCGAACCTACGTGGGAGCAATGATTTAATTTAATTATTTAAATTGGTGAATTAATTTAATAAATTAATAATTAATGTCTGTTTTAAGAAAAAGCAAAATCATATTTTTATTATTTATTCATTATTTATTGATTAATATATTTTATTTGACTAAGTCTTGCCTACAAGTCCTAGTTCTAAGGGAACACTACCTCACATCTCTCTCTCTCTTTCACGCCTATATCTCTGTCGTCAAAAACTCTCTCACGACTCAACATACTCTTTGGATGAAAAAATAAACAAAATTTCTTCACAATTGAAGAACTTACACGCCAAAAAAAATACAAAACAACAAGCTAATTAAAAAACGTAAAGCAAAAAGGAAATTCTCGACGGGTAATGTGTGAAGATTCGTTGGTGGATTTTGTTTAGTGGATGGGTTTCTTACTCTTTGTTCCGTTCCCAAGAGACCCCTAGGATTTAGTCGATTCTAATCCGAAAACTACAATTGTTTCCCGTTGCATGTCCCTGTCACTAGATCCTATTAATGGTTGTAGGTTGGTATGTCTTCCGGTAAATATTAGGCGTGTAACGTGTTTTCGTTATAATTATGTGAATGTATATATGTTCAGAATTATGTGAGAAATAAAAGATATTTTTCCAAAAATATGTTGTCACGGATTGGAGCATCAAATGGAATGTTTAATTTCTTATATTTTACGTGCAATTACTTGTGTAAATCATGATGTTCAGAAGTGGTGTAATGTTGATAAATTGAGTTCCAACTCTTGATCAAATGTAACAATGAAAATTCACCTAAAGATGTACTAAATGGTCCATGAAATGTCCTAAGAACTAACGTATAATTGCTACAAAAAGGGACTGAAAAAACGTGATCAAATTTCCAGCATTCTGGAAATTTGGTTTCGGCCAGATGCTTGAAGTTTTGGAGAGTTTAAAAAATGAATTAAACATGTGAGGTCAGTAGGGATTGAACCCAAGACCTCACTACAAGAAAGCTGTTAAAAAATATGTGATAAGGGGGATTCGAAATGGGTTGAAGTTAGGGGGAAAATGAAAGAAAAATGAAGTGAGGCGTGTGGGATTCGAAACCACAACCTATTGTATGAATGAAGGAGAGAGGATAAGAATGAAATAATGAAATAATAAAAATGAGGTACGTGGGATTTGAACTCACAACCTCTTGGCTGAACGAGAAGGTAAGGACAAAATGTAAATTAAAATAAGGTGAGACTGTGGGTATTCGAACCCACAACCTCTTGAATAGATAAGAGTGTTAGGAGAAAAATAAAGGAGGAAAAATAGATGTACTGAGTGGGGATTGAAGCCACAACCTCTTGAATATATGAGAGAGTCAAGAGAAAAATAAAAGAGGAAAAATAAATGTGGTTAGTGGGATTGAACCCACAACCTCTTAGATAGGTGAGAAAGTTAAGAGATAAATTAAAAGAAAAAGAATGAGCCTGTGGGGGATTGATTCCACAACCTCCTTGCCTTAAACGAAGAAGAGAGGACAAAAAGAAACGAAAATATTATGGGAGTGATGGGGATCGAACTTGGGTCCCCCATATGTGGAAAATGCAATTATCAAGTTAACTATAAGCTTAAGTATTACTCAAGGGATTCGAAATCGGATTCCCTTGCACAATTCCGTATTGACACATAAGTCATATGTAAACAAATATTTAATGAATGCTTCCTCTAAAGATCGAAATCAATGTCTTGGCATACCTACAAGATGCATAAGTCTTGTACTACATAATCTTGGGTAAATATGAATCACTTAGACAAACTATGAATGAAGTCTCATGGCTGGTATGTGTTGACTCATAAGTCTAGCATATATTTTAAAATAAGTGAACCTATGATATTATGTGATGATATAATGAAACCCCAAAGGGGTTAAGTTAGAGTGTGACACAAACTAAAGGGCCAAGTGCATTGGCATACGATGAATTGAACATTCACGTAAAGTGGTGAGTAATTATGAAGAGTAAATGTGCTAAAGTTAAATAATGTGGTGACAACATTATAAGAGGCTAATGAGAAAGGTGAGAGAAATCTCAAATGAGTCTAATTTAATGTTACCAAGACGTACTCACCTATGAGAGTGTAAAGTTAATGAAGAGACCAGTCTCTATGAACACTCTAATGAAAGTAATGAAGTTAATGCATACTCAATACTAATGATGAGTGCAAACTAATAGTTTTTGAACCTATACTGCCAATATAGGGATCTAGCAGGTTTCAACTCCCTATATATGCTAGGATGTTCGGGTCACTCTGGCCGGTGATTCCACCTCTTTTCAGTGTGGGGCAGACACTGGATTTCATGATGCTCACATGATCTATGTCGGTTAAGGTTAAAGTTGCCAAAGAAAGAATGAGGCCAGCCTCAAAAAATACATATAATAAAATGAATGATACCAAAGGTGTTAGGATAGGATAATAAAGAGGTGAGTAGACTTAAGTAATGACACTAGGTTATTCTTGGTCATTGCACAGCGAACCCGATGAGCGTCTTACATTACATCCTAGGTATGACTGGTGGTTGCACTAGTATATGAAGAATGAAAATGAAGTACGTATGAATGAATGAAGCAGACTCTGTGTTTGCTAAAGAAAGCTCCCTAGTTGAGGTCCCATATTTTGGGCCCTCATTTAGGGAAGTCCTAATGTCAAGTCCATGATTCCAAAGTCTCATGGTATATGAAATAATGATATGAACTATGTGATATGATATGTACAATATGTGATGTGTTATTTTCAAAATGATAAGTATGATGATGCATGTTACTCTCATAGCATGACTTTCCTAATCCGATTTTGGCAAGTCCACTAACTTGACTTTCCATAATTCATATCATTAGGAAAGAGTTCTTCTTAATCATTCATGTACTTGGTGTGTGCTTGCATATACCATAATTGGTACATGTGTGTACTAATCCCATAGAACTCAATACTTTTAGGTGCAGGCACAGGCGGACGCTAGAGCTTACGATACGACGCTGCAGCTATCCTGACGTGGAGCATTCATCCGGACTTGGTAGGTCCTCATGATTTCGAGGACACTTGCCCATTATATTCGAGCTTAGATATAGGTTTGAGCTAGTGGAGTATGTTCCACTAACGTTTCTTTCCCATTTTATTTCAGACATAGTATTGGTGCCATTTGTGCAAGTATACACTTAATGTAGTATTAAACTAATTCTTTCATTTGATGATCTTAATATTATATGGTTGATTGTGAACGTTTATGAGTTTAAGTAGAATGTCTATATGAATGTTAAGTAACAAAATGTTTTAATTTTCCGCTAAAATTAACCTAGATGAAGTAACGATGATGTATGTCGGCTTGTCTTCAACCTTTTAGAGGTCAACGACGCCGGTCTCGTCTGTGATCTAGACGCCGGTCGTGAGAGCTAAAGACTCGCATGATGAACTAATCCTTAAAACACTGTTTCTAATCCCAACTCAATGTATTAAACTATTTAAAAAAAATTTAGAGTCAAAACGACAAGAAACGTCCATGACGTCCAGAAGCTAGTGTACTTGAACTAGTAAAACATCCATAGGTTTTGTGAAGGTTTGGTAGTGTCATATGTAGTCTAAAACTTGTAGAAATACTTTAAATAGGTAAAAACAAGTATATAAGGTAAGAACTTCCAGGTTTGCACCACCAAGGACAGCCTTAGGGGTCCACGAAGGGACCCCACCTTTGGGCAAGCAAGTTGCCCGATGCAGCAGCCAATTGGCCTTGCAAGAAATAGGTCCGTATCGCGGACATGGTCAACAAAGAGACAAAATCATGGTCTGAGAAGTGGACAATAGAGGACTCTTCCGGTTCAAAAATTAATTTAGAAAATCTTGCAGAAACAGCTCCGCAATGTGGACTTGTTTCTTGACAAAAATCGTAAATTTGGAATTCAAGTTTGACTTCATTAAAAGGTCAACTTAAGTGAGGGGACTTTTGGGTATTTCTTGGGAAGGTTATATATTGACTTTAAATCAGTTTTACCTCACAGTCGCTCACTCAAATTAAATCCTGAAATCAATACTCAAAAGCTTTCACCTCTCTCTACTTTCTACTATATTCATCGTGCATCGGAAGAACAAGGAATCTAGAAAAAGAAGACAAATTCTCCAAGGTTCTTACTAAAATTTTGTGGATAAAGCTTCATTAAGGTATGGATTTTTAACTCTTAGTATTCCTTTCCCCAAGAGGTCCTCTCAATGTTGATTTCTAGATAACCAAATTCCAAGGGTTTTCCTCTACAAATGGGTTTTATTTAAAACATGAAATTGATGATCGATTATGACGAATTGTGCTTACCCATGAATAATTAACACTATGTTTGGATCATTGTTATCCATTGTATTGTATTTTATCGTTACTGTACCTACAATGTTTGTTTTTATTGTTACTTAAAATGTATTGTACTGCATTGTTAAATTTCGTTGTTACGGAACAATGAAAAACCCTTTTTTATGGAACAACCAATTTGGTGTATTCCCATTGTTACTTAATTTCTTTTCCCAATTATATTTTTACATAATATTTAAAAATACTATTTTTCCCTTTACATTAATTATTTGAACCTAGTCAAACCTCCTACCCTAGAATAATTAAGCATATTTATGTAAATTTATAAATTACACTAGAGGACGAAACAATCAAACCAAACAATTAAAATGTTACTAAACAACAACAAACAATACAATCTATCCAAACATTATATCTACCACACAATACAGTACAATAGAGTACAATACAATACAATACATTATGAAACAATGGGTAACAATGATGCAAACAAAGTGTAAGTGTAGATTTTTGAGTAATTGATGTTAGTTGATGGGAATTTCGTGTAGATTATGTCTTTTCCCCAATTTCCCCAAATCTTGGATCTTGCTTATGAATTGTTGGTAATTGATGAATGTATTGGTTGTTAGACTTATTTTAACTATTTTAATTCATTGATGGACTGCATCGGGTCATGTATGGTTTGGATAGGATCTATTTCTTGAGAAATTCATGACGAACCCCTTTCCCTAACCCTAGGTTATGAGTAGAAGTTAATTTGGACAGTTATGATAAAATTAACTTAGTTCTTGTATAATTTACTATTCTATGATGTTATTACACCTATTGAGGAATGAATATGGTTAGTTGATGGTAAGACCATTGAAGGAGGCTTATGAAGGTGAATTGATAAGACCTTGTTATCTTGACTCCTTACTTCAATTGTGATGTCTTGTACTTGATGATGATGGTTAATTGAAGTATTACATGTGATTGGATTAACTAGGTGATGGAATGATGAATGTAATTGAAATGTCTTGACTATATAAATTGTGAGATGATGATTAAGGTATGATGATATAAGGTTGATTGTGAATCTCTTATGTGCCTTACTATGACATGATGATGACGGTGTGTTAATCTTACAAATGAAAGGTTGTAATGAAAGGACATTCTCATGCAATACCTAATGAGCTGAATGATATGCTATACAAGTGGGTTGGTCTTCTATGACCTATATTAATCTATGATTTAAAAATAAAGGCTTAATGACATTTAAAAAAAGGGACTTTATCTTAGCACCGAGTGAACTAGTTATGAGGGGTGTCTCTTCCCAATTTGGGAAGGAAGGTTCACAATAGTTCTCATGAGATAGAGATTACTAATCCATTGGGCATAAAGAGGGTCTCAAGTATGTCTCCTAGTTCTTGAACTATGTTTCCCCCATAGGAATACTAGCTAGTGGATCCACCTAGAATGTTATGTTCATGTTTTGGTTCTTCCTTTGAAAGTAGACCACCTTCTTTCGATGTAGGATTTCATGACACCAAATTCCATGTTTAACTCACATGGTCTATGTAGGTTAAGGAAAAAGGTTGGGTCCCTTAGGATTTGTATAGATTACTGCCAATTGAATAAGGTGACCATCAAGAATAAATATCCTTTCCCAAGGATACATGATCTTTTCGACCAACTTCAGGGTGCTGCTTCTCGAAAATTGATGTCAGATCAGGCTACATTCAGTTGAAAGTTAGGGAATGTGATATTCCAAAGACAATTTTTAGAACCAGATATGGGCATTACGAATTCTTGGTTATGTCCTTTGGTTTGACAAATGCACCTGCATCATTCATGGATCTTATGAATAAGGTCTTCAAAACTTATCTAGATCAGTTAGTCATCGTCTTCATCGATGACATACTGGTGTATTCAAGGAATTAAGAAGATCATTCTAGTCACCTCAGGATTGTTCTACTGACTTTGAAAGATAAGGAGTTATGTGTCAAGTTCTCCAAGTGTGCGTTTTGACTGAAGTGTGTGGGATAAGATATGATACCCAAAGGTAGAAGCAGTTCAGAGTTAGCCTAGAACAACATCTCCAAGTGGTATAAGGTGTTTCTTGGGTTTGGTTGGCTACTACAGAAGATTTGTAGAGGGGTTATCAATTATCTCATCTCTTTTAACTAAGCTAACTCACAAGACAGTCAAGTTTCAATGGTCTGAAGCTTGTGAGAAATACTTTCAAATATAGAAAAAGAGATTAAATACCGCTCTGATTTTTACCTTACCAGAGGGTACTCAAGGTTTTGTTGTGTACTGTAGTGCATCAAGAGTTGGTTTGGGTTATATCTTAATGCAAAATTGGCAAGGTGATAACTTATGCCTCCAGATAGTTGAAGGTTCATGAGAAGAATTATCCTACTCATGACTTCGAATTGGTTGTAGTATTGTTTGCTTTGAAGATATAACGTCAGTACTTGTATGGTGTTCATGTTCACATATTCATTGATCACAAGATCTTCCAATATGTGTTCACTCGGAAGGAACTAAATCTCAGACATAGTAGGTGGTTAGAATTACTCAAGGATTTCGACATGAGTATTCTTATCATTCAGGTAAGAAAAATGTGGTTGATGATTCCTTAAGTAGGTCTTCTATGGGGAGAACTGCCCATGTTGAAGGAGAAAAGAGGGTGTTAGCTAAAGATGTGCACAGACTTGCACGTTTGGGAGTCATACATATGGATTCCACAAAAGGAGAAATAATGTGACTAATGGGGCTGAGTCATCATTAGTGTCCAACGTGAAAGAGAAACAAGACCAAGATCTCATTTTTCTTGACTTGAAGACAAATGTTCATAAGACATGACTATTAGTTTTTGAACAAGGGGGAGATAGTGTGCTAAAGTACCAAGGTAGATTGTGTTTACCTAGGGTGGATGTACTCCATCAGAGGATCCTGGAAGAGGCTCATAGCTCCAGATATTCCTTTCATCCGAGTTGCACAAAGATGTATCGCGATTTTAGAGAGGTATATTGGTGGGAAGACATGAAGAAAGATATTGTTGAGTTTGTTGCCAAGTGCCCAAAATGCCAACAAATTAAAGTAGAGCACCAAAGTCTTGGAGGTTTAGCTCAGACTATAGAACTTCTGGAATGGAAGTGGGAGATGATTAACATGGACTTTATCACAAGGTTGCCAAGATCTCACAGGTAGCATGATTCTGTTTAGGTAATTTCTTATAGAATGACAAAGTCAGACCATTACTTGCCTGTAAAGACTACCTACTCGACCGAGGATAATGGTAAGTTGTACCTTCAAGAAGTTGTAAGACTTCATGGAGTTCCAGTCTCCATTATCTAAGATAGGGGTGCACAATTTACTGCATAATTCTGGAAATCTTTCTACAAAGGTTTGGGTTTAAAGGTGAACTTAATCACTACTTTTAATCCTTAGATAGATGACAGAGTGTACTATCCAAACCTTAAAATATATGTTGAGAGATTGTGTTATTGACTTCAAAGGGAATTGGTATGATCACATACCTCTCATTAAGTTCGCTTACAACAACAATTACCATTTGAGCATCCAAATGGCTCCATATGAAGCTCTTTATGGGAAAAGGTACAAATCTCCTATTGGGTGGTTTGAAGTTGGTGAAGCAGCATTAATAGGACTGAATCTAGTTCACCAAGCAATAGAGAAGGTAAAAGAGATTCAAGAGAGATTAAAAACAGCACAGAGTCGCAAAAAGTCCTACACAGATGTTAGGAGAAAAATGTTAGAGTTTTAGGTGAATGATTAGGTATATGAAAGTTTCACCCATGAAGTGCTTTATGAGGTTTGGTAAGAAGGGGAAACTTAGTCCCCGATATATAGGACCTTATAGAATCTCTAAGAGAGTTGACAATGTGGCTTATGTATTGGAGCTACCCTAAGAGTTAGAAGCGGTTCATCCAGTATTCCATGTTTCTATGTTTAAGAAATGCGTGGGTGATCCTTCACTTATTGTACCAATTGAGAATGTTGGGATTGTGAATAACTTATGCTATGAAGAGATTCCGGTTCAAATTTTAGATCGTCAAGTTCACAAGTTGAGAACAAATGAGGTTGCATCAGTTAAGGTCCTTTTCGGAGGAATCAATTTATTAAAGAAGCAACTTGAAAAGTTGAAGTGCATATGAAGAGGAGATATCCATAACTCTTCGAATCCTGAGAGAATGCATATCAAGGTACTAAATTCTCTTCTTAGCACTTCATGAGACTATGTGTAAGCAGTTTGTTATTTGCTTTTGTTGTTGAGTGCTGAAATAATATTACCATACTTAGCTTAGTGAAAGAGTTCTCATTCGAGGATCAATGTTCCCAAGGAGAAGATATTACAACATCTGTAACTTCAAATAACTAATAATAGGCTAAGAAACAAACAATAATCATTTTTGGAAATAAATAGGGAAATCTGGAAAAAAATTCATAAGTGTAAAAGTGATGTTTTTGGTCATTTTAAAACGGCCATAACTCTCAGCTCAAGAGTAGTTAGGGTAAGTTCTTTATATGGTTAAAAAGCCCTTGTAAAGATCTTTCGAATGTCGCTGATTTTGCATACTTGCAATGTCGTATGAAGGAGATATACCGTTTGAAAGTTGGGTTGTTGGACAAAGGAAAATCCAATCCAGATTTCAGTAAGGGTAAAATAGTCTTTTCACCTTATTATTTCCTAATATGTTTTATGGGTTAAATTTTTGTAAAACCAAGCTTTAGTTCACATTACAAAAATACTTTTTACGCTTAGGGTTTTGAGAGAAAAAATAAGAGAAATAAGGGACTAACTATTTCTCATATAGTTTAAAATGTTTTTACATTTAAGTTAAGTAGGATCTAAGACTTCCAAAAGAGTTTTGAACACGAAAGGGGAATATTGATTCCAAAGGAGCTTTTGTAAAACTAAGTGTTGAGCAAATTATATCAACCCAAAGAAAAAAAGATATTCTAAAATGATGAGCTAAAGTATAATTTTTGTTGGGAGTTGTATTGAGTATTGATGTGGGGATAAAACTTCATAATTAATTCAAGTCCCCATGTAAACGATATAGCTATCATGGGTGTTAACAAGTCATACTTTTCAAATGATCACATAAGTTAAGTTATTGGATCCACTAATTTAAGTAAGGTCCTATAACGATGGTAAGATATAGGATGGTCCTTGGAAACGTGTGGTAAAACATCGTACCATTGGTTAAGCTCATAGTGATGCTTGTCAGTTAGTTATATTGAGTTGTGATTTTCTTGAGTTGAGCAGAGCTAAGGTAAGTTCATTCTTAATCCTTTTAAGATTAGTAGTTGTTGTTTATCATTCCAACTCGCATACTCATACATTCAGTGTACTTATGCCAGTTGGCCTGCACCATCTTATGATGCAGATGCAAGTAACCACGGCCAGCACGCAACTCTTCGTTGATCTAGTTTGAGTTCCAGAGTCAGTGGTGGGCCTCCATGCATTCTTGAGGACTCTTTAATGTCTTCTCTTTCATAGTTTCTTAATAGAATGTTGTGGGGGGTTTTTCGAACATTCATCTGTTAGTAGTAGAGGCTTCATAGACAGATAGACAGTCATACAGTTTAGTTTTTAGTCTCTTTTTATCTTATATGACAAATGTTTAACTTTTAGACTTAAGTGTCATTTTTGCCAACTTAACTATTTAAGGTATTTCTTTTAAGAATGTTCTTATTTCTTAATTGAGTTGAGTTAAGTCTTCCGCCGAGTTATGTAAGCCAGGACAAGGGTTCGCTCAAGGCTTGCAATGGTCATTGAGTGTCGGCCACGTCGCGGGTGTAGGCTCTGGGCGTGACAGGATTAGTCAAAAATAAACTTTTAAAGAATTATTAATAATGTTAGTTTAGTAAAATACACCTCTGAACAAATTCTTTTAAGAGGTGTCATTTCTAGAAAGACCAAGTAATATGAAACACATGGAGTAAGGTAGTGTAGAAAACCAAAAATATACATTTAATGCATATTAAATTGAAATAGTATTTATTTAGAAATTCATAAAAATATTATTCTACTGATAAAGTTAATGAACTTTAAAATGTTATAATTACTTAGGTTAAAAACAAATTGCATATAATATCAAAAAGTATTACATATATTTCATATAATAAGGGTAAAATGGACAATGCATAAGATTAAAAATGGGGTTTTATAATTGAAATCCCAAATTTTCTCAAAAATAACTTCCAAAATTTAGGGATCTTCAAATACAACAAATATGATATAATGCTACGAAATTATTAGCTACAATATCAAATTTGTCCCTAATTATTCGCTTTTAGTGACAAATGTTTTTTCATACATAAATATATGAGACACATATTTTTTAGTAACGAAACATAAAAATTCATAGAAAATCTTTTTCCACTAAAGTTTCCCACCAAAAAATTAATTAGCGTCATTTTGTTAAGTAGTGTTAGTCACGAATTTAAAGCTCACATTATTTCGTCACTAATAGTTTATGTAATTCCTGACAAACTACGACATCAAATTAATCACTAAGTATTAACTTTTAGTGACAAAATTTATTTTCCGTACTTAAATATATGAGACACATACTTTTAATGATGAAACATAAAAATTGTAGCAATGTTTTGTCCACTAAAGTTCACACCAAAAAAATAATTGGCGTCATTTGTTAAATAGTGTTAGTGAAGAATTTAAAGTTATCAGTGATACATTATTTCGCCACTAATAATGTATATAATTCTTGATAAAATATTTTTTGTTTTAGAATTTATTAAATTTTTTATATAAAAAAATCATCTAAAAAAACATGTTGTTACAATATCGACAAATTAGAGTTCATAGATTTTTTTGTCACTAATAAGATAAGTAATTGCTGACAAATATTTATTTGTCTCTAATCAATCTGTGATTTAATGACCAAAAACAATGTCACAAAATATATAAGGTGTTAAATAACGATGATTTAAAAGTAGTGACAAAGCATACTATTAATTAGAAAAAATATATTTTTTATAACAAGTAAATTTGTCACAAATGTTAAAGTATTTGGGAACGATATTTTTTTTTTGGTAGTTAATATAATATTTTTAGTGATAAAGCACTAAAGCGTCTTTGTATACTTTTAGAGACACATATTGAGTGACGACTTAGTGACCAATTATTTTTCGTCACACAAGATATTTAATGATGAAATATGATTTATAAATATCCAAACCCCTAGCTTTGCAAGGTTTGTATTAGGTTCTATAGTTTATTCAAATACTTCACCTTGGCTACCAAAGATGATAATAGAATATGTTTTCTTCGGTGCTAGGGATTTTTAGAGAGTTTTGATTTTTTTTCAATGTTGAGGGAGAGGTTGATTTTAAAGCTACGTTAGGAGTAAAAATGATTTTACCCATTATATTATTTATAACTTTGTGAAAAAATTTTATCCAGAAATTTTCATATTTCCCTCATGAATTCGGAGCTCTTAGAAGAATGCAACAACACAAGACGAGGACTATGATATGGACTATCGGAAGGTAATTTGTACTAACTTTTATTTTTCATATTATAGTATTGATTTTTTTAGATCATTTGTTGTTGGTGTTATTAGAGTTTACATTTTTGCTATGATTCAACTAATTAAACTCAGAAATTGGAATGATCAAATGGAGCTCAATAACAATCTTCTGGGAATTTTTGTGGGTTTATAGTAAGTAAAAGTTGATTTTTATGACAAAAAAGAAAAAAATATTGATTCAGAATGCAAATACATGGGATAAGGAACCACCATAGATTATATGAACTCATAATCTTTAACGAAAGAAGAAGAGGAGGTGAAAGACAATTGACGAAGGTGAGAAAAATACCCAATAGATCATGTTATTCTTGCCCTTTACGGAATTTTGTTATAGGATACTTACGTGCAATCAAAACCCTTCAATTTATTAACTCAAATAAAATTATCTGTGTTCATTTATTATATTTCTGTTTGTCGTCTCATTGTTCCTTAATTTGAATCATGTATTGAGTTCATTTCAAAAAAATTGTGTCTGTTAGCAAAATTGAAGCATTGTTGTATTGTTTAAATGTTCCAAGATTGATGATAAATTTCACTATAGGGATTGAGAGGTAGCAGTGTGGGTGGTTTGGGCTATTCTTTTTTTTTTGGATGGAGAAGTAGTAGTAGTGGAGATCGTGCGTGTGTTTGGTATGAAGGAAAATATTTTCTAGAAAATCTCTTTTCATTTTTCTCATGTTTGATTGAGACAAAAGTTTTGGAAAATATTTTTCAAATCAACTTATTTTACTCAAAATTAAGGAAAACTACTTTCCTTCAAAAAATTAACGAAACATTTTCCAGAACTCCTCTCCAGCTTCAAATTACATTTCTTTTGGCAAAAAAATCAATTTTAAAAATATTTTCAATTTCAAAATATATATTTTTCACCGGATCCCTGATCCCCATCCCCCC
>NC_028640.1:36947730-36955921 GCF_001406875.1 Solanum pennellii
CCCCCCAACCCCCCTACCAGCCCCCCTCCCTCAAAAAAATTATTTTATTTTTAAAAAAGATTTTCAACTTCAAAATTTTATTTTTTCACCTAACCCCTGCCCACCCCACGCCAGCCACCCAACCCCAACCACACACCCCCCAAAAAATTGTTTCTAAAAAATATTTTCAATTTCATTATTTATTTTCTATTCTAGTAAAAATAAAAGATGTTTCTCAAAAAAACATTTTCATTCATAAATCAAACACTAAAAATCATTTATAGAAAATATTTTTACTCACCAATCAAACATCAAAACATAAGTCTAAAATCTACTTGTTTTCCAAAAACACCCCATATACAGCATTGAGAGACAATAGAGGGATTAATATAAAGGAGGGAGAAAAGTTTTTCATCGAATATCCAAATTTGAATGGATTTACAAACGTAGTCTCAACACCACCATAACCTAGTTGTAGCTCCAACTTCCTTCCACTATCCTCCGCCATAAAATCGACTTGTCTTCTCTGAATTTTTTTGTTGACAATCACAGGCTTTCGTTCCGTTGTTGGTGTGTTGGTTGATTGGAAATCAGACTTTAGGATTAATTTTTAAAAATTTTCTATAAAAACTAATGTGTGGCTATTTTTTGTAAGTTTTTAATCTANATATATATATATATTTATGAATTACAAATAAAAATAAGCAGAATTTTTCTGCGTCAATCATATTTATTCTTTGCTTTTATCAAACTTTAGTTATATATTTATCCAAATTGTTAACAAAGACATAAACCATGGATACCTACTCTTAGCCATCAAATTAAAATTATAAAATTTAATATAAATAAAATAAAGTTTCACCACATAGAGAAGGAGACAAACATTTAATTTGTTTATCTGTGTATATTTTGTGTACCCTTTGTGTTAGATGTGAACACGTGCAACGAATTGTAGTATTTATTTAAATGAGAGACTTCATACATATGTACATTCCACAAGAAGGTTTTCAAAATTATAAAGATATATATGGATTTTACTTCTACTTTCTGGGACATGGGTATACCCTTGGCTAATATGTAAAGTTAACGAAAATGAAAAATGAATACATATAAGAAAGAATCAAGCATTTGTTAACCTTGTTACTAATTTTCCAAAATTGATTATAAATGGTCCATAAATTTAGAATCAGGACAGTTGATGAATTGAACTATAAATAAATAGATGAAACAAGGGTAAAAAGTAGGGGAAAATAAAATTTTAATTGAATCTAACTACTCATCATCCAGTACGAGTCCATCAACGTAAGAGACTAAAAAGCAAAATTGGATTGAATAAAATGAAGAAGAAAATATGTACCATTTCAATCGAGTTTTGGAGTGTGTTCGTATGAAGGAAAACATTTTTGGAAAATATTTTCCAATTTTCTCATGTTTGGTTGGGGAAAAAGTTTTGAAAATATTTTCGAAATGAACTCATTTTCCTTAAAATTAAGGAAAATGACTTCCCTTAAAAAATTAAGGAAAACATTTTCCAAAGCTCTCCCCCAATTTCAAATTACATTTGTTTTTTTGGAAAAACATCAATTTTAAAAAAAATAAAAATATTAGTTTCAAATTTTTATTTTTTCACCCGATCCCTGACCATCCTCCTTCCAGCCCCCCACCCCCTCCCCAAAAAATTAATTTTGCTTTTTATTAAATTTCCCCCCATCCGAAGGAGGGGTTCGGTGCAGCGCCCCGACCCAAAATTTAGGCTGCAATATTTATTCTCCATTTATTCTCTGTAACCTAATATACTCTAATTATTAATATATATACCCACCGCCGTGGAAGTTTACTCACGGTGTGTTACCACGAAATATTGGTTGGTCTCTTTCTCTCTCTAGATCTGTCATCTCTTTCTTTTCAAAGTTCTTGTGTTGTTAATTCATCAAGTGTGTGTGTGTGGATTCGATCCTAACAACGGGTATCATAACTAAGGAGGTTCAACACGATCACTGAAGATAGATCGTTCGAAGCTTGGAATCGAGAAGTTTGATGGATCAGATTTCAGTGTCTGGAAGATGCAGATCAAAGATTATCATTACCAGAAAGATCTTCATGAACCGTTGACCGTGGTGAAGTCAGAATCCATGACGGAGGAGAAGTGGAAGCTCAAGGATCGCCAGACACTACGGCTGATCCGATTGACTTTGTCAAAAAACGTGATGTTCAACATCGTGAAGGAGAAGACTACGTCCGATCTATTGAAGGCACTGTCAAACATGTATGCAAAACCATCGGCGATGAACAAGGTATATTTTATACGTATATTGTTCAATTTACAGATGTCTGAGAATGGATCTGTTTCTGATCATATAAACAAGTTCAATATGATTGTGAGTGAACTCATTTTTGTGGATATTAATTTCAAAGATGAAATTAAGGCGTTGATTTTGATGTCATCTCTGCCCGAGTCTTGGGATACTATTTTTGTTGCGATTAGCAGTTCCCGTGGATCCGAGAAACTAAAGTTTGATGAAATCCGTGATGTTGTTCTTAGCGAAAGTATTCACAAACGAGAAGTGGGAGATTCATCGGACAGTGCTCTCAGCGTTGACCGAAGGGGGAGAAGTAAGACGAAAGACCAAAATTAACATGGTCGATCAAGATCAAAGAATCGAGGAAAATCTCCGAATAGATCAAACGTGACTTGTTGGAATTGTGGAGAAAAAGGTCACTTTCGGATGAGCTGTACAAAGCCAAATAAGAAACAGAATCAGAAATCTGGAGATGACAATGATTCTGTAAATTCATCAGAGGAAATTTGGGGTGCTCTAATCCTTAGTGTGAACAGCCCGGTTGAATCATGGATTTTGGATTCTGGTGCATCTTTCCATTCATCTCCAAGCAAGGAGTTGTTCCAAAATTTCAAATCAGGAAATTTAAGAAAGGTGTATCTTGTTGACAATAAAGCCTTAGAGATTGAAGGAAAGGGATGTTTGCATAAAGACCACCTCGAGAAAATAATGGACATTTGAGGATGTCAGCTATATTCCTGGGCTCAAGAAATATCTGATCTCTGTTGGTCAATTGGATAGCACGGGATATGCAGCAGAGTTTGGAAAAGGTTCGTGGAAAATTGTGAAAGGTTCTATAGTAGTAGCTCATGGCACCAAATCTGGAACCTTGTACACCACTGCAGGGAGTATTAACATGGCCGTTGTTGCTAAAGGTGATTTCGGTTCATGTCTGTGGCACAACAGACTTGGACACATGAGTGCTAAAGGAATGAAAATGTGGTTGCAAAAGGAGCATTAGAGGGTCTGAAGTCTGTTGATTTGGGTATTTGCGAGAGCTGTGTTATGGGCAAATAGAAAAGAGTAAGCTTCACAAAGACTCCTAGAGAGCCAAAGAAAGTGCGGTCGGAAATGGTCCATACAGATATTTGGGGACCGTCTCCAGTATCATCACTTGGAGGATCCAGATTCTATGTTACCTTCATTGATGATTTAGGCACGAAGGTATGGGTTTACTTCTTGAAGCATAAGTATGATGTGTTTGCAACTTTGAAGAATTGGAAAGCTGAAGTTGATAATCAGACCGTTTTGAAAGTCAAATGCCTAAGGTCTGACAATGGAGGAGAGTATGACAAATCAGAGTTCAAGGCATTTTGTGCAGCTGAGGGAATCAGATTGATGAGAACAGTTCTTGGTAAGGAAAGGCAGAATGGAATTGCTGAGAGGATGAACAGAACATTGAATGAGCGTGCAAAGAGTATGAGGATACACTGTTGGGCTGCCCAAAATATTTTGGGCGGATGCTGTGAGCATAGCTGCATACTTGATCAACAGGGGACCATCAGTTCCTTTAGAGTTCAAGATTCCAGAGGATGTGTGGATAGGAAAAGAACTCAAGTACTCACACTTGAGGACTTGTGGTTGCACTTCTTATGTTAATGTTGATCCAGAAAAGAGAGAACTTGATACCAAGGCTTTGAAGTGTTACTTCACAGGTTATGGTTCTGATTTGTTTGGTTACAGGTTTTGGGATGACAAGAACAGAAAGATCCTGAGACATTGTGACGTGACATTTGATGAGTCTGTCCTGTACAAGGACAGAGAGCAGAAGGTTCTAGAGATTACAAAGCAAGTGGGAGTTGAGGTTGATTTGGAAAAGAGTAACCCCAGAGATGTTGAAGAAGATACTGAACTAACTCCTACTGAAGAATCTGAAGTGGAGCAAGTTACACCTGAGTAGTTGTTAAGCAGATCATCTAGAACCATCAGGGCACCAGATATGTATTCACCTTTATTACACTATTTATTGTTGATTGATGAGGGGGAACCAGAGTCTTTTGATGAGGCCATAAAGGTGGAGGATTCGATCAAGTGGGAGCAAGCCATGGATGATGAGATGAGGTCACGTGAGAAGAACGACACATGAGTGTTGACTGAGTTACTTTCAGGGAAGAGAGCCTTGCCGAACAAGTGGGTGTTAAGAATCAAGACAGAACCAGATGACCAAAAAAAGGTTAAATGCTCGTTTAGTGGTTGGAGGATATTCACAAAGGAAAGGTATTGATTATGCTGAAAGTTTTTCTCCTATTGGGAAATTAACTTCTATTCAAATTCTGTTGACTATTGTTGCATCAGAGAATTTGCATCTACAGCAAATGGATGTAAAAACAACATTTTTACATGGAGATCTGGACAGAGAGATCTATATTCAGTAACCGGAAGAATTTGTGGTTCCAGGCAAGGAACACATGGTATGCAAGCTCACCAGGAGCTTGTATGGACTAAAGAAAGCACCAAGGCAGTGGTACACGAAGTTTGACTCCTTCATGACCAAGAGTGGATTCTGCAAAGCTTAAAAGGATCTGTGTTGTTACTTCAAGAAATACACTGATCCATATGTCTTTCTACTCTTGTATGTGGATGATATGTTTATTCCATGATCTAGTATGAGGGAGATCAATAATCTGAACAAGGTTGTCTGCAGCGTTTGACATGAAAGATTTGAGTCCAGTGAAGCAGATTTTGGGGATGAGGATTTCTCGGGATAGATCTGCTGGCACTTTAAATCTATCTCAGGAGTTGTACATTGAGAAGGTGCTGAGCAGATTCAGGGTTAATGATGCTAAACCCAGGACTACTCCATTGGCAAATCACTTTAATTTGTCAAAGGAGCAGTCACCCAAGAAATCCGAGGAGCGTGAGCATATGACACTTGTTCCATATGCTTCGGCAGTTGGAAGTTTGATGTATGCTATGGTCTTCACTAGACCTGATATAGCACATGCAATGAGAGTTGTTAGCAGGTACATGGCGAACCCGGGGGTAAGAGCATAGGGAAGCTGTGAAGTGGCTTCTGAGATATATGAGAGGTACATCCAGTTCTTCACTTTGTTTTTGTGAAGGCAAGGTGACTCTACAGGATTTTGTGGATGCTGATCTTGGTGGGGATGTGGACTCGAGCAAGAGTACATCCGGGTACATTTACACCATAAATGGAACAACACTGAGTTGGCTGTCCAGGCTTCAGAAGTGTGTTTCTCTTTCATCTACTAAAGCTGAGTATGTGGCAATAGCTGAAGCTGGGAAAGAGATGATATGGCTAGCAGATTATTTGGAGGAATTGTGAATGAAGCAGAGCGAAAAGACTCTTTACTCAGATAGCTAGAGGGACACATAGTTGGTGAAAAATTCAGTCTATCATTCGAAGACAAAGCACATCAGAAGGCGGTACCATTTCACTGGCAGGGTAGTGGAGGATGGTGATATGTGCTTGGAGAAGATAGAGGGTGCAAAGAACCCGACAGACATGTTGACGAAATGTGTTGATGTTGGGAAAATGGGGTTATGCAAAACCTCGGTTGGTCTTCTGTAGTTGTTGCTACAGATGTTGCAGTGCGGTAAAGATGTTGATGATGAAGAGATTTTTCTTTGAGAATATATTTTTTGGATGACTGAATCAGTCTCCAAGTGGGAGAATTGTTAGGTTGTGGAGCCTGATTAATATTTGATGTACTGTCATATATTAATGTTTAGGCAGTTTAACCTCCGCGGTGAGGTTGCCAGGGGGTTATGGGTGGCGGGAGCCCCCCATCAGAAGAAGGGGTTCGGTGCAGCGCCCCACCCAAATTTTAGGCTGCAATATTTATTCTCCATAACCTAAAATACTCTGAATTATTAATATATATACCCACCGCCGTGGAAGTTTACTCACAGGGTGTTACCACGAAATATTGGTTTCTCTCTTTCTCTCTCTAGATCTCTCATCTCTTTCTCTTGAAAGTTCTTGTGTTNNNNAACCCCCCAAAAAAATTAATTTTGCTTTTTAAAAATACTATCAACTTCAAATTTTTATTTTTTCACTCCTACCCCCTCCTCCTGCCTCCCCTCACTACCCCCACCCCCACCACCCCACCCCCCAAAAAAATATTTTTTTAAAAACTTTCAATTTCATAAATTATTTTCTTCTCTAGTAAAAATAAAAGATGTTCCTCAAAAATATTTTTCATTCATAAATCAAACACTAAAAATAAATTCCGACAAATATTTTCTACTCACCAACTAAACATGAGAAAATAAGTCCAAAATCTACTTATTTTTCAGAAAAACATTTTCTAGGAAAACATTTTCCTTCATACAAAACACACCCTAGATATGTTCTCTTGGTTGTCGATATAATCTATTAAAATCTTGAATTTAGTGAAGTAGAAAAACAGCATCGCCTTTCACTTATATCTTTTCAAATGTGTTCTCTCTACCGCTCAAATATTGTTCTGAAACATTGAATTTAAAATGAAGTAAATCATTCAAGTGTCTCCTATTTTATATGTGCACTCTTGGTTGCTGACTTGTTTTCTGAAAAGTAATTCAAAAATTTATTTATAATATCATTAATATATTAAAGCTCCCTTCAACTTAACCTCAATGATATTTATGCCCTGCAACTCTGGATTTCCATAAGTAGATGCTTAAATTTATATAAATTTAAATAAATAGACATATTCATCCTATATTTCCTTAAGTAGATGCCTAAACTTATATAAAATTAAACAAATAGACATATTCATCCTATATGGCGTCCTACATGACAATTATGTATCCTGTGTGGCGTCTTATGTATATTATGTCACGTAGGATGGATATCTCTACTTATTAAACTTTAGAAGGTTAAGTGTCTACTTATGAACATCCAAAGTAAGAAGGCATAAATATCTATTAAGGCCATTTTAAAAGAAACCCTTAAGTGTTATGTCTATTTTAAAAAAAATTTCCAATTTGTTTTAAGAAACAACTTAGCAACCAAGAATGCAATATAAAACTTGACTGATTTACTTCGTCATTTGAACTTCAATCTTTTAGAAAAATATTTCAGCGGTCAAAAGGAGACATTTGAACCAATATAGGTGATATGTGATGTTATTTTTCTACATCACTCAATTCAAGTGTTTAATCGAATAGATAAACAACAAAGAGGATACATATTAACATGATTGAAATGATATTGATTTGCTTCTTCATTTTATTCAATCCAATTTTCTTTTTTATTCTCTTACAATGAAGGACTTCGATTGGATGATGATGACTTTGATTCAATTAAAATCTTGTTTTGTTTCCTCAGTTTTTGCTCTTGTTTCATGTATATATATATTTCAATTTGGCAGGTGTCCTTTTCTTAATTAATATACTATTTCTTAATTATTTTTAGAAGATTAGCAACAAGAGTAAACTTCTCTTTTTAGTCATGAATTTATCAAAAATAATGTCTCTGTCCCACAAAATAAGAGTAAAATGCATGTACATCTTTGTGTTTTATAAATTGTACTGATAAAATTACACTTAGTATGTTGTTATTGTTGTTGTGTATTAATAGGTCACTCTCATTCAAATACAATAATTAAAAGTTCTTACATCTAACACGTAGGGTAAAAAAGCATGTATGGGTTAAAAATTGTTTCTCCTTTATGTGGTAAAAATGATTTTTTTAATAAACTCATTTTCAGATATTGACTTGATGGCTAAAAGAATATATCCATAATTTATGTTGTTCTCAATTTTGAATAAATATTTGTTAGATCTAACTACAGTTTTATATAACCCAAATAAAACAATGATTAGCAAACAAAAGAAATACCCCATTTTGATCTGTAATATGTATATATATATATATGTATATGTGTATATATATATATATATATATATATATATATATATATATA
>NC_028640.1:36956099-36968568 GCF_001406875.1 Solanum pennellii
TATATATATATATATATATATGTGTATATATATATATATATATATATATATATATATATATATATTCATAAGAAGTCTAGAATACGTCTCATATTAAACCATATAAGTCGAATACATCATCTTGGGTTCAACCCATACTCAATTACAATAAAGACCTTATATAGGCATATACAAAGTCAACAAAAAAAGAGAATGAACTAAATCGTCTTTAAGACTAAATAATATCAAATAGCAAGATAGTGGCATCGTCCTCGGAAGGTGAGGACCTTCCGAACACTTGGAGAATATCAAAGTAGTCTTCAATGGCCTTCAGCTCAACAGCCAGATCCTACAATTTGTAATAAACCTAAGCATGAGATTAGTACGCACTTGTACTAAACATTAGTATATGCACACAAATAATTCAAATCATGTTTAAGAGGACAATTTTTCAAATCCATGGTAAAGTACTTTGAAAAGATTTATGCACAACCAAGAGCTCATATAAGCCAATAGTTACATAATCCATAAGCCCAAGCCATGTAAAACACAATACCATCATTAACATGTATAGTCAAGTCAACATGTATGTCAACATTCTTGTGTAGATAATCAAGATAACTACAACATCAAGTCATAACATCAACAAGCATGTATAAGAGTTCATAACATCATAACATAAGCAAGACCCTTACCCATAACCAATCATTAATCCTACAAGTGCAATACCCAAGTAAAGCCCCATAACTTCACCATTCAATACATCCTTTAAGCATCCACAACCTACACTTTGTGTAAAAAGTAGAGAAGAATGGGATTAACACGAGAATGTACTAAGCATGGAAACCATGCATTAAAAGGGACATTTTCTTTGATATCATAAATTCATGCCATTTTGAGAAAATCATCATAAAACCTTTATCCATAACATTTATATCATTGTCATACTTCAAAGAAACACAATCAAAGACATAATATCATAGAAAAGCACTTATAGAATTCAAGTCCCATTTGAGGTCACTTTACAATGAACTCAATTTCTTTTATAGTGAACTCTTTATTTTAATTTATTAGTCTCCCAAGTAATCCTTTAGGGATACTTGGTGCAATGTATCACCCTAGGACCACAAGGAGAATCATAAATATCATCTACATAAGACAACACATACCATCATAGAAGCATAATACAACATAGACATAGTTAAGTCAGGAGCTTCATCATATAGTCAACAAGATCAAGATCATGCATAAAGACTCATATCATGTACATATTCATAAGAAGTAGACCAATGCTACAAAGTCATGCATATATATATAAGCATAAACATACACATAAGATCACCTTCCTAGGACTTCCTAAGGAGCTACTTGTGCAATGTCTATGTGGGTTCATTTCCTCCACCTATAATAAGTAATTACCTTAAGTCAATCTAGTTAGGATCTTATTAAATTACTTCCATTTTCCATTTCACTTTAGAAAAACTATAGCCTTAACCGACACTAAGACCATGGGTGCTAAACATTGAATTTGGTGTTGCAGAGCCTTAAACCAATGGAAGGTTGTCCTACCTAGCTAAGGTAGAACAATAACATATATCCTAGAGTCCTTAGTGAATTCACCTTGCTAGATCCTATGTGGAAAGCATAGTTTATTGAACTAAGAGATAGGTATTCCCTCTTCATAACATTTGGTAATTGGGGCATCACCTCATGACAAAACATGGGTGAATCTTCCTTCATTGAAAGTTAACACCTCATGTGGGTCCTTGGGTGATTATTCCTCTAAAAGAAGTCAACACTCTATAAGGGACAAATGATGAATCTTCCTCCAAGGAAAGTAAACACCTCTCAATGTCAAGTTCACTTGCTGCTAAGCTAAGTTCCCTTTGTTGAAAAGCTTTTATTACATTTATTTATAAAACATAGGCTAAGCATATTTTATTCTCGTACAATTATCGCATACTTAATCACCTAACTAGTTAGATTATTCTTGGGCACACCTCTCAATGTACCTCTATTAACTAGATTATCATTCATGTATGTGAATGTATACATATATGTGAACAAACCTTTCACATAACACATAAAAACCACACATGACCATACATTCATATTTATGCACATATAGAAACCAAAACTAGAACTATCCTATCAAGGTACACATGTGCGATGCATAGGCAAAGTCCCATACCCTTGCCCATACTAGTACACCTATCAAGTAATCCTAGCTATGGAAACGCATATCATACTTTCATAACCATCATCTTAAAATATATAATAGTAGACACTAGTGAATATGAGAACTACCTTTCGTTTAGACACCATGACCTATACTACTTATAACATGCACGTGAGTGAGTAGGTGTGTATAGTGGTCAACATGATCACATAATGGCTTTCAACAACATATTGAGGCATCCACCCTCTAATACCATAATATACCTTCAAGCATAAACCACACAACACACAACAACATAGGAGAAATGCCAACTTCATATTACACTTAAGACTCCTAATTTGTGCTATTCATGCATTCACATAGGGGTACATAGATAAGGGATTTTTTAACAATTTTTACTCATCAATGGAAACACCTATACTTCACCCTAACAGGGATATATACATGCATACACAATAGCCATACTACATAAATCACAACTAGTATAGGAAAGTAGACATAAGCTTCACATAGTATCATCATAAGCACATGCTCATATTCATCAATTTGCCTTCATGGCCATGGTCAACACATATATAATGAAAATAAAGTAAAAACCTCCACCATAAGTGGACCATACCACACAATTCCATACAACTCTTCGTCAACTACAAATCTATATGGAAAGTAGAAGAGATAAGCATTCTTAAAAATTTCTCATTCTTTGATCATCATTTATCAATATACCTTGTTCATCAGCAATTCATATATAGGGCAGTAGCTAAATGTACTTTGATCATAGAAAAAACAATGTACAAGTCACTATAGATCATACTATAACATAATACAACACATAACATACTAGGAAAGTAGAAGAACATATAGCCCTAGCTAACATCACTTGCATTGATTTTAAGTCATATTTCATAGACAATATCAATCTACGACAGTAACTAATCATACATTTAGTCATAAAGGAATTATGCCTAGAGCACTTCAAGATAGATCTAGAACATAGACATTAGACTTGTCATATTGCTATAGTGTACAGAGGGAATTAACCAACCGTAATGATTCTCTAAGACCTTGATATTCCATCATATTTTAACAATAATGTACATACTAGGAAGAATCTAGACGAATCACTTCATCAAAGGAAATCATACTTCATCTATCCACAATTCAAGATATCATCATATACCTATTATTATCCATTGATAGACTTGAAGACTAGGTCAATTCACATAAGCCATCTTTACTTCAATCATACAATATTCTTACTCATAATCTATTAATGATACTAACCCAAAAAAGTAGATACAACCAACCTAACGTAATCGAAATCCACATTAATCCATTTAGAAATCAATGTTATAGTGAACAATGGAAACTAGGCTAAACATGCTCACATCTTTATACATTGATATTCATGGATCCTTCAACATAAATTCAACATAAATTAATGTAAATAACAGCATATACAATCAATTCAACTTAATGTAATCATAATTCAATCGAAAACAATTTTAGATCACAAAGACCATGCAAGGATAAATCGTTTTGGTGAAGGAGCATGGGTCATCATGCAATTGGAGTGAAATTAACATTAAAACCACTTTATCAACTTCAATTAATCATGATCCAATCTTTCAAAACCTTTTTATAGAAAACCCATGGCAGATTGAAATCATTAATCATGATCCGATGTTTTTCTTCTTTGAAATCATTGAGAATGGCTCTCTAGATGAAAAGATAATTAGAGATGAAGATCACCATACCTTTGTATAGTTGAAAACCTCTATAACTTGACTATTCATCAATAGAAAACCCAGCTCCAAGAAGTTCTTGAGCTTCACCACCAATGGAGGTTTGAAGGGAAATATTTTTGGATGGAAAGGCTTCAATCATGTGAGAGGATTCTAGAATGGGGTGAGAAAGTTTTTGATGACTTATATACACCCAAAAAAAGCTAAATAAACCTATTATGTTCAGGTTAGGATGTGGGGTGAATTTCCTATTCACCCCTTTAATTAAAATTGACGCTGCCTGCAATTTACATAGCATCAACGACGGAGGCAATGATGGGGCGTCATGGTGTCGACGGTCCGTGCTTGGCTTCTGTCGCCTCGAACATAGCCAAATTCTTGGCTTGTGACCTGTCCCACGAAAGTTCCAGTATATGAGACTTTTTCAATGGGCCGTTGGTTGACCATCAATCCGTCGTTGGGTCCGTCAATGGACACTGCCCACGCAGTGTCTTTGACCAGCCTTGGGTCCTTCTTTTGGGGCCTCTTGTGGGTCCCTTTAGAAGTCTTACCCGAAAGTTTCCAATGTGATTACATCCCTTAACCAGTTTTAGACCTTACATATAAATTTCATCGAAAACAAACAGCTACAAGACGCCAAAAAAGGCCAAGCCCCATTAAGACACACGATGAACATCTTAAGGGCTGTCTTTTAAACGACTTGGACGTTCTTGGTTGTTTGACCTCAAACATCAAAAAACTTCATATACAATAAATTTACATAATTATAATTCATTTAGAGGCTTCACAAGCTCATGACACATAAATAAAGGCATGCATAGACACATGAGGCACATAGGTGATTTGTCGTCGAACGTTTTGGTCGTCCCTTGACATTCAACTTCCAAATCACTTCAAACATTACACACTGCCTCTAAGCTATATTATAAGTCATTTTAGGACCTTATAACCTTAAGAAAAACATTTTAGCCTCTACAAACCCTATCTCATTTTGGGGTCTTACAATATCCCCCACTTGGAAATATTCTTCCTCGAATGCCACTTAGGGATCTTTTATCACAACAAGGACTTCAATGCATCATAGCGAAGTTCATAACATTAATAACATCATGAAGAAATTTTTTTAGCACTCAATGAACACAAGCAAGAAAAACCTTTATTCACTCACTCTTTAATGTACCAAACACAAAGGCTCATATCATGTTCATAGTTGGAATATCCTTCTCCTAGTCCTAACATGATCATTACACCTTAATTCATTAAGAGATCATATTTGCAACTATTCTTTATGTCACACATAGGAATTTTTCAACAACACTCAAGAATCACGTTAGGCAATCATACTTCAAACCACATACACTTGAGTTAGTTGAATAACAAAGATCATTATTAGTTATACCTAGTGCCATGGAGGTCATACTCAATCAAAACATGCTTAGTGGTGTCTATGGAGGAATGTCCTTCTCCTCAACATGCTTACATGTATCATGAGTTCACACCTAAGCAAGGTACAAGGTCAATTTCCTCTTAAAATTAGAAATTCTCAACTTTTAACCAAGACATGCTCATGGTTCCTTCCTAGTGAAGTCTAAGTGGTAAGTCATACCAAGCAAATCACAACAAATAGGAAGTAATTTCACAAAATGTCAATTTCTAACATTGTACTCACCTTCACAGTAAGCATATTTTGAGAAGAATCACACAAATCATCCGCACACACATGAGCACTTAGCTAAACATACTTTCACTTTTCAACAATGAGCCTATAATTATGCATACCAAATCCTAAAAGTCACATAGTTTTAAAGAGACTCAATATATTTCATGTGAAAGAAACTCAACTTTTTATTATAATACTAAACTTTACACCTCTCAGGTGACTAAAACAAGTTTCTTGTCTTATCTCATGAAGTCAAATGTATAATTAGCATATTAAGATACACAATACGCATGAGAAAACATGGATTTTATCAAAAAATTTCTTCATGCACTTTGGAATCTTAATATCCTTAAGGTAATGTCAATCAAGACATACCAAACATGTAGAGGTCATGCAATTCGTACATTATTCAAAACTCTATTCATGAACAAGAATACTAAAATTTCAATAGATTCAAGCTCAAGTAAGAATAGAAGGTCAATGGTTGAAAATATCTACAACCTTACTACTCAATCACCATACCTCACTTAGGGTAAACCCAATTAAGAGCAAATTAATCCAAACATAAGAGGATCTTAAGTTAAGAACCTTCACTTTATCACTTACAAGTGATTACCAATTTAGAAGGAATTTACTGTAAGTTAACCAAGGCAAATCCAAACTTCATCTCCTAGGTAATTTATCCCCAATTAACAAATTCGGTCATCCATTTCTACCACATAAGGTTTTCATACAATACAATAAAACCAAGATCATACATCACTAAGGGGGACACCAAGGAGACTTAGCCATAAGGACTCTCATTTTTTTAATTTCAAATAGCAAAACTCCTTTTTCCATTCATTGTTATGTTCATATACATCAATTCTATACAAAGAACTCCAATCCATACTAGGAAACTTATTAAGGACCACATGTATACAAAGGGAAACATTGAACACCTATAAGCAAAAAATCTTAGGGTAGCATGCTTCATATGTAGTAACCAAGCATTTCAAGTTCAAATCGTAGCATAAGGCTACCATCATGCAAAACCATTTCGGAACACATCATCCCAAAAGAACTCATTTTATCCTTAATAACTTCTAACATACTTTAACTATATCATGACATAAATTTTTCAACATAACATGCTATTTCACATAGTTTTCATATATAGCCATAATGGGCTTCACATCATCAAAACATGCCAAAATTCACCTTCACACATACTCATTCAAACCATAAAACTAAGATAATCATTTAAACTCACCTTTTCTCCCTCAAGCATAGAGATAATCTCATCCAAGCGATCACATCTAAAAGACCACCAGACAAGAAAACATAAGAGAGAGATCTTATAGAGTTAAGTTCTACGACACGATATGAGAATGATGAAGAAGGGAAAGTCTATCATCCTATAGCCTCTCGTACCATTTGATGTGTCGCGACTCACCACCAATGATACAAGATTCTACTAGACGTGGCAATATGAGACTTCTTGGACCCTAAACCACTTTTAAAAACCTCGTGCTCTGATACCACATTTGTCACAACCGGGGAGCACCCCTTAGAAGTAACATGGCGTACTTGGCCTCTCAGAGGTCTTATACAAGGTCATAGTTATAATTCATGGCATCGACATAGTAAATTTAGCGGAAAATTTAAAAACATTTCATAGCACACCATATGCTAGAAACTTCATCTCATATATAGATAAAACATAAGTCCTAATACATATTTGGATCTTAAGTCTCATTGCCATATTAGACTCAACAACTTTGGAATACATTAGGGACACGACCCATAAGATATATTGCATAACTATACTATATTTCAAAACTTTACATTAAAGACATAATTAGGACATCCTTGAACTTTAAGGATTCCTTTTGTTGAGCTTTGGAATCATCTAGAAAGATCTTCACCATTCAATACATCCTTTAAGCATCCACAACCTACACTTCGTGTAAAAAGTAGAGAAGAATGGGATTAGCACAAGAATGTACTAAGTATGGAAACCATGCATTAAAAGGGACATTTTCTTTGAAATCATGATTCATGCCATTTTGAGAAAATCATCATAAAACCTTTATCAATAACATTTATATCATTCTCATACTTCAAAGAAACACAATCAAAGACATACTATCATAGAAAAGCTCTTATAGAATTCAAGTCCCATTTGAGGTCACTTTCTACATAAGACAACACATACCATTATAGGAGTATACTACAACATAGACATAGTTAAGTCAAGACCTTTATCATATAGTCAACAAGATCAACATCATGCATAAAGACACATATCATGTACATCTTCATAACAAGTAGACCAATACTACAATGTCATGCATATGGACATAAGAATAACCATACACATTAGCTCACCTTACTAGGACTTCCTAAGGAGCTACTTATGCAATGTCTAGGTGGATTCATTTCTTCAACCTATACTAAGTAACTTACCTTAAGTCTTCCTAGTGAGGATCCTATTGAATTACTTCCATTGTCCATTTTACTTTAGGGAAACTGTAGCCTTAACCTACACTAAGACCATGGGTGCTAAACATGGTATTTGGTGTAGTAAAGCCTTACACCAACGGAAGGTGTTCGTACCTAGTCAAGGTAAAACATTAACATATATCCTAGCGTCCTTAGTGACTTCACCTTGCTAGACCCTATGTGGCAAGCATAGTTTACGGAACTAAGAGATAGGTATTACCTCTTCTACCATTTCACAATTGGGTCCTCACCTCATTAAAAAACATAGGTGAATCTTCCTCCAAAGAATGTCAACACCTCATGTGAATCCTTTGGTGAGTATTCCCCTAAGGAAAGTCAACACTCTATAAGGGAAAAATGGTCAATCTTCCTCCAAGGAAAGTCAACACCTGTCAATGTCAAGTACACTCGGTGTTAAGCTAAGTTCCCTAAATTGAAAAGCCTTTATTTCATTTATTTATAAAACATAGGCTTAGTATATTTCATTCTCATATGCTTATATCATACTCAAGCACATATCTAGTTTAGAGTAACATAACACATTAAAACCACACATGACCATACATTCATATTCATGCACATATAGAAACTAAAACTAGAACTATCGTATCAATGTACACATGTGCAATGCATAGGCAAAGTCTCATACCCTTGCCCATACTAGTACACCTATCAAGTAATCCTACCTAAGGAAACACATATCATAATTTCATAACCATCATCTAAACATACATAATAGTAGACTAGTAAATCAGAGAACTACCTTTCATTTAGACACCATGACCTATACTACTTGTCACATGCACGTCAGTGAGTGCATGTGTATATTGGTCAACATTATCACATAATTGCTATCAACAACATATTGAGGCAGCCATTCTCTTATACCATAATATACCTTCAAGCATAAACCACACAACACACAATAGCATCGGAGAAAAGCCAACTTCATATTACACTTAAGACTCCTAACTTGTACTATTAATGCATTCACATACGGGTACATAGATAAGTGGTTATTCAACCATTTTTACCCTTCAATGGTAGCACCTATACTTCACCCTAACATGGATATATACATGTTTACATTATAGCCGTAAAACCTAAATTACAACTAGAATAGGAAAGTAGACATAAGCTTCACATAGTTCATGGCCATGGTCAACACATATATAATCACAATAAAGTAAAAACCGCCACCATAAGTGGACCATACCATATGATGCCATACAAGGCTTCGTCAACTACAATACTTCACGGAAAGTAGAAGAGATTAGCATTCTTACTAATTTCTTCCCCTTTGATCATCATTGATCAGTACACTTTTTTCATCAACAATTCATATATAGGGAAGTAGCTAAATGTGTTTTAATTATAGAATAAATCATGTACAAGTCACTACAAGATCATACTATAACATAATACAACACATCACATACTAAGAAAGTAGAAGAACATAGATCCCTAGGTAACTTCACTTGCATTGATTTTAAGTCATATTTCATAGATAATGTAAATCTAAGACAGTATATAATCATACATTTAATCATAAAGAAATCATGCTTAAAGCACTTCAAGATAAAGCTACAACATAGACATTAGACGATAGCGTAGAGAGGGAATTAACAAACCCTATTGATTCTCTAAGACATTGATGTTCCATCATATTTTAACAATAATGTACGTACTAGGCAAAAGCTAGATAAATCACTTCATCAAAGGAATTAATGCTTCATCTATCCACAATTCAAGATATCATCATATACATATTATTATCCATCGATAGACTAGAAGACTAGTTTAATTCACATAATCCATCATTACCATAATCATACAAGATTCGTACTCATAATCGAATCATGATACTAACCCAAAACAGTAGATACAACCAACCTAACGTAATCGAAATCCACACTAATCCATTTGGAAACCAATGTTACAGTGAACCATGGAAACTAGGCCAAACATGCTCAAATCTATATACATTGATACTCATGGATCCTTAAACATCAATTTAACATAAATTCATGTAAATAACAGCATATACAATCACTTCAACGTAATCGAATAATAATTCAATAGATAGCAATTCAAGATCTCAAAGCCCATGCAAGGCTAAATCATTTTTGTAAAGGAGCATGGGTTCATCATGCAATTGGAGTAAAAATCATGTTAAAACCACTGTATTAACTACAATTATGATTCAATCGTTCAAAACCTTTTGAGAAAGAACCCATGGAAGATTGAAGAAGAAGGACTTTGATCAGAATTTTCTTCTTTGAAATCATTGAGAATGGCTCTCTAGATGAAAAAATAACTAGAAATGAAGATCACCATACCTTTGTATAGTTGAAAAACTCTAAAACTTGATGATTCATTCGTAGAAAACCCAGCTCATAGAAGTTCTTGAGCTTCACCAACACTGGAGGTTTAAAGGGAAATATTTTTGGAGGGAAAGGTTTCAATCGTGTGAGAGGATTCAAGAATGGGGTGATCACTTTTTTGATGACTTATATAAACTCAAAAAAAGCTAAATAAACCTATTAGGGTTAGTTTAGGATGTGGGGTGAATTTACCATTCACCCCTTGACTTAAAACAGATGCTGACTGCAATTTACATTGCATCAACGACGGAGGCAATGACGGGGCGTCATGGTGCCGATGGTCCGTGCCTGGCTTTCATTGCCTGGCACTTAGACAAATTCTTGTCCTGTGAGCTGCTCCAGGCATGTTCCAGTCGATGAGACTTGCTCGACGGGCCGTTTGTTGACCAATGATCCGTCATTGGGTCCATCAATGGACACTGTCCAAGCAGTGTCTTCGACAAGCCTTGGGTCCTTCTTTTGGGCCTCTTGTGGGGCCCTTTAGAAGTCTTACCCAGACATTTACAACGCGATAAAGCCCTTAAATAGTTACCTTCCACGTAAATTTCATCGAAAAATAACCCTACAAGACGTCCAAAAAGGCCAAACCCCTTCAAGACACACGTTGAACATCTAAAGGGCAATATTTTAAATGCCTTGCACGTTTGACCTCCAAACCTCACGAAACTTCATAAACAATAATTTAACATCATTATAACTAATTTATAGGCATCACAATCTCATTACACACAAATCAAATCATGCATATACACATGAGCCACATAGGTGATTAGCCGTCGAACGTTTTGGTCGTTCCTTGACGTTCGACTTCCTGATAACTTAAAACTTTACAAACTGCCTCTAAAACACACTATAAAAGTCATTTTAGGACATTAGAGACCTAATATAAACATGTTAGGATCTATAAACCCTATATAATTTTGGGGTCCTACAAAATCTTCCTCCATGCGAAGCCAACACTTCTAATTGTCAAGTTTACTCATTGCTAAGCAAAGTCCCTTTTGAAATATCTTTTGTTATTAATCATCACTTACTTTAGGTCATAGGATCTGATCCATTGTATAGTCATTGTCATTACCTCATTAAGAATTGCATGAGAATCCTTTCATGGCAACCATCATATATGAGATTAGCATAACATCATCATCATGTCTTCATAAGGCACATAGGTACATTAAGACAAACATTATGTCATTTCATCTTAAACAATATCTCACAATCACATAGTCAAGACATTTCAATTCAATATCATACCAACTTATACTGAGGCTAATCACAAGTCATGCTTTAAAAAAACTAAATTATCAATCACAAGCCATCATAATTGACGTAAAGGTTAGGATCGTAAATACTTACTCAATCTCCTTCGATAGTCATCATCATGGTATTACAATCAACCAACCAATTACATCTAACAATAGGTGTAGTAACATCAATCAATAGTAATTTACACAAGAAGTAGGTCAATTGCATCATCACTATCCCAATTAACACCATTTCATAACCTAGGGTTAGGGGAATTAGGATTCATAATGAATTCATAAAGAATTAGATACAATCCCAACCATACATTACCCTATTCAATCCATACATGTATTAGTATAGATAAAACAAATGTAATAATTAATTCATTCTTTAGTTTCCATCAATTCATGACCAACATCCAAGATTTGAGGAAATTGGGGAAGGGAACATGATGAGCATAAAATCGCATCAATTAACATCAATTAATCAACAATCTATACTCTATAAGTCATAGAAATCACAATTTGTCATCAATTTTAACTTTAGAAGAAATTCCATTAAAATTGAAAAGCCCTATAGAATTGGGTAATTTAGAAATCAAGTTTGTAAGGACCTCTTGGCGAAAAGAATCCCAAGATTGTAAGAAAACATACCTTAATGAATATAAATCCACGAAATTGAAGTGAAATCCTAGAGATATTAACCTTCTTCTTCAAGCTCCGTTCCTTCTTCAATGGACGAATTTGGGGCGAGAGAAAGTAGATAGAGGTGAGAGCTTTTTTTTAGGGCGGCG
>NC_028640.1:36969220-37023294 GCF_001406875.1 Solanum pennellii
GCGGGGGGTGGGGGGGGAGGTGGGGATAGGTTATTAAGTTAAAATGTCTTAAAACTTATCCTAAGTCAATATATAGTCACCCCCTAAACTACCCAACCCCTCACATGAATGGGTCTTTTTGTGAAGTCAAAATGTCAAAAATACAATTTTACCGAATCTGGAAAGTGGCTCCGCGTCACGAGGCCAACACATATTTTTATTTTTGAAAAATGGATTGTGGCAGTAGGGTTTGTGTGGGATGCGCATCGCGCATCATCCCACTAATTCTTGACTCTCGCAGGCTGCTTTTCCAGCCTGCCCACCTATATTGGTGTCCTCCTCAAGGACCCTTCAAGTGGTCCTTGGGGCATCATTATTGGACATTTAGACTCTCTTTACTACAATATACCTATCCAAAGTCTTTTTAAAAGTTTTAGAATTCATTTGACCCTCCTAAACCTTCACCAAAATTAGCGACGTCAAGTAGTTCAATTTAAGCTAGTTCCAGACGTCATGGATGTTCCTTGATGTCTTGGCTCTAAAACTTCTCGGATGATTTATAAACATTATTTTAGGTCTTAAAGCAGTATATAAACCGCTAGACACTTGTATTAGTATCTGTATTAGATCTTCACTTGTCGGGGCTTTACATTATCCCCCTTAGGAACATTCATCCCTGAATGACACTAAACATTAAAGAGGAAAAGGATAGACTCAAGACTAGAAGCCCAACCAACAATATACAACATCAAGATGTGTTATAAGTTAAGGTGTGTTACACAACCCGATTCACACATAATCATGGTATTTACACAAATGACTCAAAGCATCAACTTTCACACATAAGGCTCAAAGTCACAATATGAGGAATTTCCTTCTCACAACAACAACATGAGCTCAACATATCTTTAAAGAGTCAATCATGACAAAGTTACTTTCTCAACATACCAACATTCTCAATATCATATTATGAAGGCAACAATATACCAAATACACAAAATAGTGAAAATTCAAGTAAAAGAACATTTTTCCATCATAATTCATTTTAGCATAAACCTTTTACCATAAACATGCATATCTTTGCAAAACAAGTCAAATTCAAATAAACTCATTATTTTCATTATTAATAGGAATAATTAACCTTAATTAGAAAAGATATGAGGATATCGGCACTTCATATCGGTCTCGGCCTCCAATGTTGCTCCGTCAACTAGGTGGGTTCTCCATAACACTTTACGGAGGCCACCTCCTTGTTCCTCACTTCTTCACTTTTCGATCAAGGATTTGGAATGAAACCTCCTCATAGGAGAGGTTCTCTTTCACTCCAAGACCTTCAATAGGAAGAATTGACTCGGGATCACCAATGCACTTCTTTAGCATAGATAAATGGAGAACTGGATGAACCGAAGATATCTCACTAGGTAATCACAACTCGTATGCAGACATGACAACCCTTTGCAAAATTCCATAGGGACCCACATAATAAGGACTTAACTTCTCTTTTTTGCCAAATTTTACCACCCCTTTCATGGGTGAGATTTGTAAATACACTTTATCACCTCCTTCGAATTCTAATGCTCTTTTCCTATTGTCGGCATAAGACTTTTGCCGACTATAGGTTGTTTGCAAGAAATTTCTCATTAGGTGAACCTTCTCCAAGATTCTATCTATCAAGTCGGGACCAAGAAGCGAGGATTCGCCAACCTCAAACTATCCAATAGGAGACCTACACCTTCTAATATACAAAGCTTCAAAAGGAGCATGATATTGAGGAATTATAACTATTGAGATAAGAGAACTCAACCAAAGGCAAGTGCTCATCATAACTACCCTTGAAGTCAATGATACATGCTCTAAGTATATCCGCAAGAGTTCAGATAGTACACTACGCTTGGCCATCCATTTGGGGATGAAGTGGTGCTCAACTTCACTTGTGTACCCAACCCTTTTTTAAAATGATCTCCAAAATCTAGATGTAAATTGTGTGCCCCTATCTGATATGATGGATAATGGAATACCATGAACACTTACAATCACATCTATATAGATCTTTGCATAATCTTCCTCCGAGTAAGTGGAATTAACAAAAAAAAAGGGCCGAATTGGTCAATCTATCCACCACAACCCATATAGAATCATTTTGACTTCGAGTCCGAGGCGAACCCATTGTAGAGTCCATATGTCTTCCCACTTCCAAACGAGAACTTGGATTTCTTGAAGTAAACCACCCGGCTTTTGGTGCTCGGCTTTCATTTGTAGGAAATTTTTATACTTCGCAACAAATTCCGCTATGTCCCTTTTCAAGACATCCCACCAAAAAACTTCTCTAAGGTCATGATACATCTTAGTAGAACCCGGATGAATCAATTTACGGGACCCATGAGCTTCCTGTAGGATCCAATTTCTCAAATCATCCACATTGGGTACACAGAAGCATCCTTTATACCTCACAACACCATCCCCCTTGGGAGAATGACTCATTTGGCTTACTAAGGACCGATACCTTCGACTCCATCAATAATCGATCAAGGTGTTTCTTAGACTTCACCTCAACCATCAAGGATAATTCAGAGTTATTATGAACCACAATTCCACCATTCGGAGAAAATTCCAATCGAACACCAAACGAGCCAACCTACGAACATCCTTAACTAGGTCATTCTTAGCTTCATCTACATAAGACACACTACCCATAATCATACGACTTAGTGCGTCCGCAACCACATTAGCTTTACCAGGGTAATAGAGTAAACTAATGTCGAAATCTTTCAACAACTCTAGCAACCTTCGTTGTTGGAGGTTCAACTACTTTTGGGTAAACACATATTGAGGACTCTTATGGTCAGTATACACATAAACATGAACCCCATACAAGTAATGCCTCCATATTTTCAAAGCAAAAACAACCGTCTTTAACTCAAAATCATGAGTCGCGTAATTCTTCTCGTGAATCTTAAGTTTCCTAGAGGCATAGGCTATGAGTTCGGCATGTTTCGTAAAAACACAACTAAAACAACTTCTAGATGCATCACAATATACCACGAAGCCCTTAGTACCCTCTGGTAAGGTCAACACCTGAGTGGAGGTAAGCCTATCTTTTTTCTATTGAAAGTTTCTTTCACATGCTTCCGACCACTCGAACTTCACATTCTTTTGGGTCAAGGTAGTCAATGGAGAAGAAATGGACGCAAAACCATCAAGAAACCTTCTATAATAACCCGCATGACCCAAGAAACTCCGAATGTCAAACGCAGCAATGGTTTAGGCAAATTCTTGACCTCTTTGGTCTTTCTCGAATCCACCTCTACTCCTTCACTAGAGATTATATGACAAAGAAAAGTCACCGACCTCAACCAAAACTTACATTTGCTATGCTTTTCAAAAAGTTGATTTTCTTTATGGACTTGCAAAACCACTCTAAAGTGGTACACATGCTCACTCTCACTATTCGAATATACCAAGACGTCATCAATGAACAGATTGAAAAACAAATCTAGGTAAGTTTGAAAAACCCTATTTATAAGGTCCATAAATTATGTCAGGTCATTAGTCAACCCAAATAACATCACCCTAAACTCATAGTGACCATATCTTGTTCTAAATGCCATTTTTGTAATATCCTCATTTCACACCCTAAGTTGTTGATATCCCAACCTCAAATCGATCTTAAAAAAGTAGTTTGCCCCTTGTAGTTGATGAAACAAGTCGTCAATCCAAGGGAGAGGATACTTATTCTTAATGATCACTTTGTTATGTTGCCGGTAATCGATACACATTCTATGGGATGGATCCTTCTTCTTTACAAACAAAACCGGAGCACCCCATGGGAAATTCTAGGTTGTATGAAACCCTTGTTTAGTAAATCCTTGAGTTGAGACTTAAACTCTTTTAATTCAGACAGAGCCATCCAATAAGGAGAAATTAAAATGGGATTTGTATTTGATATCAAGTCAATCCCAAAATCAATATCCAGTTTGGGAGGGATTCCGTGAAGATCATTTGGAAAGACCTATGGAAATTCCCTCACCACGGGAACCATCTCAATGGGAGGAATCTCAGTCTAAATCTTTGACTCTTACAAAATGGTATAAACACCCTTTAGAGATCTTTTTGCAAGCTTTCAAACAAGAAATGATTTGACCTCTAAGAATAGAATTTCCTGCATTCCACTCTAACACGGGTTCATTTGGAAAGTTAAACTTCACCACCCTTGTTCTACAATCTATAGTAGCAAATAAAGCATGCAACAAATCTATACCCAATATAACATCAAAATCGACCATATCAAGTTCAACTAATTCAACAAAAGTAATTTTATTGGGCAACATTATAGGAAAATCTCTATATACCCTCTTTGCAACCAACGACTCACCCACCAAGGTAGACACCATAAAAGGTTCATTCAAGATAACGGGCAATATATCAAATATACAAGCTACCAAGGGAGTAACAAAAGATAGCGTAGCATCCGGATAAACTAAAACATATACATCAATAAAGAAAACTTTTGACATACCGGTCACCATGTCTGGAGAACTCTTTTGTTCACTCCTAGAACGGAGAGCATATAAGCGATTCTTCTTCGAGGATCAAAATTTGAACCACTTGATTGTTCACTCCCCTTGTATTGCCCCTTCAAATTAGAGAAATATCTCACCTTGTGACCCCTTTTTCCACTACCAAAGCAATATCCCGTTCCTACTAAGCACTCGCCCACATGACCCTAACCACACTTGGTAAAAGTAGGTTTCTCACAAGGTGAGTTTCCACCCTTTCCCTTTTGGGATTTAGGTTTAGGAATATTATCACCACGAACCTTCAGGAACTTAGAAGGAACTTTATTAGAGAACCGCTTTTTGAACTTAGGATTGTCATCGATATCAAGCCTTCCCTGTAAAGAACCACTATCATAGGACCTTGCCCTACTTGCATCTATACTCACTCTCAACCCCTGTTTCTTCCACTTGTTGAGCATGAACTATGAGACGAGAAATGTTCATATTGTCATGTAGCATAGCCGAATGATATTCTTCTTTCAAGTCATCCGGCAATCCCATCACAAAGCATGTCATTTAAACTCTAGGATCTGAAACAAAAGAAGGAGCACACTTTGACAACTTATTAAATTTCAAAGAGTAGTCAAGCAAACATATACCTCCCTGGAGAAGGTTGATGAATTCTTCCACCTTAGTTTCTCTCTTTTCCCTAGGAAAGAACCTATCAAGACAAGCCTTCTTGAAAATCTCTCATGCTCCGGACCATCCCTGAAAGGCCTATTTTCTCTCCATTAGACGTACCAAGTTCAGGTCACATCCTTGAGTTTATAGGTGGCTAACTTGGAATTTTTACTAGTAGTCAACCCCATAGCAAATAGGATTTTGTAGACTTCATCAATGAAATCTTGGGGGTTCTTTCTCCACTTTGGACTCATAGAAAGTAGGGGATTCATCCTTCTGAAATCCCATAAACAGGAGGCCATGGTGCTAAGATGTTTGTTTACTCGAGGTACCACCTCCTTGTTATCTTGGGATTTCATGGCTTGAGCTTGAGTAGTGACGGATTGTGCTTTAGTAGTAATGGCTTGGACCATTTGGAGAAAGGCATCCTTATATAACCATCCGTCATGGCTGAAGGATTGGCTGGAGCTTGATCATCATTAGCAACTTCCTCAAGAGGACGATCTTGATTTCCACGGTGAGGAACTCTCGCATTACCAATCTCTTCATCAATTCCTTATGCGGCGTTCCTTCGATTATTCATAACTATAAAATAATACAAGGTTTAGGTGAAAGCACACATAAAGTAAACTCTAGAGGCACAACTTTGGATTTCCAAGAAAGGGAAAATTTACTAAGCATCATATAGTTTCCTATCAATAAGTGTGGCAAGCTTCACAATTATGAATAAGAATCTACAGAGACGTGGTTTAATGAGACAGCATCCTAAATATATTCAACCTGATTCTCTTATACCAAGTTTGTCACATCGAGGGAGCACCCCCTAGACTAGCCTCTTAGCTTACATCATTACATATCATAGGTCAAAATGCGGAAAATTTAAAACTTTTTGTAAACTTCAACATTGAGATTTACATAGACCTCTACATAGACATAATATATTCATATCGAGTATACATACACCCTTTGTATATGAAGATAACATGGTCTTCTACTTTTTTTGCACACATATATATAGAAATATATATTCATAAGAAGTCTAGAATACATCTTGTATTAAACCATCTATGTTGAATACAACATCTTGAGTTCAACCCATACTTCATTACAATGAAGTCCTTACATAGGCATATACAAATTCAACAAAGAAATAGAATGAACTAAATCGTCTTCAAGACTAAACAATATCAACTAGCAAGATAGCGACATCATCCTCGAAAGATGAGGACCGAACACTTGGGGAATGTACAAGTAGTCTTCAATGGACTTCAACTATGATCAACGGACGTATCCTACAACTTGTAGTAAACATAAACATGGGGTTCGTACACACTTGTTCTAAGTATGAGCATATGTACATAAACAAGTCAAATCATGCTAAAGAGGATATTTGTTCAAATCCATGCCAATGTACTTTGAAAAGCTTTATGCACAATCAAGAGATCATATAAGCCAATAGTTACATAATCCATAAGCCCAAACCATGTACAACACAATACCAACATTAACAAGTATAGTAAAGTCAGCATGTATATCCACAAAATAAAGTACATAATGAGGACAACTCAAACATCAAGTCATAACATCAACAGCATGCATAAGAGTTCATAACATCATAACATAAGCAAGACCATCATTCATAACCACTGATTAATACTACAAGTGCAATGACCAAGTAAAGCCCATAACCTTATTCAATCAAGTAAAAGAAACAAACGATCATAAACAATTTCCAACTCAATATAACATATCATCAATAGTAGTGATCATCCCATTTAGTAATATAGACCAATAACATTTTCAAAAATGAGACTAACAAGATATAGGATCATAAACATGTAAAGCCATCATATTCATAACCTATATATTATAAGAGCACAATAAAAACCTCCTAAGGATCCCCTCAAGGTAAACTAGTACAAGGCATAGGTATAGTCCCATACATCTACCTAGCCTAAGTCAAACCTCTCAAAGTCACCCTAGTTAGTGTATAGTCCATTACTTTATTTTACTTTCGGAAACACTTTCCTTAAACCGACATAGACCACAACATCTATGTCTGGAATTCGGTGTTGTAAAACCTTACACTGATGGAAGGGGGTGTACCTGCCAAAGTGGAACCAAACATAAACGTAACTTTCTAGGTCAATCCACTAGATAGTCTTCCTATGGGGCCGACATAGTTCAAGAACTAGGCGATATGTATTGAACCCTGTACATTCCTATTGGCATTAGAGCCTCATATCATGAGAATCCATTGAGTTACTGTCCCTCATAGGGGAGTCAACACCTCATGTGAAACTATAGAGTGAATCTTTCTCTACGGGAAGCCAACACCTCTCATTGTCAAGTTTACTCGGTGCTAAGCTAAGTACCTTTTGAAATATCATTCTTTATTAATCATTACTTAGTTTTGTTCAGAGGTTATAATCCATTATATAGTCATTGTCATTAGCTCATTACGAATTGCATGAGAATATCCATTCATGGCAACCCTCATATGTGAGATTAACATAACATCATCATTATGTCATAATAAGGCACATAGGTACTTCATAACCAACCTTATATCATTTAATCTTAAGCAATATCTCACAATCACATAGTCAATACATTTCAATTCAACATCACACCAACACCTACTTAGGCTAATCACAAGTCATGCTTCAATTGAACTACATTATCAATCACAAGCCATCAAAATTGAAGTAAAGGTTAGGATCATAAAGACTTACTCAATCTCCTTCAACACCCATCATTATGGTATTACAATCAACCAACCAATTACATCCAAAATAGGTGTAGTAACATCACTCAATAATAATTGACATAAGTACTGGGTCAATTGAATTATCACTATCCCAATTAACATAAATTCATAACCTTGGGTTAGGGGAATAAAGATTCATCATGAATTCATCAAGAATTAGATCCAATTCCAACCATACATTACCTTTGTGAATCCATACATGAATTAGAATATATACAACAAGTCCAATAATCAATTAATTCTTCATTACCCATCAATTCATGACCATGATCATAAATTTGGGGAAATTGGGAAAGGGAACATGATCAGTATGAAATTGCATCAATTAACATCAATTAATCAACAATCAATACTCTATTAGTATAGCAAATCATAATTTAGCATCATTTGAAGTTCAGAAGAAAACCCATTATAATTGGAAAACCCAATGGAATTGGGTAGTTTAGAAATAGGGTAAAGAATCCCATTATTGAAGAACCCATACCTTATTGAATATAATCCACGAAATTGAAGTGAAATTCTACAGAAATTGACCTTCTTCTTCAAGCTTTGTTCCTTCTTCAACGGAGGAATTTGGGGAGAGAGAAAGTAGACAGAGGTGAGAGCTTTTGGGATTTTTTTTGAATTTCGTTTGGAGTGAGTTAAAATGGCTTAAAACTGATCCTAAGTCAATATATAGTAACCCCCTTAATTACTTAAAACACCCCTCACTTAAATAAGTCTTTTTGTGAAGCAAAATGTTAGAAATACAATTTTACTGAATATGGGATGTAGGGTCCAACACACATTTTATTTTCCAAAAATGAATTGAAGTAGTAGGGTCCATGGGGGTCTCGTGTCGCACAGTAGCCCACTGATTTTAGACTCACGCAGGCTGCTTTGGTAGCTTGCCCACCCATATTGTGATCCTCCTCAAGGACAATTCGGGTGATCCTTGAGGGCGTTGTTATTGGACATTTAGACCCTCCAAATTATATACTATCTATACAATGTCTTTTTAAAAGTTCTAAACTTCATTTGATCCTCCGAGACCTTCACCAAAACTTAGCGACGTCAACTAGTTCAGTTTAAGCTAGTTGCCGGACGTCATGGACGTTCGTTTTACGCCTTGGCTCTAAAACTTCTCAGACGACTTATAAACATTATTTTAGGTCTTAAAACAGTATCTAAGCCCATACTCACTTGTATTAGGCTCTAGATTAAGTCTTGACTTTTCAGAGTGTTACATGCTAAGACCACTTTAATAACTTGGATCTGAGACCATGTTTGTCACGACCCGAGACCAAAACCTAGAAGATAGGGACAATCTTGGATCATGACACACCGTACTTTACCTCTAGGATTTCGTGTACAAGCCCTTTCGTATCATTCATCGCATAAATACATATGAGATGTACTGCAACATTAAAACTTTTTCGCAAACATTTGAATAGTCTTTATAATCTCTTTCACATAAAACTCAAAGGAAATACTAAGTCTCATTTCATGAAATCTTAGACACAAGAGTACTGAGGATATGGCTCACGCAATATAAATATAGTACTACTAAGTCTATTACAATACTTCAATAAGAGAAATAAAAGATGTCTATCCCCTCGAGTCAAATAAAGACATACTTCAACTTGCTTGAACGATCCTATAATCAAAGCTTAGCTCCCCAAAAGCACCTTCACCAATGAATCACTTTAGAGATAGACAAAAGCATGAATTTATTACAAACACATGTACTAAGTATGACATAATGCATAAAAATCATGAAACAAACATTTAATGGAAATATTCTCTTTTTGACTTAAATATGATAATATAATCATAAGAAACAACATTTAATACGTAACAAACACATAAGAAGTCACTTAAGAAATTTATCACATTTTAAGGACAACTTTACAGTAACCAAGTTCACCGTTACAGTTAACTCCTTCATTGTTACAATGAAATTCTTCTAGCATGTAGTTTCCACACGAAAAGCTATCATAAGACTCGCTTAAGTAAGACAAAGAGAGGCCACTCATACACCATCTCTAAAAACACCTAAATTATATAGAAGAACACCCATAATGAAATATACACACTTACAATACACCCAACACATAGAGATTAGATCCTCTTACCAAAGGCGATTCTAAGGTTCACTTGAGTGAGTTGTGAAGCGCCTGCCCATACAATTCCTTTCACACACGCTTACGACATCCTTTAGACTACTTAGGATAAGATTATTCTCACTTAACACAATAGCATACATAGAATATGACATTCTCCTTCCAAAGGTTATCAAAAGACACTCAAGGGGTGAATGGGAAATTCACTCAACCTCCTAACCTTATTTTAATAGGATTATTTAGATTTTTGGGTGTTTAAAAGTCATCTAACACGTGAATTACCATTCCAAATACCTTCCCAGGAATTGAACCTTTTCCCTCCAAAATATTCTCCCTAGAAACCACCATTGTTGGTGAATCTCAAGAAGAGCTTGGAGCTTGGATTTTCATGGATGAATCATCAAGTTTTATAGGTTTTCAACTAGACAAAGTTATGGCGATCGTTCATATCTAGTTAGCATTCCATCTAGAGAGTTAATCTCAAAGTTTTCAATGTGAAAAATATGATCAAGTTCTTCTTCTTCATTCTAGCCATGGGTTCTTTCTTAAATTGAATTAAAAACCATAATATGAATATATTGATGATTATTTAATGATTTGGACGTGATTTTCAATCCTATTGCATGATGAACCCATGCATCTTCCACAAACTCAATTTTAGCCTATGTATGGCTTTATGATCTTGATCTTATGCATGTCGATTTGTGATTTAAATATATGAACATGCTTATATATACTGTTTATTATGTATATTTATGGTGAATCATTGATGAATTACCAATGTGAATCAATGCAATAAGGTTTGAACATGCCTAGCCTAGTCATCAATATGATCATTATAATGTAGGTCCTCAATTGATTAAAAAGTGAATTTCGTATCTGTTGTGGTTCTTGTAGCTGCTGTTTTAGTCTAATACCATGGTTGAATTTTGGATACAAATCTTGTATGATCAAAGTAAAGAAGGTTTGGTTTGAATTGATCTACGTTCTTCTAGTCTATCAAGTAGTAAATTGTGATCTTGACGTTAGGTTAGTTGTTATATGAATTGATCATGGTTAATGTCTATAGCTTCTGTCTATAAAGTAATTTGAGTATGAATTATATGTAATGGGTTTAATATGGGTCAATTCATTATAGTTTGGATAGGATTAACCTATGTTAACATACCTTTCATGAATCTCTTATATGAAGCATGCTAATATTGATTTCGGCATTATTTGCAATTGTTGTAGTGTCTCATCTAGACTGTGATTTCATTAGCTACTACCTAGAATTTATTTTATTGGTAAAATATGATTGATGATTAATACTTTGGGAAAATTAATAAGATGGCCTATTCTCTCTACTCTACATTGAGTTGATAGTTTAATGCCTATGATAGTAGCTTGATCCTGAAGAGCTTTAAGCACAATTTCAATATGATTAAGTCTATGATCAGATACTGCCTAGGATCGATATTATTGATCAAATATGATTTGTAATCATGCAAGTGAAGTTTGTTGATGGTCTATGTGCTTCTACATTCTAGCATGTTAATAATATGTTGTACTAGTTGTAGCATGGCCTTGTAGTAGCTTATGCTTAAATCATGAATTATTATGGTACCTTAAGATACATAACTATACTTCATTTATCGATAAAAGAGTAGTAATGGTCAATGAAGACCAAAGGCTAAAGGATTGGTAAGAATTCATCTACTCTTCTACTTCTCTATTTCTTTATAGTAATGTTGATGAAGCCTTGTATGGCATTGTGTGGTATGGTCCACTTATGGTGGAGTTGTTTAATTTAGTGTCAATCTATATATGTGTTGACCATGGCCATGAAGGCGAATTGATTAATATATGAATATGTGTAGAAGATGATACTATGTGAAGATTATGCCTACTTTCCTATTCTAGTTGTGATCTAGGGTGTATGGCTATTGTCTAAGCATGTGTATATCCATGTTAAGATAAATTATACGTGCTGCCATTGATGATTAATATGGTTTATAATCCCTTACCTATGTACCCCTATGTGAATTCATGAATAGCACAAGTTATGAGTCCTAAGTTTAACATGAAGTTGACTTGTCTCCTATGTTATTTTGTGTGTTGTGTGGTTTATGCTTGATAGATTATTATGGTATATGAGGGTGGCTACCTCAATATGTGGTTGATAGCCATTATGTAATCATGTTGACCAAGTAAAGAACCAAACTAATGAGGTTGGGGTCGTTCCCACGAGGAAAATAGTTCAGACTTAACTTTATTCTATTATTACTATTATTTATTCAACTATTTCGTTAGAAAATAATAAACAATAAAGGGGGGCTTTTATTTATAAATTAATGAAATAATTAACTAGATTAAAGTAAACAACTAACAAATTCCAATCTTGGAGATTAATCAATTAATAAAAGTAACTAGGGCTTAAGTGTTCCCCACAGGTTCCTAACTTGATAATTCTAACTATAACAATTCATTCTTAGTATCTTGCATGTAAAGTGATAAGTTATATATCTCTAAATCCTTTGTCCGGCATCTAGAAAATTTTACTCTGCACCTTGGTCCGGCTACGTGTGTTGCTATACTAACCCTTACCTTTACCTCATATCAAGCATTGTATTCGGTATTTGACTAAGTTATTACCTCGTATTATTCGTCACTAACCTATTAGATAGTATACACTAAATCTATGTTGATAATTATTTGCCTATTATCTACCTCCTTGTTCCGTCAAGTAACATTAAGGCTAGTTCTAACGTTGGCCTTCCGTTAAAAAGACATCTAAGTGAAAGATCTATCAATACATACAAGAGACTATTCTAGAATTGCTATTTTAGTTAGATTTTACCTCATTATTCACCCATGGTTCCCAAGACCCTAGTAATAGAGTATAGTTACTCATAGTCATAATCACACTATTCATCTATTTAATGTAAGAATTCATGCACTTACTTTGATGAGAAAGAATAAAATCCTGAAATTCACTTGATTAATCAACAAAAGCACCAACAATCAATTCCAGAAAAAGTGTAACAATTACTGAAATTAATCCATCAATACTTGAACAAGAGAACTAAAGTTTTATCCAAAAGTCTAACTATTAAAAATTCTCCTATAAAAAAGTCAAACATCAAAGAGTCTAACCCCCAAAACGAGGTTTTTCGAAATATTTATAATAAAAAAGATAAACCTAATAAAATAAGGATTCTAATTACTGAAAATCTATCAAAACGCGTTTGGGTCGATGGACCTCGTGACAGACCGTCGTAGTTATGACGTGCTATCATGGCCTCCGTCAGCCCATACATCACAAATTCTTCTGCTTCTTTCATCATTACCCTCAACAAGGCAGGTATGACGGACCGTTCCAAGCACGACGATCCGTCGAGGGTCTCCATTCCATAATACGTAGACTTCATGGAATTTGGGTACTGGGACTACTCTCTGATTATTACGACGAACCAGCAGACGGACCGTTGTGGCTATGACGGTCCGTCATGGACTTCCGTAATCCCACACTAGGTCATACTTCCCAATCTTCCTTCAGAAGCTTCACTGCGACGCCACTTACCGACCGTCACAAGGTCGACGGACCGTCCAAGTTCCGTAGGTGGTCTCTTCTTCATTTCTCGCCCAAAAACTTCCGCGTTTATCTAAGGACAGATTTCCTGCAAATAAGGAGAAACTTACATAAAAATCATTACAAAAATGCTTTTGGAAACACACTAAACTTAAGGAAAAAGCATTAAAAATACCATGAAACCACGGTATATCAACACCCTCAACTTAAATTAGTTTTTTGTCCTCAAGCGACGCACTATGACTCAGTACAAAATCTTTCTACAATAGTATCCATATTTTAGCTTTCGCAATTATTTGGCTATCAATCTCGATCAATCTCATCATGTTTATGCATGTTATCACTATTGGGTTTGAATTATGTTTAACCAGACCATGACACAGATTTACCATGCACTGAAACCTATCCTCTTCAATTTCTCACCGAGGTGCTAATATTTCCGGTATTGCAACTAGTGTCCTCACTTTAAAACAACATCCTCATTTTTCACACAATGATTTCAGTTTGAGTATAAGGATTACTATTCATCACTCACCCTCAGAAGAAATTCAGAACTCATTCATACATATTGCCATAAGCTTGCCCTTATTTTCACTGCTTTAAGTTCGCCATACAACTCTTAGGATCACGATAGGACTTTCTTAGCTTGTAACATAGGCTAAGGGTCAGGTAGGGTATATTTAGGTATACTTTAGTGACTTTTTTTAGCCCTCCTTGACATATCGGCTAAGCGTACCACCTTTTATCGTATTATTTAGCCCAATTTCTAATATTCTTTCACCTTGCTATTTTCCCTTCTTTCTTCATTTGTGTAAGTGACTCTTTTCTTTTCTTGCTTGTATTTATCATATATTTTTTTTTATTTCACTTTTCTTTCAACTGGTTCTTGAGTCACTTTACTTTTGTTCCTTCTCTCTCTTTGTTCTTTCAACCCTACTTTCCAGAGCATTCCTCATAATACCCACCCTCAACTCATGGCTTTGCCATGAGTCAAAGTACCAAATACCAAAAGTTGGATCAGGGCCATAAAAAGGTTGTTTACTGCATTAGACACCCTCAACTTATGCTTTTGCCATAAGCTGAGGTTCACATGTCCAAGGAAGGACCAGGGCCAACACATTATTCCCAGAAAAGATTAGTTGGGGTGAAAAAGATATTTTAAGCTCAAATCATTTGGATCAAGAGGGTTCAATTTCATTCTTTTTATATTTAGGCTAATAACTGGCCATAATGAACAAGGGCCTATGCTCCTTTCCTAATTGTCTATTACAACTTACTTTTAGCAAGACTAACCTGGCAAGTTCTAGCTAAGTACAAATAGTAGACTATTCAAATTTTCCTCACACTCACTTGAAATCTCATTACTCTACCAGATTATCAGACACCTAGTTCGAGTCTTAGACTTAGGGTCATGCAGTGGTGTATCTCTATGTCATGCTTAGAGTCACACATTTATCAATTACTGTGCCTAGCCATGCATCATTTTCATAACATCAGGATATCATTTTTGTTTTAGCCATCATTCTTCAGAGATATACTTTTTACACAAGATATAGAGATGCTGGTTCAACAATAAAAATAATTAGTCTCTTCGGTAAAAAGAACAAAGGCAAGAAAACCCCAAAAGAGGATTGTGAATGGGGCTACTCAGACTTTACCCTAGCACTCACTTTCAATTTACCGCACCCTAACAAAAAGATATGCAATTGTCCCCAATGTATAAAAAACTGAAATACAAGACTGGTAGGTGAAGCAAACCTGGGGCGCAAAGCACCGGGTATCAGCAAGCTAGTGAGTCCGATTCCCCGGAACTCACAACCTATGTAGTCAGGACACCCTCAGTAGTGACCTCATCAGCAACAGCACTATAAGTAGTGCCTCCCGCTGTCTCCACATCTCTGGATCTAGATGACCCAGCAGCTTACTCTACAGCCATGATCTGACGCGCCTCCTCATCAGCAATCGAGGCTCTCCTCGCAGCCTCCATCTCACGATGCTTCTTGTTCCGTGCTGTAGCCTCATCCTCCTCTCGACCCTTACGCCTTTTGGCAGGATCTCGAGGGGGCGGTGGTGGAATCTGAAAATTTGTGAATAAAGCAGCCAGCACTGCGTTCTCAGCAGGCTTTGAAGAAGGGGCCTTAGACTCAAGCACCCTAGCCTCTAGAATCATATTAATATTTGTGCGCAGACTCTCAACCGCAGCCTGAAGGGTCAGCACGTCCACCTGAGGGGCTGGCCGGGCTAGAACCCGCAACTCAAAAGTGTCTAAGCGCTAATGAACTTCAGCAATCTTCCGCTCTGTGTGCTGGGACATCTTACGCTCTAAGCGCTCCTCTGCCTCAGCAATAGACCTCTTCATCCAAGGCTGGATGTGATGCATAAGTGTGGCCATCTGAGCCTCTAGTATCTGGACCCTAGAAGGCGGTACCAGAGCGGGGAAATGGGATGAGAGAGAGGATTTAGGGGCAGTGCTACTACTTGGGATAGAATCGACCGGTGTAGTGTTAGTGGTTGCTGAAGTAGATTGCGTAGACATTCTAGCATGTGCTATCGAATCAGCCAGATTTTCACCAAGAGGAGGCAACTCTTGATGGGGCCCTCTGCGTGGAGTTAAATCATTGGCCTCATCCCTGATGAGGCTGATATCAACAGTGCCCAGCGGAATATTGAGTTGATCAACGTGCCAGATGGCACACCTGCGAATCTGCATAAGGAAAATATCATGCATGGAAAAATGTAAGTAGTGGTGACCTTTAAATCCCTCTCGTGCATGACCGCCTGTAGAAGCCAAGCGAAGTCCACCTCAAACCCGTCTATCATCGCTGCCATCAAAACTGTGCAATCCCATGTCACTATATTATCAGCAGCCGTGGTGCAGAGGGAGTGGCGGACAATCAACCATAAAAACATAGCCGTGAAGGTGAAGTTAGCCTTCTTGATGGCTCCCTTTAGATCTGTTACCCAGTCGGCACCCTCTCCATCAATAGATAAGTGCAGGTCCATCAACCTTATGGTGGTCTCTCTCACCAATGGCTCATGCAAGAATTGTCCATCTTTAACAATTTGCCACTGGTAGTCCAACTCGGCGGTGAGAGGGGTCCTGGTGGCATCAACATCCTCGCCATACAGATACCGGTGGATGACGGGCAGGGAGATGTCGACCTGTATGCCGCGTACTTAGACGTGCCCATGTGGGGCCTATTTGGCGGGGGCATCCCGCCTATCGATCTGTGATCGGAGAGTAGCCACATAAGAGGCGTAAAACTTTAGCGGCCCCAAGAACGAGTTTTCCACTCTAGACGGTGTCTAGTGAAGAGATTGTGGATATCTGGCATGGTGGGAATACTCCCCGTAAGGACCCGCCTCTCCAGTGTAAGGGTCTGTGTCATGACGCCTTTATCATTTATAAACTTTGGCATCTGAATACACTTGGTATAGCCCGTCGACACACCACCAATTAGGCTGGTTGGTAACCGGGGTGAGAGCACTATGTGGTGAGCCTAGAGTGGAATCAGGACTGTCAGCCTCATCAGACGAGGCAGACTGTGCAGCTGTGGCTGGTGCAGGGACTTTTGAGGACCCATAGTCTCCCTCCGACCACGAATTTCCTAAGGAACCAGACACTCCTTCTTCATGTGTAGCTGACCCGAAAGGTGTGCCGGTCAGTGTGCTCTGCTCATAAGACTAGGAGGCAGTGACTACGCCTGACGCCACCTTTTTGGGCGTAGCTCTGGTTGCACGTGTAGCTCGTGCTGGAGTGGAAAAGCCTGGGGGCACGTCTCGAGATCATGCTCATCATTAGAGCGTAAAACAAGTCGGGCAGACGGGGCGACAAACTTTGAATGCCCACGTGCATAAACTCGATCTTGTTTCGGTGCCATTAGAGATAGTACCTGTAAAGAATCATTATTAGTACTAGAAGGAGAAAAAAAGACAACAAAAAATGACACAAAATAAACATATGAGCAAATATGTCATGACACATCACAGTAGTAACAGTGAAACACGATGTACCAGTTGATGGATCGTCGTGAATATAATGGACCGTCATGGGGTACGTCATGTCTTACTTCAACTATATTTATGTGGAGACCCCTGAAAGAACTTTCTAAAAGTGATGACCGATAAGCAGGATGATGATGGTCCGTCGTCGAAGTCCATCGTGGGTCACTTAGAAAAAGTATGGAGACCCTTAGGATAGGGGTCTCTGACTGTCATGACGGTTGGGCAGGACGGACCATCAAGGGTATGACGGTCCGTCATAGATGTTCGTCAGAGGACACTTGGAAAAAAGAACGGAGACGCTTAGGACAAGGGTTTTTGACAACCATGACGGTTTTGCAGGACGGACCGTTGTGTTAATGACGGTTCGTATTAGATGTCCGTTAGAGGACACTTAGAAAAAGTTAGAGACCCTTAGGAATAGGGTCTCCGACAACCAGAATGATTGTGCAGGATTGACCGTCGAGGGTATGACGGTCCGTCGTAGATGTCCGTTAGAGGACACTTGAAAAAAAATGGAGAACCTTAGGACAAGGGTCTCTGACAACCATGACGGTTGTGCAGGATAGACCGTCGTGGGAACGACGGTCCGTCGCATGTGTCCATTAGTGGACAATTAGAGAAAACGAATAGTGGGGTGTTTGAACAGACCCTATGACGGTCCGTCGTGGGTACGACGGTCCGTCATCGGGGTCTTGTTCTATCATTCAGTAAAAGAACTAAGGATGCCACAATCATCCCCTATGACTCAAACGGAATACATAGTGTTAAGCTACATGATTCTAACCCATATACCTAGCAAACTAGCAATGCTAAAGCACCAATTTATCGAGTTTTAACAAGGCAATTCGAGGATTCGCAATCTAGGTATGACGAAATTGGATAAAGAATGAAGACCCACCAAAAAGAAATAGGCTAATAGTAATTGAAAAACAAAAATGCAATGTAAATGGGTAGAAATCGGAAACACATACCTGAGAAAAGGAGAAAAACAAACAAGTGATGCACTTGGTTATCAAGAGTAGACTCTGACCAGTTGAAAGAAGATTTCCGGAATTGGGGATTTGGGGAAGTGATCAGTTGAAAGAGAGGTAGGAAGTTTGAAAGGGAGGGAATGGGAGAAAGAGGGAAAAAATCGTTCAAATGAAGGGGTGAGGGGTTTTAATGGTTGAAAATTTTAAAATTCCCCAGCAAGGTTGGGTCAGGTATGCTGTTTAATGATGCATCGAGTCCCTGACGACGGTCCGTATCAGATGCGACGGTCCGTCATGGTTCCGTTGCTTGTGCCCTAATTTTGAAAATAAATAAAAAACGTACCTGGCACAATGAATTCATTCGACTGTCCGTCGCAAGCATGACGGTCCGTCGATGTATCCGTTAGTAAATGTCGAGGAGTGATATTCTGCAGAATTTCTTGGTGATGTGCTACCTGCAAATTTAAAACCCATTAGTAGAAAATGCTACCATTACTAGAAAGAAAACTATAAGTATTGGGTTGCCTCCCAACCAGCGGCTGATTTAACATCACGGCACGACTAAGGACACTTGGTTACTTAGACTTCATCAAGATTGTATGCCTTGATCACTTTATCCACCGATGCAGCATGCCCGAAATAGATTTCTATTCGTTGTCCATTCACCTTAAACCGCACACCCTCCTTGGTTTCCAACTCAACAACTCCATGAGGGCACAGTTGGGTAACCAAGTAAGGGACAATCCATTTGGACTTGAGCTTGCCCCGAAACAAGAACAACCTAGAATTGTATTAAAGCACCAAATCCCCAACCATAAACTCTCATTTTTCAATTTTTAGGTCATTGTACTTCTTTATCTTTTCTTTGTAGGATATAGAAGATACCAATTTGAGCTCACCACTCTGCCTGATGGACTTACAAATGTTGAAGGTCATTTCTTCATTGTACAACCAAAATTTCATCAGCCCATTTTCCATATCAACTAAGGTTCTACCCGTAGCAAGGAATAGCCTCCCAAGAATAGTAGGCACTTCAAAATCGATTTCACAATCAAGAATAACAAAATTTTCCGGAAATATGAACGACTCCTTTTTCACTAGCACATCGTGGAGTATCCCTATAGGCCTTTTTACTGTTCGGTCGGCCATCAGTAGCCGCATCGCAGCGGGCTTTGGATCCCCTAAACCCAACTTTTTGTAAATCGAGAGGGACATGAATTTATGCTTGCCCCCAGATCACATAATGCTTTTGCAAAATGTAATAACCCGACTGTACAAGGAATAGTGAACGCACCCGGATCTTCTTTCTTTTGTACCAGAGATCTTGTAGCAATAGCACTACAATGTTGTATTCTATCATCATACTCAATACCGATCTTTTCTTAGTAACCAGATCTTTCATAAACTTGGCATAACAGGGCAGTTGTTCTAAAGCTTCTATGAAAGGCACATTGATAGAAAGCTGCTTCAACATTGTTATAAAACGTCGATATTTACCATCCTCGGTCTTTTTCACTAATCTCTGAGGAAATGGGGGGTGGCTAGGCATGTGAGTTACCTTTATGGCACTTTAGCATATCTTCCAGTGTTATCTCCTACTTCACCACTAATCTCTACCACTTTATCATTATCTTTTATCACCTTTTCCTCATTACACGGCATAGGTGGGTCAATGGTTTTCTTACCACCCTGAGTAGTGATTGCCATACAGTGTCCATCATTTTTCGGATTTTTGACAGTGTTGTTAGAAAGAGTGACCGATTGCCGTGTGTTCACAGTCGCAGATAATTGAGCCATTTGCAACTCAAGTTGCTTAATAGATATTGCATATGTATCGACTTTATGCCCAATACCCGCTAAATAACTCCTTAACTCTTTAATGTACTCATCACTTTCATAAAACCTCCTCATCATTTTCTGCAACATATCCTCAACTCGCGCCATACTACCTCCACCATTCCTAGGAGTAACTTCACGATTTTGAGGAGGAACATAGGGCCCATTCCTATCATTTCTGTTACAATAGTTACCCGAGTTGAAGTTGTTGTAGCGGTTCTAATTTCAATCTTAGACATAATGACCCTCACAATTATAGTTACCATAGATTCGACCTTGGTTTCCTTGACCGTGGCGCCAATTCTCCTGATTTGAGCCTTGGGCACTTGGTCAGAAACCCCCCGTCTGCTCATTTACCGAATAGGAATCCTCCTCATAATAACATTCATCATTTGGTGGTGGTGGTTTAGACAAGTAGTTAACTGCATTTATCTTTTCTGCACCCCCAGTGACATGTTTTAATACCAACCCAAGCTCAGTTCTGATCTGAGCCATCTCTTTACAAATCTCAACTGTGGCTGGGTTGTGAGTGGATTGCACTGCGAAAGTATTTCTTCCTGTATCTGACTTCCTAGTACTCCAAGCTTTATTATTCTGGGAGATTTTCTCTAACTTTTTGGCAATCTCGGCATAAGGACACTCCACATAAGAACCACCCGCTTAAGTATCCAATACCGCTTTATTATTATAATCATGTCCCCGATAGAAGTATTCCTTCATTGACCTATCATCTATGCGTTGATTGGGGACACTTCTCAAAAAAAAAGTGAATCTATCCCAAGAACTGCTAATTGACTCTCCTGGTGGTGCCAAAAAGTTGTTCACTCTGTGTTTGTGGTTTTGTTACCACAAAGGTGTAGCCTTGTGGTAGAGGGGGAAAGACAAGTCCCATTAGAGTCTGCAATATTATCATAACCTTTGTAGTATTCTTGAGGGCGTTGAGCGGGATTTGGTCCCCTTTAATTATTTTTACATGGATCATCTAGTAATAACTGACCATGAACATCAGCTGGAGCTAGGATGTTCTGGTTTGGATCATTATTGTTAATAGCAAAGTTTCGATTCATATTGCATAGTGTACACTCTAATTCGTGGTCGTAGGGGAACAAGGGTTCTCTTCCTCTCCGTGTATTTGGCATACTAGTGAGTTAGTTCTGCAAGAATAAAAAACAATAGAAAAGTAAAATTAAGAAAATATTGACTAAACTTTAGTAATAAGTTTAAGTTAATCTAAAAGCTACATTCCCCGGCAGCGGCGCCAAAATTCGATACGCTCAAACTTACTTCTTAAATAAGAAGTAGAGCGGTCGTATCAAGTAAAGAACCTAACTAATGAGGTTGGGGTCGATCCCATGAGGAAAATAGTTCAGACTTAACTTTATTCTATTATTACTATTATTTAGTCAACTATTTCCTTAGAAAATAATAAATAATAAAGGGGTTTTTTTATTTCTAAATTAATTAAAATAATTAACTAGATTAATGTAAACAACTAACAGATTCAAATCTTAGAGGTTAATCAATTAATAAAAGTAACTAGGGCTTAAGTGTTCCCCACAGGTTCCTAACTTGATAATTATAACTATAACAATTCTTTCCTAGTATCTTTCATGTAAAGTGATAAGTTATGTATCTCTAGATCCTTGGTCCGACATCTAGATAATTTAACTCCGCACCTTGGTCCGGCTACGTGTGTTGCTATACTAACCCTTACCTTTACCTCATATTGAGCATTGTATCAATATTTGACTAAGTTATTACCTCGTACAAATCGACACTAGTCTATTAGATATGATACACTAAATCTATGTTGATAATTCTTTTCCTATTATCTACCTCGTTTGTCCGGCAAGTAGCATTAAGTTGAGTTATAACATTGGTCATCCGTTAAAAAGACTTCTAAGCGAAAGAATTATCAATACATGCAAGGCACTATTCTAGAATTGCTATTTTAGTTATATTTTACCTCATTATTCACCCATGGTTCCCACAACCCTAGTTATGGAGTTTAGTTACCCATAGTCATAATTACAGTATTCATATATTTAATATAAGAATTCATGCACTTAATTTGATGAGAAAGAATAAAATACAGAAATTCACTTGATTAATCAACAAAATCACAAACAATCAACTCCAGAAAAAGTGTAACAATTACTGAAATTAATCCTTCAATACTTGAACAAGAGAACTAAAGATTATCCAAAAGTCTAACTATTGAAAAGTCTCCTATCAAAAAGTGTAACATCAAAGAGTATAACCCCAAAAATGAGGTTTTTTGAATTATTTATAATAAAAACAAAAACCTAATTAAAGAAGGAATCTAATTACTGAAAATCTGTCAAAACGCATCTGGGTCGACGGACCTAGTGATGGATCGTCGTAGTCACAACGGGCCGTCATGGCCTCCGTTGTCCCATACTTCACAAATTCTTCTTCTTCTTTCTTCATTACCCTCAACGAAAGGTATGACGGACCGTTCCAAGCACGACGGTCCGTCGAGGGTCTTCATTCCATAATACTTAGACTTCGTGGAATTTGGGTTCTGGGACTACTCTCTGATCATCACGACGAACCAGCAGGACCGACGGTCGTGGCTATGACGGTCCGTCATGGACTTCCATAATCCCACACTAGGTCAGACTTCCCCATCTTCCTTCAGTAGCTTCACTACGATGCCACCTACGGACCGTCACAACCTCCGTAAGTGGTCTCTTCTGCATTTCTCGCCTAAAAACAACCACATTTCTCTTAAGACAGATTTCCTACAAATAAGGAGAAACTTACATAAAAATCAATACAAAAAAGCTTTTGTACACACACTAAACTTAAGGAAAAAGCATTAAAAATATCGTGAAACCATGGTATATAACCAGTGTACACACACACTCACTTTACATGCATGTTACAAGTTGTATAGGTCATGGTGTCTAAATGAATGGTAGTTCTCATATTCACTAGTGTCTACTACTATGAATGCTAAGATGATGTTTATGAAAGCATTATATGTGTTTCCTTAGCTAGGATAACTTGATAGATGTACTAGTATGGGAAAGGGTATGAGACTTTGCCTATGCATTGCACATGTGTACCTTGATAGGATAGTTCTAGTTTTGGTTTCTATATGTATGAATATGTATGTATGAAAATGTGTCTCTTAATGTATTATGTGAAAGGTTTGCTCACATATATGTATACACTCACATATGTAGGAAGACCTACTCAAGAGAGGGGCCTTGAATGGTGTATTCATGTTTACCCTAAAATAGATAATGCTTTACATATGCTATGTTCATGTGAAGGGATTCTTTACATGATTTAGGTTGATGAACTTCAATCAATGACCTATGAGTTAAGAATATAAGGGGATGACTCTCCTATTCCTATGTTTTATAAAGTAAAAATATAATAAAGGTGTTAAATGAAGGGAACTTAGCTTAGCACCAAGTGAACTTGAATATGAGTGTGTGTCCCTTCCTATATTAGGAAGGTAGTCACCATCAATCTCATGATTTGGATAACCAAAATGCCTCAATAAGAGTAAATAGGGTTTCCGTAAGTGAATAACTACAATGACTAATCTTGGCATAAAGAGGGTTTTGACACGTACCTCCAAGTTCCATTACTATGTTGCCACCATAGGATACTAGAAAGCTATCTTATGTTTGGTTATACTTTTGCCGGCAGACCACCCTTTTTCGCTGTGGGGTTATATGACACCGGATTCTATGTTTAGCATCACATGGTCTATATGGTTAGGCTATAGTTACCCTAAAGTGAAATGGATAAAGGAAGTAAATGACTAGGACCCTATCTAGAATAACTAAAGGGAGTTTACTTAGGATAGGTGGAAGTAATGATCTCATCTAAACATTTCACAATTAGCTCCTTAGGGAGTTCTAGGAAGGTGTTCTAATGCATGTCACTATGTATTTGTTCCTCATGCATGACATTGTAGTATTTGTCTACTTGTTATGAAGATGTGCATGATATGAGTATTTATGCATGATGTTGATCATGTTGATCATATGATGAAGGTCGTGATTGACATAAATGAAAAGGCCTCCTCTTACTATGTTGGCATAGACTTGGATGTAAAGGCTTGTGGCCTCATGATAGGTTTACTAGTATATGTGAGGTTATGGGGCCTTACATGTACATTCCACTAGTAGAATTAGATTGGGGGCATGAGTTAGGTCTTATAAGGTTCCATGTGAAGTAAAATAAGTATATGTGCATAATGACTAGGAGTTCATAGTAATGTCCTTATAGTTTTGACTTAACTATATCTATGGTGTACTATACTTATAGTGATGGTATGTGCTGTTTTGTGTAGATTCTATGTTTGTTTTGTTGAGGCCTTAAGGTGATGCATTGCACCAAGTATCACTAGAGGGTTACTTCGGAAGTTAATGAATAAAAGGGAAATTAGCTCACTGTTAAAGGAACAAGAGCTCACTGTAATGTTACTCAAAAATGTAATAAATTCTATATTTGATCCTACGAAATCTTTGGCCTTTGAATATATTTATATTATGTATATGAATTATATAAATACTATCGTTTAAAGGTTTCACGAATATTTACTCAAAAAGGAATGGAGTATGATTTTAAGGAAATATAATTTTAAATGCATGTTTTTGCATGGTTGTCATATTTAGTGTATTCTTGTACTAACCCCATTCTTCTCTATTTTATGCAAAGTGTAGCTTATAGATGCTTAAAGGATGTCTATGATTGAGGAGCTTTATATGTTATTCCCAATCTCAAGGAAAGGGGTCCTTAAGATCTAAGGATTCCTTACTCATGTCTAAATGTAAAATGTTTAAAGATTGTATAGTTGTGTCTTATATTTTAAGGGCCCTGTCCCTAATGTATTCTAATGTTGTTGAGTCTTAGATGGCAAAGAGACTTAGGGTCTAAATATGTATTTTGACATATATTTTATATATATATGAAGTGATATTTCTAGTATACGATGTGCTATATAAAAAGTTTTAAATTTTTGCTAAATTTACTATGTCGATGCGATGAATGATAACTATAGGTTTGTATATTACCTCTGAGAATTCAAGTAGCCATGTTACTTCTAGAGGGTGCTCCCCGGATGTGACAAACGTGGTACCAGAGCATGATGTTTTTAAAAGTTTTTTTAGGGTCCAAGAATTCTCATATTGCCACATCTAGTAGAGTCTTGTAACATTGGTGGTGAGTCGCGACACGTCAAATGGTATGAGAAGAGATAGAACGATAGAGTTTCCCTTCTTCATCATTCTCATAGCGTGCCATAGAACTTAACTCTATAAGATCTCTCTCTTATGTTTTCTTGTCCGTGATCTTTTACATATGATTGCTTGGATGAGATTGTTCTATATGATTGAGGGAGAAAAGGTGAGTTTAAATGCTTATCTTGGTTTTATGGTTTGAATGAGTATGTGTGAAGGTGAATTTTTGTATGTTTTGATGATGTGATGGCAATTATGGCTAACTGTGAAGTTTATGTGAAATAGCATGTTATGTTGAAGAATATGTGTCATAATATGGTTAAAGCATGCTAGAAGTTGTTATGGTTAACATGAAATTCTTTTGGAATGATGTGTTCCTATATATTTTTACATGATGGTAGCCTAATACTACGATTTGAACTTGAAATGCTTAGTGACTACCTATGGAAGCATGCTACCCTAAGTGGGGGATGGTGATGGAGTAGTAAGGTTGTAGATATTTTCTACCATTGACCTTCTATTTTTGCTTGAACTTGAATCAATTGAATTTTTAGTAAGCTTGTTCATGATTAAAGATTTTTTCATAAAGTATGAATTGCATCACCTTATATCTTTGGTATGTATTGATTGATATTACCTTGAAGATATTATGAATGTTCCATAGTGCATGAAAGAATTTTTGATAAAATCCATGTTTTCTCATGTTAAATGGCATCTTGATATGCTAGTTGTGAATTTGACTACATGAGATTAGATAAGAAGCATGGTAGAAGTCACTTGTAAGGTGTAATGTTTATCCTTATAATGGAAAGTTGAGTCTTTTTCAAATGAAATGTATTGAGTCTCTTAAAAAACTATGTCACTTTTGTGATTTGGAATGCATAATTGTGAGTTCATTCTTGTAAAGTGAAAGCATGTTTTGCTAAGTGCTCATGTGTGTGCCTACAATTTGTGTGATTCTTCACAAATATGCTTACTGTGAAAGTGAGTACTATGCTAGAAATTGACATTCTCTGAAATTTCTTCCTATTGGTTGTGATGTATTTGGTGTAATTTGCCATTTAGACTTCACTAGGAACGAATCATGATCATGTCTTGGTTAAAAGTTGAGAATTTCTCATTTTAAAAGGAATTGACCTTGTACTTTACTAGGGTATAAACTCATGATACACGTAAGTGTGTTGAGGATAAAGACATTCCTCGATGGACATCACTAAGCATGGTATGGTTGAGTATGACCTTCATGGTACTAGGTCTTACTAATGGAGATCTTGGACGACAAATTAACTCAAGTCTATGTGCATTGAACTATGAGTGCCTACTTATTTTGAGTATTTTTGAAAACTGACTATGTGTGGCCTTGCAAGATGATATCTTAATGAATTGAGGTGAAATGACCATGTTATGATTAGGATAAGGATGTTCCTCTTATCAACATTATAAGAGCCTTTTTTTTGATGCATTAAATAGTGAGTGAGTACTGGTTTTGCTTGCTTCCGTGCATTGAGTGATAAAACTATTTGATGTTGTTTTAATTGTTATGAATTGTTCTATGATGCATTGAAATCCTTGTTGTGATTAAAGAGCCCTAAGTGTCATTCGAGGACGAATGTTCCCAAGAGGAGGATATTATAAGACCTCAAAATGAGTTAGGGTGTCTATATCCTAACATGTTCGTCCTAAGTTTCTAAGATCCTAAAATTACTTATAATATGGTTTAGAGTCAATGTGTAAAATTTTAAGTGATTTGGAGGTCGAACATCAAGGGACGACTAAAATATTCGATGACTAGTCACCTAAATGTCTCATGTGTCCATGTGTGTTTATATACTGTGTTTCATGAGAATAAGAAGTCTTAAAATGATTTATAATGATGTCTGAGTATTGTATATGGAGCTTCGAGAAGTTTGGAGGCCAAACGACCAAGAACGTCCAAGGCGTTTGAAAGATAGCCCTTAAGACACTCAACGTGTGTCTGAAGGGGCCTAGCCTGTTTGGACAAGTTGCAGGTGTTTGATTTGGGTGAAAATCATGTCGGAGGTCTAAATCTTTTTAAGGGTTGTATTTACGCTGGAAACATCCGGGTACGACTTCTAAAGGGCCTTTAAAAAGGCCCCACAAGAAGGACCCAAGGCTGGTCGAGACACTGCCTTGGCAGTGTCAATCGACAGACCAAACGACAACCTGTTGGTCAACCAATGGCCAATTTATGATGTAGTATCGACTGGTACTTAGATTGGTAAGGTATCAACCCAAAATGTGGCTAAAGACCAGTCAACGGAAGCCAAAGGATGGCCCGTAGACTGACCTATGGACAGTGGATGGTTCCGTCGATAGTGGCCTGTTAACTGGTGCCTGTGTCTGTTTTAATTAAGGGGTGAATGGGAAATTCACCCCACGTCCTAACGTGATTCTAATAGAATTATTTAGCTACTTTTCGGTGTATATAAGTCATCTAACACATGAAGAACCTATTCAAAATCCTCTCCCATGAATTGAACCTTTTCCCTCCAAAATATTCTCCCTAGAAACCACCATTGATGGTGAAGATCAATAGCATCCTGGATCTTGGATTTCCATAGATAAATCATCATTTTTAGAGGTTTTCAACTAGAAAAAGGTATGGTGATCCTTCATGTCTAGTTATCCTTCCATCTAGAGAGTTAATCTCAAAGTTTTCAAAGAGAAAAATATGATCCAGTTCTTCTTCTTCATTCTCGCCATGGGTTCATTCTTAAATTGATTTCAAAAGCATAATATGAATGTTTGATTATTATTTACTTATTTGGACGTGATTTTACATCCTATTGCATGATGAACCCATGCATCTTTCACAAATTCGATTTTAACCTATGTATGACTTTACGATCTTGATCTTCTGCATATTTATTTGTAATGTAATTATGTTAATATGCTTAACTCTACCATTTATTATGTGTATTGATTGTGAATCATTGTTGAATTACCCATCTGAATTAATGCATGAAGGTTTGAACATGCCTACTGTAGTTTTCATTATGATCATTGTAATGTGGGTCCTTAATTGATTAAAAAGTGAATTTTGATTATGTTGTGGTTCTTGTTTCTGCTTTTTTATGCTAATACCATGGTTGAATTGTGGATACAAATATTGTATGATCAAAGTAAAGAAGGCTTGGTTTGAATTGATCTAGGTTCTTCTAGTCTACGAAGTAGTAACTTGTGATCTTGACGTTATGTTAGTTGTTATATGAATTGATCATGTTTAATGTCTATATATGCTGCCTATAACGTAATATGAGTATGAATTATATGTAATGGATTTATTATGGGTCAATTCATTATAGTTTGAATAGGATTAACCCATGTAAACTTACCATTCATGAATCTCTGATATGAAGCATCCTTATATTGATTCCAGCCTTATTTGCAATTGTAGTAGTGTCTCATCTAGACATTGATTTCATTAGCTACTGCCTAGCATTTATTTTATTGATAAAATAAGATTGACGATTAATACTTTGGGAAAATTATTAAGATGGCCTATTCTCTCTACTCTACATTGCATTGATAGTTTAATGCCTACGATAGTAGCTTGATCATGAAGAGCTTTAAGCACAAATTTAATATAATTAAGTCTGTGATCAGATACTGCCTCGGATCGATATTATTGATGAAACATGATATGTAATTCATGCAAGTGAAGTTTGTTGATGGTCAATGTCCTTCTACATTCTAGCATGTTAATAATATGTTGTACTACTGTAGCATGGCCTTATAGTAGCTTATGATTAACTTCATGAATGATTATGGTACCTTTAGATACTTCCCTATACTTGATTTATTTATAAAATAGTATTAATGGTCAATGATGACCAAAGGCTAAAGGATTGGAAAATATTCCATTACTATTCTACTTCTCTATTTGTTTATTGTAATTTTGATGAAGCCTTGTATAGCATTGTGTATCGTCAACTTATAGTGGCAGTGTTTATATTATTGTCAACATATATCTGTGTTGACCATGTCCATGATGGAAAATTGATGAATATATGATACTGTGCTTATGAAAATACTATGTGAAGAATATGCCTACTTTCCTATTCTAGTTGTGATCTAGGGTGCATGGCTATTGTGTAAGCATGTGTGTATCCATGGTAGGGTAAATTATAGGTTCTTCCATTTATGTGTAAATTTGTTATAATCCCTTACCTATGTACCCTATGTGGATTCATGAATAACACAAGTTAGGAGTCTTAAGTGTAACAAGAAGTTGACTTGTCTCCTATGCTCTTTTGTGTGTTGTGTTGTTTATGCTTGATAGAGTATTATGGTCTCTGAGAGTGGCTGCCTCAATATGTTGTTGATAGACGTTATGTGATCATGTTGACCAGTGTACACACACACTCACTTTACATACATATTACAAGTGGTATAGGTCATGGTGTCTAAATGAAAGGTAGTTCTCATATTCACTAGTGTCTACTACTATGCATGCTAAGATGATGTTTATGAAAGCATGATATGTGTTTCCTTAGCTAATATGACTTGATAGGTGTACTAGTATGGGAAAGGGTATGGAACTTTGCCTATGCATTGCACAAGTGTAACTTGATAGGATAGTTCTAGTTTTGGTTTCTATATGTATGAATATGAACATATGAACATGTGTGTCTTAATGTGTTATGTTAAAGGTTTGCTCACATATATGTATACACTCGTTCATGTATGAAGACCTAGTCAAGAGAGGGGCCTTGAATGGTGTATTCATGTGTACCCTAAACTAGATAATGTTTGACATATGCTATGTTCATGTGAAAGGATTCTTTACAAGCGTTAGGTGGCTGAACTTCAATCTATGACCTATGAGTTAAGAATATTTAGGGGATAACTCTCCTAAACCTACGTTTTATAAAGTTAAAATATAACAAAGGTGTTCAATGAAGGGAACTTAGCTTAGAACCGAGTACACTTGAATATGAGTGTGTGTGCCTTACTATATTAGGAAGGTAGGTCACCATAAATCTCATGGGGTGGATAACAAAAATGCCTCAATAGGCGTAAATAGGGTTTCCCTAAGTGAATAACAACAATGCCTGATCTTGGCACAAAGAGGGGTTTTTACATGTACCTCCAAGTTCCATAACTATGTTGCCACCATAGGATACTAGCTAGTAAATCTACTTGGAAAGATATGTTATGTTTGGTTCTACTTTGGCCGGTAGACGACCCTTTTTCGGTGTGAGGTTTTATGACACCAGATTCCATGTTTAGCATCACATAATCTATGTAGGTTAAGGATATAATTTCCATAAAGTAAATTGGACAAAGGAAGTAAATGACTAGGACCCTAACTAGAATGACTTAAGGGAGGTTACTTAGGATTGGTGGAAGTAATGAACCCATCTAGACATTGCACAAGTAGCTCCTTTGGAAGGTCTTGAAAGTTGTTCTAATGTATGTCACTATGTCTATGTTCCATATGAATGACATTGTAGTATTTGTCTACTTTTTATTATGATGTGCGTGATATGCGTATTTATGCATGATGTTGATCTTTTTGATGATATGATGAAGGTCTTGCTTGACATAAATGAAGTGGCCTCCTCTTACTATGTTGACATATGACATGGATTTAAAGGCTTGTGGCCTCATGATAGGTTTACTAGTACGTGTGAGGTTATAGGGCGTTACATGTATGTTCCACTAGTAGACTTAGATTGGGGGCATGAGTTAAGTCTTATAAGGTTCTATGTGAAGTAAAATATCCATATGTGCATAATGACTAGGAGTTCATTGTAATGTCCTTATATTTTACTTAACTATATCTATCTTGTACTATAATTCTATGGATGGTATGTGTTGTCTTGTGTAGATGATATGCATGTTTTCTTGTGGCCTAAAGGTGATGCGTTGCACCAAGTATCACTAGAGGGTTACTTGGGAAGTCAATGAATAAAAGGGAAATTAGCTCACTGTAATGTGACTCAAAAATGTAATAAATCCTATATCTGATCCTATGAAATGTTTGGCCTTTGAATATTTTTATATGATGCATATGAATGATATAAATGCTATTTTTTAATTGTTTTATGAATATTTACTCAAAAAAACATGAAGTATGATTCAAAGAAAATGTCCCTTTTAAATGCATGTTTTTGCATGGTTGTCATACATAGTGCATTCTTGTACTAATCCCATTCTTCTCTACATTTTAGAGAAGGTGTAGGTTATGGATTCTTAAAGGATTTATATGATTGAGAAGCTTGATATGTGATTCCCAAGCTCCAGGAAAGCGGTTCATATGTTCCAAGGATTCCCTACTCATGTCTAAATGTAAATTTTTTAAAGATTGTATAATTATGTCTTATGTTCTAAGGGTCGTGTCTCTAATGTATTCTAATGTTGTTGAGTCTAAGATGGAAAAGAGACTTTGGGTCTATGGGCTTGTATAAGACCTCTGAGAGGTAAAGTGTTCCATGTTAATTCTAGGGGGTGATCCACGGACGTGAAATCGATGCCTCGTCGGTCCACACACGGGCCATCTTCTGTCCCGTCGATGCACACTGCCAGGTAGTGTTTATTTAAACAGTAGGGTCCTCCTTAAGGGCCCTTGGTTGGTCCTTGGGGATTCATACCCAGACGTTTCGACCATAAAATAACTTAAACGGCTATAAGCTACCCTTCACCACTTTTGGTACATTTCTAACTCCTAAAAGTTAGCAAAATAGGCTAAGGCACGCTATCATCCCTTTCAACCAACTTGCCGGACGTAATGGACGTTCTTGGACCTTTTGGTTCTTAAACATTCTAAATGAACTATATTCATTTATATTGGACTACAAACAATACTTAAGCCTTATGACACCAATGTTAGGCTTTACGACACGTCTTGGATTTCAAGGTGTTACATTACTTTCATAAAACGAGTGGCCAAATGGAGGTCTCAAATAGAGAGGTGAAGAAAATTTTGACGAAAAGGGTGAATGCGCCGAGGAGAGATTGGTTTGAGAAGTTTGATGATGTGTACTTCTCCCTATCACATTGTATTTGGAAAATCATGTCATCTTTCGGTTGAATAGAACACCAAGATTATTGGGCGATTAAGAGGGTCAACTTGGACCCTGATCTTGATGGAAGAAAGAGAGTATATCAATGGCATGAACTTGAGAAATTTAGGCTCCATGCGTATGACAATTCCATGCTCTATAAGGAAAAGATTAAAAGATGGAATGACAAGAACATAATTACTCGTACTTTCACTCTGGGAGAAAAGGTATTACTCTTCAATGCTAGATTGAGGTTATTCCAATGGAAAACACAAATGTAAATGGACTGTTCCTTTTAAAGTTGTAGGAATGACACAATATGGGGATGTTGAACTTAATGATGAGACGGGCCCTACATTCTTTGTAAATGGGTGGAGGGTGAAACACTATTTTGGTGTAGATTCTGATCGTGACCCTGATGCTATTGACATAAACCATAAATGATCAAATATTCATCATGTCATGATGTTAAATCAAGCGCTATACAGGAAGCAACACGTGAATGAGATGTAGTAGGTAGTAGTTTTGTTTAACTTTGAAATTTTAGCTAAATTTTAAATTCCTAGGTGTAGAGTTGCTATTTTCTAAGTTTGCTACTAAGATAAGAGTTAAGAAATTATAAAAACAAATACAAAAAGATCAATCGTTCCACGACAAAAACTAAGGCACTAGGTGGGAGGCAATCCAACTTTTTAATGTCATATTGTTTGGTTGATGCGCAGGTCATCGGAGGAGAAACCACTTGTAAATTGAAGAAATTAGCTAAAACACGGAGTTCGGATGCAAGTTAGGCGTGCCACGCAAAATACTAACTAATGAGGCATGCTTTTGGCGCACTGGCATTGCACCGGCCCATCATCACACCAAGTATCACCAAAAAAGCCGATAATGGCACAAGGCGGGCGCATCTCACAAGGGGCACTAACGTAGAGTGGGTGCATCGCCCAGAAAGACTTTTACTAGGAATTGTTTTTGGCGTACTGGCAGCGCCCACTGCCTCCTTATCGATCCATAAAAAAACATTGAATTAACATGGGGAAATCAAGGGGACCCACTAAAAGTCCAAGATTTTAACTCTTCTTCATACCCAATTAAACCCACTTTTCTAAAAACTCTCTCTCTCTAACCGTCAAAACCCCCAAACTCTCCCTAAAATCCCAACTTTCATCTTCATGTTCTCCATCTCTTCTCCTTCCCAAAATCCTTCAAACCCCAAAGTCCTGCGTGATCTTTACTAAAATATTATCCCTTTACCTTTTCCTCAACTTTTCACCATAAAAATTCTCTCCAATCCATAAAACTCCCTACAACCAAAAAACCCACCAACCACCTCCCCAACTTTTTCACCAAAAACATTTTCTTTTCTTCTTTTCGTAGTATTTCAATTTTTTTGGGTATTGTGTTAGCTTCTATAGGAAAGAATGTCACTCGTGATTCCAGAACCAAGAGTAGTAGGAAAAGAGTTGCTACCGAAAGTTCCAATCGGATACCCACGATTTGCCACCTAAAAAAATTCAGCAATCAAGTGTTTATGTCTTATGCAGATGATTGGTATGAATCTCAACTTTAAGGCCAATACGTTGGCGATGAGTATTTCAATATGAGGAGAGTTGTGCCAATGTTACACCCTCAAAATGAACAAGGATAAAATAGCTCTTCACGTTATTTTCTTGAGTTAATAACTTGTTAAAATAATAAAATATAGTTTTTGAAGTCAGTTTTAAAGAAATTCTAAGTCGAAAGTCAATGGATGACCAAGACGTTCGGGAACTAGTCTTTTGTGTGCTAGTGTGTCCTTCTATGTAGTAGTTGTTTTTATGTGTTGTTTAGAGTCTAAAATAAGTGGAGGTGACCCTAGTGTCTTAATAACGGAGTTTACAGTCAAAACTTCCAGACAAGACTCCCAAATGACTAACCAAAGGGTCCTTGAGGGGATCCATGGTTTGGCAAAGAGGCATCCAAGGCAGCGTGCAAGAAGCCCATTTTTAGGGTGTTGGCACGTCACGCTCTTTGCACTTAAAATTAAAAAAGTTTTCCTTGCGATGCAGGCTGGTCATGAACCATTCTCCCTCAAATTAAATTCCAGAACCAAGAATTGGAAGTGTCCTCGCGACTCGCATCCATGATAAAGATTTGGTCTCATTGTTTTAAAGTAACGTTGGACTTAATTAAATGGTATAAATTGTATAGGGGTATTTTGGGTACTTGGGGGGGTTATTATAAACACTTTTTGAGTCACTTTTACCCAAATTTCTCAAATCAAAACAAAAATACTCAAGTTGAAAATCAAAAGCTCTCCATTCTCTCTTTAAAACATCCATTGATGAGCTTTGAAGCTCCAAGGAAAAAGATCCAAATCTACAATGCTTTAACCCAAATTTTTTGTATAGAACTCCAAAAGGTATGGTGATTCATCCTTGATTCTTCAATCATTCAAGGAGCCAATTCAAATGTTTTTCAAAAGATCTAAAATCATAAAAACCATATTTCGAATTCTAAGCATGGGTTCTTGCGTTAAAAGGTTTAAATTGATTATTTATGAAGTATTCAATTTTAATTGGTTGTTTTATGATTGAAAATTCTATGAAGTCATGCTTTCTTGAATTCCTAATTTTTACTATAAAGTGGGTATTTTGATTATGATGTAATTATGTTGAATTTATGTTTAGATTGTTATGGGCTATTGAGTTATATGTTGATCATTGTTGGAATTTTTCATACTTTTATTTGTAGTATTGATATATATATAGGGCTTTGTTGAGTCATTGATATGGATGAATGTGGTCTACTAATATGGACATTGTATTTGGTAAGTTCTATTAATGCGTGGAATTGTTGTAAATATTGAGGGATGGTGATTTTGGCTACTGTAAGGTGGTAAGTTGACCTAATTCCTTTATGTAATGTATAATTGATATCGAATTTCTATTGATTAGTATGCTCCACTTATGGTGGCAGTGCTTAAATTTTATAATTGTTATGAATATGGCCTTGTGGGCATTATAATGTGAATTGTAATACAATAATGTTATGGCTTATATAGATGTTAATATAAAGGATGATATAGTAAATGTGAATGTGTGTAGTGAAGGTATTATGTGATACATGATCACATATATAGCTATGTGATATTGTGAGTGAAACTATGTTCCTCTAAATGATGGTATGTGATGATTATAGACTATAAAGAGTCTCTATATATTGATAAGGTATCTTGTTCAGGTAGACCTAGTTTTCCCTACTTAATTTATAATAGTTGTGTTAATGTTATATTTTTACTTGGTAGGCTTAGTCACCCTTGTTATGAACGTATGAACGAATAATAGTCTAGGATCGGTAGACCTAAAGTAGGTACCCTTCTATAAAAGATTAATATGAAACCTTGAATAAGAAAAGAAGGTCAATAAAGAATCCTTGAAGTTGTAGGCCGTAATAGTGCCCTACTTGAGTGGAATGATAGAATTAGAGGTAGGTTTGCTGAAACGACATGAAACAATCTCTAGTCACGAGATCTATCCTAGTGAACCTTGATTGGCAGCCCTTGTGGACCCCTTCTTGTTAGTGGTAATATAAGTTGGTAGGACTTAAATATGGTACCTTCTCAAATACAATTATGTGAATGAACTTACTCTCTCATAAACAAGGCAAAAGACTGAGTGGATATTCTTGTGGTAGTAACTCTACATGCAAATGAGATTAGAGTACAAAGAAACCCTTGATATCACTAAGCCATGTGCCTACATGGGATTAGTCTTTATTTCATCCTTCGGAAAATAGAACATCTTCAAAGTGTGGAATTTCGATGACACCGGATTCCATACCTGGCTAGTGAGGTCTATGTTAGTTAATGCCTATTATCATCATGTGAGATATGCACGCTAGTTATTGGATAGGTTCTACAACGTGTGGGTAGTGGAGTAGGACGCTAACTACACATGGCACAAGTAGGCTTTGGCGACGCTAAAGTGGGTTCCCTAGGTCTTCCAAGACAATTATGTGAAGTCCCTTTAATACTTTTAATGCTTTAATATCTTCTTAGGGTCTTCAGTAATGAATGTTGATTTGTTGTAGTTGTAATGGAAAAGAAACATCCTTATCTTTGGTAGTCTTTAGGAACACTTAGGTGTGCATTTAAGAGTTTGTATGTGCGGCCTGCTCATGTATCACTTAGGTGGATTTTAGGATAACCTTAGGTAGATGGTGTATATGGATAAATGAGTTACTCAATTTTTATGGTCTTATCTTGAAGAGTATGTGAGTCATGTGTTATGTTGTTGATGATGTACCTATATGATATATCTTTTACTCTTGCTTTATGATGTCTTTATCAAAATATCATGAAAAGAGTATTTCAACTAAAATATCCTTTTTAATGATTTTTTGCATGTTCACCATACTCAGTGCATTAATTGTGCTAATTCCATATGTTTCTCTATGTGTACAAGTGTAGGTGGTTGCAAGTGAATATTTCTAGAGTTGAAGCTTGGGAAGTAGATCTCTCAAGATTATTATGTTCGCATATGTTCGAGGACATGAACTATGTCTCTAGTTTTCTTTCATTAAAGACTTGTGTTAGACTTTAAGTTTCTTTTCAATGTCAAGGGGTCGTGACCCTATGATAATGCGATATGTCTTTGGTGGATTTAATATTAGACTCAGTTTTCTTATGTTTTTATAAAAGAGATTCCTTATTGTCTTTTAGATGTGAAATAGTTTTAATTTTGCATTACTTTTCATACTTATGTGATGAATAAATGGTAATAGGCTTGTACAATACTTCCGATAGGTCAAGTAAGCTGTCTTACTTCTAGGGGTACTTCCTGGTCGTGACAGCCAAGAATTTCCCTACATTCACGTCCTAATCTAGGCTTTGGTATTACAACATGCTTTCATTAACCAATGTGAGTGTGATCTAATCCTAGTCCATAAAATTTATGCTAATTGGAATATGCAATTTGTTGAGGTAAATAATGTATTTATTAGGGATGAATGGGAGAGATTTATTGTTGAAGCATTAAATGATTTTCTGTGGGAGAGATTTATTGTGATATTCAACATACTTTGTGTGAGGTGAATTATGTTGCTAGGTGGGATAGGTTTAGAGACGCAGGGCATAACTTAATTCTCCACTATGGACACTTAAACTCAAAGGCTCGAATTTGGTTAAAGATTGTCTGTAGCACCTTACTCCCATGTAAGCACACGATTGATGTTACTAGGGAGAGAGTTGTGCTGATATATCACCTAATAAAGGGTTTATTGGTGAATGTGGGGGTTGTTTTAAGGCAGAATATGCTTATGTTTAGGACAAACAAGAGATGGTGTTTTGTTATGGGAGCATCATTACTAGTACCAACGTGCATTATTTATTAAGGAGGAGATTCATGATGTGTGTCCCCTCATGCCCCCTATCTAGTTTTCCACTTACATGACATCACGTGCACTAAAGCACATGATCCTTTTCACTGACCCGTTTTGACTGCTATTGTGAAGCAAGATCGTGATCATACTTTGATGGGGCACATTTTTTGAATGGCTGAATTGAAATTGCGGATTGGTGGTCGTCTAGTGACTGAGAGGGAGACAGATAAACTAGTAGATCGGTACCTTTTGACGAAAAAACTATGTATATGTGTCGGATGGGCCTAGCTTTTTAGGAATCTATTTATGAAGATGATTCCACTATTGATGAGGACGATGAGGATGAGACATAGGTTCCTGGCACAAAAGATGATGCGTCCGATAAGGCCTAGATGCTGACATGGAGACATCTGCACTTCATTTTATTTTGCACACTGAGGACAGTGTATTGTTTATGTGTGGAGTGGAAGTTGAACTTCATCGTACATAGTTTATTCCTTTATCAAGTCTTTTTTTGGTTTTCACGAGGGTTCCTTGCAATTTGTTTTTGTTTTTTTTTTCTCGAGGATAGTCCCATTGAACTGATTGGGTATAATTTTATTGCTTTATTGAGTCGTAGAATTGTCTAGGAATTATGTTTCACGATGATGGATGGATGATGACCGTCTTAGGTAAAAGTTAGTCATTAGGACTAGAAGTATGAAACATATATGTTTGGAACACGGAAATTTTGTCTTGATAGTTGGCTACAGGTCATGGGTGGTAACACTTTGTTTGCCATATCGAGATGGTAACCATAAAACAAGCGTAATATCTTTGTTTTGACTCTAATATGAAAATAATTAAGTTGGGCTAAATTGTGTGGAAACACCGTAATGCATTTTATGTGAGCATTCTACAAGTATTGGGTCCTTAAATGTGATGTGATTCCGTGTGTGGAGGATAATAGTTTAGTTTTTGGATTGAATAACATCTAGAACATGCCCCAAGTGTTCTTAAGGAGTAACTTGTGTTAATTGTGGAATATGATTGTGGCGTCTCTTTGAATAGCCAAGTTTGAATGTTTTGAATGTTTGTTGTATGCCTCCAAATAAAATATCTCTAGCTTAGCCCCATCGATCTTATAGCCTTTATTTGTTCTAACCCACTTAATTGAGCCAAATCCCTTTTATTGATACCATTAGTTTGATCCAAAATTCCTTAATGCACTATGTTGAGTTGAATAAAATAATAACTTTGGTTAAAATGGATTTGGTGGAAATGCTTGTTCTTGTGGAGATGAAAGAGAAGAGGTACACAAATGATACCTCGTAAGTGCTAATAAATTTTGATTGGCCCTGGTTCCTTGGGACATTGTGCACTACAAAAAGGGCGAAAAATCCTAAGTTAAAGGTGGATAATCCAAAAAATACAAAACGGGTTGTGCAAAAAGAAAGGCTCAAGTGAATGTGAAAGCAACGTATTGAATTAATTTGGAAAAAAATAATAGGGAAATAAAAATTTGTAAATGTTAGCAAGGAAAAAAATCATGTGCATTAGGGAGGATGATTCACTAAATGTTACCCAAATGTATCTTACCTTACCTAAAGCCGACATTACAACCGAATAAATGTGCTCTTGATTCTATAAGAACATTTTATGAATATAAAAGTAAACCAAGACCAAGGTTTTGGCATTCTAGGATATGTGAAAACTTCATTTGTGAGTATGAGAGTACAAGTTATGAATAATGGACTTATGATTTTAATGTAGTGTTGTTGGTATCAATGAAAGACTATACTTATATTGGTGAGGGCATTCACGAAACATATTATGTGCTTAATGTTGTTGATTTGTCTCTGTGATATCGCATTGGCCCCGAATCATTTGAGAAGATTCATTATTTCGGTTGTGAGTTATTGAATGGTAGAGTACAAAGACGAGTTGAAATTGTCATGACCGGGGAGCACCCCTAGATGTAACCAGCGTCGTTGAACTCTTGAAGGTCTTGGACAAGCCTTTTAGCATTCAATCATCGCAATGTCAGAGAATTTTAGCGAAAAAATTAAAACTTTTTCATAGAATAACATAAATTAAGAACATCACTTTATTTATAAATTCATAAGTAAATAGTTAAGACAATACGTCTTGTCTTTCCATCTTAAGACACCACAGCAATAGAACAGAATAAGGACACGTCCCTTATCAATTATAAAAGAATAATCTATACTATTACATGAACTTAATGTCAACACTTGACACGAAGGCCCTTGAATTATTGAGGACACAATTGAACTTGGGAATGACTATCCAAGCTCTTCATTCTAGTAAAGATCCTCTAGCCATCACCACCTACACTTTTTGTAAACAGATGAAGAAGAATTGTATTAGTACAGGAATGCACTAAGTATAATAACCATGCAAAAACATGAGTTAAAGAGGATATTTAGTTAGAAATCATGCATCATGTCTTTTGATAAAACATCATGAACACTTGATACAATAAGCAAAATACAGTTCACATACATTATCTTAGTCATGGATATGAATCATAACAACACCTCAAGCCATATGTCACATATATGGCACATTCATCATTTTCTTAGTATTACTTTTCTATTAACCTTAAATCCTTCACCCAAAGAAACCCATAAGTAATACTTAGTGCAATGCATGAGTAGTGTCCCATTCCACCATTCATACAAAAGTATCATCATCATTTTAAGCATATACATTCATAGAGACATAACATATCATAAAACACATACTTTATAGAAGGACTACCACCTAAGATAACTCCAAGTCACACTAGTTGAATGTGCAAGTAGCATCCCATAATACTACTCCCACCAAGTGTTCCTACGAAGTAACCCTAGACATAGGCACAACATATTCAACAAGATATAACACATGCATTTAACCATTGACATAAGACCCACATACTTCATAGACCTCAAACGAGACTCATTGACTTATCACAACATAGTTACAACCCATTTAGTCTTCATGCATATCTCAAGACAAAGTGCAAGTCAATACTACCAATATCATCAAAATGAAGTTATAGGCAACATTGCATATTTAGAGTTCATTTGATTACTACATCATAAGACCCTATTCAAAATTCCAATCAAAGCCTAGTAGTGTAATGTACATGTGAAGACCCATAATCTCACACATACTAATTAAACAAACAGAGGTGATCACAAGCATTTCAACTTACTTCATACATCAACATAACAAGTATAGCAAACAACATGCATATTAAGTAATACTTTCATCAGGTAGACACAATAAGATGAACACTGTACATATCATTGAAACAAGTATGTTAACACCATAATGCTATGCATAAGATACCCACTCATATACATATACATATAGAACTCTTTCTTAGAATTTCCTTCAAGAGATACTTGTGCAATGCATAGGTAAAGTCCCATTTCCTCACCTACACTAAGAAACATCCCTTAGGCAGTCCTAGATAGTGTTCATCATCTTACTTCCATTATTCAGTTTACACTCGGGAAACTTTTCCTTAATCGACATTCGATCATGTGACCTAAACATGGAATCAAGTGTCAAATCCTCACACCAAAAGGAGGGCATCCTACTTTCCAAGGTACAACATCTACATTATCATAACTTCTAGGTAGATCCACTTGCTAGATTCCTATGGGGCACATTGTTAAGGAACTAGGAGGTTGTTAATAACAACCCTTTTTATGATAAATAGCATTATTATTTCAACCTAATGAAAACATCCGGTGAACCTATCTTGCTTTTGGGTAGGGACACCACATTGGTGAATCTACCTTCCTTTTGAGAGTGGACACCTCTCGTTGTCAAATTCACTTGGTGCTAGGCTAACTTTTTTTTTAAATGCCTTTAAGTCTTTATTAAACATTAGAGTGTAACATAGGCTTTAGAGATTAACCCCTTATATACATATACATAGGTCATAGGCTAATGATGAGTAATATCCTTTCATCAAAACCTTCATCATATGAGAATATCCTTTTACATAATCATAACGGGAAACCAATCAAGAGACTCTTAATTACTAGATTATAATTAACATGCTTCAGTCATACATTAATAACTTATGTACATAATTAGACCACCTTAGGAATTATTCCCTCAAGGTCGACGTGTGCAATATATAGGTAAAGTACCATACCCTTACCTACACTAGTACACCTCTCAAATCTTCCTAGTTAAGATACATCTTTTTAAGTTCATTCATTCAATTGACACCATGAACATATTACACTTATAGTTATGCATGAGATGTGTGTGTGTACTTGTTGATCATCATGATCACCTAAGAGAAACCACCTAGTAATTGAGGAATCCATCCTCCAAAGTATCACAACACATATACAATATCACTCAAGTCATGAACGACTCAGTATAAAGTATTAGGGACTACAGACCACACAACCACATTACATAATAGAAGACAAGAACATATTCAACATTTGAATAGAAGACTCCTAACATGCATAATATCACACATTCATATAGGGTTACATAGGTAGGGGTCATTCTACAATAATATTCATCACCATCAAACATGTAGACTATAACTTACCCTAACATACTCATTCACATCATATTATCATTACACCTAAGTCATGATACTACAATTAAAGGGTAAACAAGACCTTCTTAATCATTATAATCATCATATCAATCAAATTCACATCTATTGCGTTCAAGGCCCTGATCAAAACATGTATAGATAGACAAGAATGTAAACACCGCCACCATAAGTTTACCAGAGCATACAATGTCAACCCCAATACTATAGCCTAAAAATTAGATAAACTTACCAATTTTCCAATCCATGATTATCAAAGACCAATTCTCAACAATTCTTAATCAATTGATATAGACAGCAATAGGATTAAATAATATATCACAATCTAATCACGATTCAATCAACATCTAACAAGATTACAAGACCCATTTTATATGCTAAATTGAGAGATTATGAAGATCACGGGTTCTTCAAGATATTGCATAGAAAATAATCTGAAAAACCTTGATTAACCATAAATTCGTCATTTGAAAGACTTTTAAAACCATTTGACAATGAACTAATGTTTAGATTGAAAGTTAGGAAATTTCCTCTCAGAATTACACTGGAAAAAATCTTTGATAGAACTCCTTCAATGAAAAGATAACTATTGATCAAGGATTACCATACATTATTAGACGGAATACCCACAAAATTGAAAAAAAAAACCTTGGAAAAGCTTCAACTCTAACTTCAATGGCTACCTTCTACTTCCTTGTGTTAGAGAGAAGAACTTGGGGTTTTGATTTTAGGTTTTTAAAATAAGCAGTTAATGACTTGTTAAAAGACCTGAAACTATTTTTATTTAATGTATAAACTATTTAAAAGCAACCCCAAATAATAAACAATTAAAACTAAATTACTTAAAACTACTCACTTGGGGTAGGCCCATCAGACACCCGTCCACCTTTACTCTGCGTGAAGGTGTTCCACTACAAAGTTAATGGTCTGTGGTCCTCTAGGAAGTTGACAAGTTTGCCTTGCCAAGCCTTATAAAGCTAAGGAACTTTCACGACCTTTTTCACGAGCCGTGGTCAAGACTACTGGCTGTGAAGTGGTTAAAGTTAGCGCAGTGTCTTGGCCAAAGTGTCTTTCCTCACACACTCCCAAAGCATTTTAACGACCTCCTTCACGATCCGTGGTAAAGAAAAATGGCTGTGAAGTGGTACGTGAACCTTCTTGGGACAACATTGGTTCTTTTGCTAAGGCCAGTCCCTTTAGGCTTTGCTCCTTGTCAAGCACCTTCAACCAACATAAAGAGATTTCCTATATCCTCGAGTCTAACACGTTCCTTGACGTCAACTCACAAGAATCATTCAAACAAGGCTAGGACAAATCAACATATCCTTAAAACACATAAACTCATAAGACTAGTGTTTGAATGTCATGGTTGTCCCTTGACGTTCAACCTCAAAACTTTTTAAACCAATTATTAAAGGTTCTTTCAAACCTTATAAAAAAGTTATTAACTGATACAACTCATGTTAGGCTTTTGTTTATCCTAGTTCATTTGAGGGTCTTAACAATATCCCCCAGTTGGGAACATTCGTCCTCGAATAACACTTGGAACAATTTCATCACTTTGAAGGACTAAATGATCCAATTAGTAGCTCATAATATTAAATATAACATGTCATTAATAGTCACAACACCAAACATACAAGGAAGACCAATGTCATACCATTATAAACTCACTACAACACAAATAAGTGGAAACATCATTCACTCACTCCCAATATGACAAACACATAGACACTTCTCATGTTCATAGGAGCACTATCCTTCTCCTAATTATGACAGGATCTTTACTCTTCATTTCACCAAAAGTCTCAATATGCAGTAACCTTTAAATCACACAGAGGAATCTTCAATTTTATAACTCAAAAAGCAATTAAGAAACTCATACCACATGCACATAGATCATGAGTAATGTATATTAAAAAAATCATTATCATTTAGACATAATACAATCAAGGACATACATATCATTACCATGTTTTGTTATGCTCAAGGAGGAATTTCCTTCCCCTTAACCTACTCACATGTCATCATAAATTTCATAAACACGCATTACACAAAGGTCTATTCATCTTAAGGGGAATTGCTCAACTTCTAACCATGACATTCTCATACTCCCTTCCTCATGAAGACAAATTGGTAGGTCACACTAAACACATCACAACAATAGGATGTTACTTCAGACACATACTATTTTCTACATAACCCTAGTTTTCATGAACATGCATCATTTACGAAAATTAATAAAATTTATAGGTACACATCAATAATATTGTAAAGTCACACCATCCCTTCCCAAGAGTGAAACTATATCAACACTTCCCAAATCACAAAATCAAATATTCTTAAAGTGACTCATCTTTTCTCATTTAAAGAAAACTCAATACCTTATTGTGGGGCGAAAATACCCTCACATCAAAAGTGTTATCAGGAATGGTCATTAAACCATCTCATGGAGTAAAATGCAACATATGAACATGCACAAAAACATGAAAAACATGAAATTTATCAAAATCCCTTTTCATGAAATATGAATTATTTAAAACATGCATAAGATAGTGTCATTTAAGACATGCATTCCATATGGAGAACATGCAACTTATACTGATATGCAAGACTCCCTAATAAGAATAAGCTACTAGAAAATCTTGTCTTCCGCTTGAGTAAGAATAGAAGGAAAAGATAGTGATATCAACAACCTTACTACCCAAGTAATCATCCCTTAATTAGGGTGGATCCATCAAGTAGAAACTCATCTTATACAAGAGAACTTAAACTTACCAATCCTTCTAGTCAAGCACAAAATCCCCCTCTTAGGATCCAGCTTTTGCAAACCCTTCTTAACATCACCTCATTCCACTCGAAAGAAGTAACCATTTCTTAAACTCACACTCCATTAGGTGAGGGTTTCAATTTAACCAACAATGAGTATATAAGTCACTCCACTTTATATCCATCACTCAAAGTGATTCTTAACATAGTGAAGTTCAAGGAATCTCAATGTAGGAACATTAAGGGAACTCAAAAAACTTACCATCTAGGCACATTCTCCCCCACTTGAGGTAAGCCTGATACAATATTCATCACCTCATGCCTTAGACACCAAGGTAAAGGCGAGTCAAGAATAAACCTCCACATTCCTCTCATATTGATTTTTACACCATTGAGGATTCCAACTTTAACCTCATAACAAGGATATTACTAATTAAACATCAATAGGTACCACTCAAGATGCACTATTCCTCTAAGTCCAACACCTAAAGGAAACTCATAAAAAATCAAGTTAGGTCATACTACCCAACCACTTGAGGCTTAACTACTCCATGACTTCCAAGGGTATCTTCATAATTTCATCGCTTCTACTACCTAGTCATAACAAGGTAACTAGTTTCGAATTTAATTTTACAAGGTTCATCACCATAGGTAGTTCATCTATAGTCTTTAGAGAGCTTTTCATCAAACTAAGGATTATAAAAATCCCGCATGCTTAAGTAAACATATCACACATGTTAGGACTCTTAATATCCACTACCACATTTCTAGAGATTTAGGGTAACCATTCTCTCTAGTTAAAATCTTAGGGGAAACATAGAAGAGATTTGGTTATAGAGGCCGCTTTCTTTCTCCCTACACTAGGGCAAGGTAGCTTCTAGACCATTTCAATCCACATTATCAATTTTTATGAAACCTTCCAACCAACCATGCCTAGGTACCACTACTAGAAATATGGGCTACAATAGCAGTGATTTTACAATGATTTAGTATGTATTGCTATAAAAACGAAGTTGCAAAAGTTTCAACTGTAGTCGCTGAACCTTACACCTTCTACTACAGTTGTTAAAATGAACTGTTGCATTAGTACATACCATATCTACAAAGGTACTTTTAAAATTATTATAGAAACCATTCCAATAGGAAATTCTATAGGAACGGTTATTATTACAAAAAATCTGGTCCGCACAGTTTTTGTTTTATTTTATTATAAAAGTAATTCTAAATTCTAAAATTATGGACTTTTGTAGACCTAGTAAGTTGCATCAAATCCTTAACCCATATCTTATTACCCGTTACAAAACTGAGTCTGGGTTGTCTGTAGCAAAAGAAAGACTAGCACCACCACGATGTGTGGGTCGTCTCTGACAACGTCAACAATTGATTTTTTGGGTTTTCCTACAGTTTCGACAAGTCGTTCATCTTCAACAACTTCACAAATGGTATGATTTTCTTGACTTCCTGTGGAAGGCTGTTGAAATAATATTTGTTCTCTAAAGAGGAAATTTCATTAAAGTGTTTTTTGTAATAGACAAGTAAATTTCTATAAATAGATGTTGTTTATTCTATTTTACCTATTCAATTTATTCTATATGTGTTTTTGATGTTTATATCTCAAGCTTGGTGAAGCTTATTGAGTAAACTATGTTGTTTTCTCATTTTGAGTGACTGGATCTTCATATTTTTTCAATTCTGGAAATGTGAGTTTTTAAGATTATTGTTTAGAATCCTCAATTTACTAGAGGTGTTAGATTTAATAATGTAGGTTGAGGGCAGACATGTTAGGCAACTGACCATCTCACTAGGTATCTGCTTAAACATTAAAGTTATGAACCTATTTGAATCTACAAGAAAATAGTGTCTATACACTCTTTGATGTATATGTGTAGTATATAACTATATGTTATGGACCTATTTGGACCTATTTTACTATGTGTAATAAAGTAATTTAAGAATTTTAGAATTGCAAAAGCTTTTGACAATTCTCCAAACTCGAGGTCTTAACATATTGTGTTGATGGACTTATCAACTTTCCACAAATACAACACAAATGTGTCTATCTTATATTAATTGGAATAACCCATTGATTTCATTCGTGAGATTAAATTTTTTATTGCATCGTGCTTGGAATGGTGAATATTTCACATATCAAACGACTATATAAAAATTATGTTGATGGCGTTATAAACATTTCACACTTTTGTGGCCTCATTCTTAACTTGATTGTATGTTTTCCAACAGTAGACGCCTCACTTATGTATGAGTTTGTTGCAAGGAAGAACTTAATTTTTGAAGTGATGGACTAAACATAAAGTTGGTCATGTTGTTTATTCTTGAAATAAGTTAGGCGTATTTGGGAGCATGTAGGAGATCATATTTAGCTTTTGAAAATATCATATAGATGGTGAACTATTCGAGTGTTGATTTTTTAAAAATACCTTTTTAATTGGTGTGAAAGACATCTACATAATTAATGATATTTCTATGCCACGTAATACATTGCATGATGTCCCATTAAATGTATATGTGTATTTGTGTGTCTGCCTCACATTTTTTTAGATTGTCTACTAGTTAAAAGTCTGCCAAAGCTCTAGTCTGCCTTAGAAGAGAAATTCAAGGAGCTCGGATATTTTAAAAAGATTGTGTTCAGATTTATTGATTTTTTTTTCTTCAGTATTTTAACTTTTCTAATATTATACTTACAAATATTTTGATAGTCATGAGTCAAGAAGGACATTCAACAAGAAAAAAAGTTACGAAAAAAGGACATATGCTAAACGAGGAAGAATATCATCCTTGGTACAACAAATACGATCATATTTGATAACACAAGAAACTCTTCAGGTTGTGCGGTTAGAGAAAAAGAACCTGCTAAACTTGATTGAGAAAGAACACCAAATTGCAAAACAACAACGAACTACACCACAATCTGAAACTAATGAACAATGTATAGAGAAACAACCAATTGTACAGGAGCAACCAACTGTAGATGAGCATGTGCAAATGGATTTTACAACCACTCTTCCAATAAACGAATAATCTGAAGAACAAGGTGCATATAGCTTAGAAACTTATTAAGCTCATTTATGACTTGTAGTTACTTGTATTTTTTTTTTTGCTTCAGACCCATCCAATCAAAAAACACGAGAGGTACAACACAAAGCAAAATATACATAGGAGAAATTATCGGAAGCTGATCTCACTGAACACTAACAATCAACCTATTGGTCCAACTAAAGATGTTGTTGAGTTAAGTACATTCCTTGGATTATTGGAAAGTAATGCGACTCTTTGCCCTCTAGATATATTAGATTGGAGGTACATGGACACAAAAGATGATTTATGGACATTTGCACTGGTTTGAAGTTACTAATGTGTAATGTGAATTATATCACTAAAATAATTTTACATGTTTTACTAATGAAACTAAATTGTAGGAGAAATGTGATATAGCTGATGATGCGAAAGAATGGGCATTAGAAGTAATTGGATCTTCTTGGAGAAGACATAAATTTTATATGAAGAAATTATATTACAAATCATGTACTAGTCATGAAGTTCTAATAGAAAAACGACCTCCGTATGTTCCATAATGTCAACTTAAGGAACTCCTCAAATATTGGGGCTCCGATAAATATAAGGCAAATTCAATTTCGGATCTCAATTTCTTTTCTCCAGTATGATCTGTTTGAAGGAGTTTTTTTTTTTCACTTTTGTACTTTTATATCTTCTCTACTGTGATTTTATCTCTCTTTTTTGTTGTGTTATTTAATTACTTATTTGCAGAAAATGTCTGAAACCAATACTAAGAATTGGAAAAAATTGAAGAATGCACAAACTGCTGGAAAAGTAAATTTTGCTTTAGTCCGCAATGTTTTGGTGTGTTTTTCTGCTTCTTTATCAAATCTTAACTTGTTATTTATAAAAAAATATTATCATTTTTTCATGAGAAAAAAGGAAGAAAAGGAATATCGTATATCACGTAAGGAGCTATTTTTTATTACAAGAACAAGACACCCCGAACGTTTGTACAAGGACTCAAAGGAAGACACTATTACTAAAATTGTACGCATAGTATCTATTTGCACTCTCTTTTTATATCACTTATTTGATTGTAATTTATGTTTATTTTAATTTTTTAATTGAATTGTCTTTGTAGGATTAAATGAGGAAATTGAAAAACAGAAAAGTGTAGATGGTAGTGAGTATGTTGATGTATTTTCTTCGGTAATGGCTCCTCAACATCTAGGACGTTTGTGATTATATGGAAGGGGGTAAAAAAAAGTTCTTTTAAAAGGAAAGATGGCAATTCTCAAAAAATTTTAACTTCCACAAATAATGCAGTACAACACATGCAAACACGAATACAAAAAATTGCGTAGCAAAGGAAAACCATTCAACAAGATGTTACTGCAACTATAATTTCACAACTTCATTTGTGCAGAATTAATAAATGCTGAAGTTGTAGAAGCACTGTGTTTTCATTCACCTGGAGAAGCTAATTGTGGATCACGATCTAATGAACGAAACTCTCGGCCTTTTATCGGTAGAAATAATCGAGGTTAGTGTCACTTTATCTGGAGTGGCTTTTTTCTTTGGAAGTATATGGTCACTTATTTTTTCTTTCTTATTTTTGATAATTATAGTTTTCTTTATTAATGTGTTGAAACAAAAAAAACAAATGATGTATTTTTAATATAACTATCTGCCTTCAGAGGGCAAGTCAAAAGCTCTCATGTAAGACATTTTCTGATTTACTCCGATAATAATCTATGTTAAGATCTTGACTACAGATTACATTACCATTACGAACATTAATTACATGGTAATTCTTCTCCTCTCGCATTAATTTTTGTATTTTCTTTTCACTTTCGATCTCTTTTTCACTAAACCATCACATGTCATTTTCTCCTTTTACTTAATGGAAGAAATCAACAAACAACCAAGGCGACATTCCTCATAGGAGTTTAGTGATTTGGACATTGTCTTAATACTGAAGCTCCATTAACTATTTTATCCGTATATAATATTCATATGAGATGAGTTGTGAAAATGCCCATGAACTTTTTGTTGGGATTTAGCAAGTGTGAATGGGAAAAGAAAAGACAGAATATGAAAAGTGAGGGAACTACTTTGGAGGAAAAATGAAAAGTCATTTGCAAAGTGCAAATGAAAAGTCATTTGCAAAGTGCAAATGAAAAGTCATTTCTCCCATATCGGCAAAAGAAAGGGAAATTGATGTCTTTATAGAAGGAAACACTTCCATTACTTCTTAAAGAGCTAAGAAGAAGATGCTCCCTCGCGCCGTCGTCATCGTCGCTCGGCTTCGGCTTCGGATTTGGCAAATGATTTGATTGATAAATTTTTTTGACAAAATTTATTTAATTAGTTTTTGTTAAATCAAATAAATCCTGTTAACATTTCCAAAAAAGTCGTTATTTTCCTGACAGACACAATTTTCCGAAAAGTTGTTATTTTTTCCAAAAGACACAACTTTCTGGATAAAATGGGTTTGAACAGATTTCACAGAACAGACGTGTTCCTTGCTGAAAATGGCTATAAAAGGAAGTCAATTTTTGATTTTCTAAAAACACTTAAAAATTTTCTTCCACTACATTTATTTTTCTCTCAAATAAAATCAAAGTGTCGATCGACTGAGTCTGTGTGACTTGTTGTTGTTCTTAAGTTCCTTGAAGTTAAAGAAGTTTGAGGTACCGCTATTTCTTTAACAGGTTTAATCCATTTTATCTTGGAAAAAATTAATCCATAACCTTGGGTACAGTGAGGGGATTAAATTTCTTAAGGACACACAGTAGTTTCTGTGGACTCGGATTAATTCTTGTATTTTATATTTTTTCTGCTTCATCTTATTTCTGTTTCTGTTTATTAACCTTATAAATACAGGTTATTGTAAGAATAACAATCTTAAGAAATTTAACAGTTTCTGTATTTGAGGTTTCTGGAGATTAAAACCTTTATGGTTTTCTACTCTGCTTGAATTTTTAAAATTCATTTGATTAACGATTAAAAGAACATACAAACTTTATCGTTAAACCAGAAACAGTTTGTGTAAAGATTTGTTCTTTACTGTTAGTATTTCAAATACTTAACTTATCTATCATTTGTGACAGAAAAAAAAGACTAATACAAGTCAAATAAATGCTAGAACAGTAAGTGCTGCAACAAAATCGGTTGCACATAATCGTTCAAATGCTGCCTTAGCGCCGGCTGAGAAACCTGCAAAGTTTTCTGGAGTTGACTTTAAGAGATGGCAGCAAAAGATGTTCTTCTATCTCACCACATTGAGTCTGCAGAAGTTCATTAATGAGAATGTTCCTGTTATGTCAGATGAAACTCCGGCTGATGAACGATTCTTGGTAAAAGAAGCATGGACACACTCACATTTTTTGTGTAAAAATTATATTTTGAGTGGTCTGCAAGATGATCTGTACATTGTGTACAGCAATGCCAAAACCTCAAAAGAACTCTGGGATGCTTTAGAAAAGAAGTACAAAACAGAAGATGCCGGAATGAAGAAATTTATTGTGGCAAAATTTCTGGACTATAAGATGATAGACAGTAAGACTGTCGTCACCCAAGTTCAAGAATTGCAGGTCATAATCCATGATATCCTTGCTGAAGAATTGATTGTGAATGATGCTTTTCAAGTGGCTGCAATTATAGAAAAGTTACCTCTATTGTGGAAGGACTTTAAAAACTACTTGAAACACAAACGCAAAGAGATGACTGTTGAAGATCTCATAGTAAGGTTGAGAATCGAAGAGGATAATAAGGCTGCAGAAAAGAGGTCACGTGGTAATTCAGCAATATCTGGAGTAAATTTGGTTGAAGAAGATCCCACAAAATTAAAGAAAAGAAAGAAAGCATCTGGTCAAAAAAGCAATCCTCCTAAGAAGAAATTCAATGGAAATTGCTTTAATTATGGTAAACATGGTCATAGGGCTAATGAATGCCGGGGTCCTAAGAAGACAAGAAAAAGAAGGATCAAGCAAACTTGGCTGAATCCAAAGGAGAAATGGACGATCTCTGTGCAATGCTTTCAGAATGTAACTTGGTTGGAAATCCAAGAGAATGGTGGATAGATTCTGGTGCGTCATGCCATGTATGTGCCAACAAAGAAATATTTTCATCATATACTAGCACTTCCAGATGAAAAATTGTTTATGGCAAACTCCACTGTTGCAAAGGTGGAAGGAACTGGCAAATTCCTATTGAAGATGACATCAGGCAAGGTGGTGACTTTGAATAGGGTCTCATATGTTCCAGAATTGAGAAAGAATTTAGTTTCAATTCCAGCTCTGACCAAGAATGGATTTAAATGTATATTTGTTTCTGATAAAGTAGTAGTAAGCAAAAATGACATGTATGTAGGAAAAGGCTACCTTAGTGATGGCCTTTTCAAACTCAATGTAATTGTAGTTGATATGAATAAAGATTTTGCTTTTTCTTACTTGCTTGAGTCTAAATGTTTATGGCATGAACGTTTGGGACACGTTAATAACAAAACCTTGCGAAAACTGATTAACTTAAATATTTTGCCAAAATTTGAGTGCAATAAATCAAAATGTCAAATTTGTGTTGAATCTAAGTATGCTAAGCATTCTTATAAATTATTTGAAAGGAATTCAAATCCTTTAGAATTGATTCACACTGATATTTGTGACATGAAGTCAACACCATCACGTGGTGGGAAAAAATATTTCATAACTTTTATTGACGATTGCACTAGATATTGTTATGTCTATTTGCTAAATAGTAAGGATGAAGCAATAGATGCATTTAGGCAATATAAAACTGAAGTTGAAAATCAGTTAGATAAAAAGATCAAAATGATCAGAAGTGATAGAGGTGGAGAATATGAATCTCCATTTGCAGAAATATGTTTAGAAAATGGAATAATCCATCAAACTACTGCTCCCTACACTCCTCAGTCTAATGGAATTGCAGAAAGAAAAAACCGAACTTTAAAAGAAATGATGAATGCATTACTTATAAGTTCAGGTTTACCACAGAACTTGTGGGGGGAAGCTATCCTTACAGCAAATCAAATACTTAACAGAGTGCCTCACTCAAAGACAAATGTAATTCCATATGGGAAATGGAAAGGTAGAAAACCCAATTTGAAATATTTCAAAGTGTGGGGGTGTGTAGCCAATGTCCAAGTTCCTATACCTAAGAGGGTAAAAATAGGACCTAAGACTGTGGATTGTGTATTCATTGGATATGCCACAAACACTAAGGCATGTCAATTTTTTGTTCATAAGTCCGAACATCCAGATGTTCATGATAATACGGTAATGGAATCAGATAGTGCTGAATTTTTTGAACATATCTATTCGTATAAAACTAGACTTGAGTCATCTAGTGGGGGATCTAAACAACCCAGAGAAGAACCAAAAGAAAATGAACAAAATGAAGAAAGTCCAAGACGCTGTAAACGTCAAAAGACATCTACTTCATTTGGATCAGATTTTGTAACATTTCTCCTTGAAAGTGAGCCTCAAACATTCAAGGAAGCAATGTTGTCTAGCGACTCAACCTCTTGGAAGGAGGCTATTAATAGTGAAATTGAATAAATCTTAAGAAATCATACTTGGGAGTTGGTTGATCTTCCTCTTGGGAACAAACCCTTGGGTTCAAAATGGATCTTTAAAAGGAAGATGAAAGACGATGGAAC
>NC_028640.1:37024335-37157118 GCF_001406875.1 Solanum pennellii
AATGTGATAAATGTGTTTACATTAAAGATACTCCAAATCAGGAAGTTATTTTATGCCTATATGTAGATGATATGCTTATAATGAGCAAAGACATTGCTAATATAAAAGCTACAAAGCGTATGCTTGCTAGTAAGTTTGATATGAAAGATTTAGGAGTTGCTGATGTGATATTAGGAATTAAAATTCTTAAAACTCCTAAGGGTCTAGCATTTTCTCAAACTTATTATATTCAGAAGATACTTGAAAAATTTAAATTTTTGAATTTTAAAAGGGCAAAGACTCCAATTGATGTAAATCTTCATCTTGCAAAGAATAAAAGTGAAAGTCAGTCTCAATTGGACTATGCTTGCGTATTGGGAAGCTTAATGTATGTCATGAATTGTACACGACCAGACATAGCTTGCGCTATCAGTAAACTGAGTCGATACACAAGTAATCCTAATCATAATCATTGGTTGGCAATGAAGAGAGTTTTGGGATACTTAGATGACACTCAAAACTATGCTTTACATTACAACAGATATCCAGCCGTTCTTGAAGGATATAGTGATGCAAATTGGATTACTGGGTCAACTGAAACAAAATCCACAAGTGGATACGTTTTTACTATTGGTGGAGGAGCAATATCTTGGAAATAATCCAAACAAACATGTATAGCTCGCTCTACAATGGAGTCTGAATGCATTGCTTTAGACAAGGCAGGTGAAGAAGCTGAATGGCCCTGGAATTTCATACAAGATATTCCATTTTGGCCCAAACCAATGGCCCCTATATGCATACATTGTGATAGTCAAGCTGCAATAGGAAGGGCTGGAAGCATTATATATAACGGTATGTCTCGTCACATAAGACGAAGACATAACTTTGTGAGACAACTACTCTCTAGTGGAATTATCACAATTGACTATGTGAAGTCAAAAGATAATGTGTCGGATCCACTTACAAAAGGCCTAAATAGAGAGGGAGTTGAGAAATCATCGACGGGAATGGGACTATGGCCGAGAACAAGTCATCGTGGCGGTAACTCTACCTAGAAGACTGGAGATCCCAAGATCTAGGTTCAAGGAGATAAAACAAAGTCATTGATGACGGTTCAACATTGTCAAAGGAAAAAAAATATTATTATTATTTTATGGTCCATTCTCATGATGAGACAATGTTTAGTAACCAGGATAAAGACATAAGGACTTTTTAATGGTTTCTAAGTTTGATACAGGGAATATCAAATGGTGTATCTATGGGATAACACATTTAGAAATCACCTATGTAAGTGTGAAGTGTAAGCCTCTTCAAGGAGAATCCAGTAAGGCCAGTTCTTTAAGAACTTACTATCCAAGATGTGTTCATGGCTGAAACGAACAAAAGAATGAGAACTAAGAACAGTTCAAGGGTTGATTGTGTGACATATGTTGTCTAGGTATACACCAACGCTCGACGGTGCAAAGATATCAAATCTACCGATTGACCGAGTATATCCGATATATGTTCACTATGGAAAGTTTAAAGGGAAACCTACTTATCCAGATACGATTAACCTTTACCTACAAGACACACAAGTTTTTTCATGCATATGTTTTAACAATAGCCTTCCCCATTCATGTGGGGGATTGTTGGTATTTAGCAAGTGTGAATGGGAAAAGAAAAGAGACAATATGAAAAGTGAGGGAACTACTTTGGAGGGAAAATGAAAAGTCATTTGCAAAGTGCAAATGAAAAGTCATTCTCCCATATCGGCAAAAGAAAGGGAAATTGTTGTCTTTATAGAAGGAAACACTTCCATTACTTCTTAAAGAGCTAAGAAGAAGATGCCCCCTCGCGCTGTCGTCGTCGATCGCTCGGCCTCGGCTTTGGATTTGGATTTGGATTTGGCAAATGATGTGATTGATTGATAAATTTTTTGGACAAAATTAAATTTTTTGGACAAAATTTATTTAATCAGTTTTTGTTAAATCAAATAAATCCTGTTAAAATTATCTCTTATAAATTTGCAGGTAACAGTAACTTTCCGAAAAGTTGTTACTCTTTCCGAAAAGTCGTTACTTTCCAAAAAAGTCGTTATTTTCCTAACAGACACAATTTTCCGAAAAATTGTTATTTTTTCTAAAAGACACAACTTTCTGGATAAAATGGGTCTGAACAGATTTCAATGAACAGACATGTTCCTTGCTGAAAATGGCTATAAAAGGAAGTCAATTTTTTATTTTCTAAAAACACTAAAAAATTTTCTTTCACTGCATTTATTTTTCTCTCAAATAAAATCAAAGTGTCGATTGACTGAGTCTGTGTGACTTGTTGCTGTTCTTAAGTTCGTTGAAGTTAAAGAAGTTTGAGGCACCACTATTTCTTTAACGGGTTTAATCCGTTTTATCTTGGGAGAAATTAATCCATATCCTTGGGTACAGTGAGGGGATTAAATTTCTTAAGGACACACAATAGTTTCTGTGGACTCGGATTAATTCTTATATTTTATATTTTTTCTGCTTCATCTTATTTCTGTTTCTGTTTATTAACCTTATAAATACAGGTTATTGTAAGAATAACACTTTTAACAATAATTGATGGGCAACTGGAAACGTTAAGATTGTGAAAATATTTGAGTCTTTTCTTGGGATTGATTTAGTTTTGTCTTATCCATATGTTTGTTATAGTTCTTGGTTCTATGTAGGTGAGCTCCCATAGAAATGCCACATTGTACCAATACTCTTCATTTTAGAGAGAGTTTTTAAATTTGATTGCATATTCTCAGAGGGGAAATTAAGACTATATGTAATATTCCGGAAAATCATATGTCTAATGAAGAGCCCAGTAAGTCTCTAAAAATATGTAATAGGGGTACGTAGGAACCCCAATGCCCAATATTGAGAAATATTGGGCATATTATAGAAAAAATTGCTATGGGATATTAGCCAATTTTCTATATATGAGAAAGAAAAATACATTTTTCTGTTGTCATACCCCAATCAAAGATTCATTGACAAGGAAATGTACCAGAAATGAAGACCATAGGCTAAAATGCAACCGCTTCATTTCAAACACATAAAGTACTAGGAATCATAGTGTCAAGCCTAGTACGATAGCATATGACCATTTAAAATGATCATGTAAATTAAGTAGTGCCCAAGGACATAATGAGGATCCTAGGGAAAATAAGTAAGCATTTCCAAATGAACCATAAACAATAGTTAGTTAGGAAAGTACAACCAACACATTTGCAAGCACATGCACAAGACATATGAAGAGGCTGCCAAAGGCGGGGACCACCGTAACCGAATTCGTTTAGGGTAGTCTGGGCGAAAAACGTGTACAAGGGACCCCTCCATGTGGGCCTAAATTCCTAACTAATTCTAGACTCTAACCTACTGCCTTTAATAGCTAAATAACCTAGGACCATACGAAATAACTAATTATTGTACCCAACAACCTAGGACCAAAACCAGGTTGACACTAACCTAGTATTAGTTAAAGACACAACCTAGTACCTAACCTAGGATGGTCCAAAATGTTAGTTATGTTCCTAATAACTTAGGGGTACTTTATTAATTCCCCTAGATTACCTAATTCATTAATTTAGCAAATTAACTAATTAATTTAAAAGGGCTATAACCGAAACTAAAAAGGCAATTTTCAGATTTCTGTTAAGACAAGAAAGGGACAACCTAGTACCTAACCTAAGATGGTCCAAAGAGTTAGTTAAGATCCTAACTACTTTAGTAATTACCTTAGTCTACTTAATAAATTAATTTAAAAACTTAATTAATTAATTTATTGGGACAAAACTGAAATCACCAAGGAATTTCCAGATTTCGGTTAAAAAAAAAACCTAGTACCTAACCTAGGATGGTTCAAAATATTGGTTATGGTCCTAACGACTTAAGTGTACTTTATTAATTACCTTAGATAACCTAGTAATGAAATTATCAAATTAATTAATTAGGTTAAATGATCAAAACGTAATTCTTACACTAACCTAGTACAATTCAAGAAACATCCTAGTACTTAACCTGGGATGGTCCAAAAGGGTTAATTTTGATTCCAATGACTTAGGGGTACTTTAGTACCTAACCTAGGTACCTAAATTAATTAAATTAAGGATTTAATTAATTAATATAAAGTCAAAATGTTTATCAAAACCATAGTCAACACCAATTTCAAGATTTGACTAAGTGTTATGTTCTCCTATGTTTAATCAACTTAGGAAGGGCTTTTTTGTGAATAGTTAATTAGTTTATTAAATTAACTTATTAAACCTAAGTTTTATAATTCAATATCAGTTATTTAACCTTAAAATCACTTTCAAACTCATAGAAAAGGCGACGCAAAAAAAGCAAGAAACGAACGAAAGAAAAACAGAAAAATTTATGATTTCTCTAGGGTGATTTCAAGGTTTTGTTCAAGGTGGTATTCGTAGATTAAGTTCTACATAAGGTATGTTTTTCTCTCCTGGACTTCTTTCTCCAAGAGAAGTTTCTTTCGCATGATTCAAAGATCTTGAAAACAAGGGTTGTTTCCCGTCTTTCTTGTCGAACAATTTTTCCCTTGTATCCTTGTTACGATTTAAATGTCGAATAGGTTACAAATCATGTTGTTGGTATGTGGTGCTGGCTGATCTTAATGTGTATGTTTTTTGATTAAATAATAATTTAATGAACCTATTTATTGGACTCTTTTGATGCTAAGTGTTATTATTCAAATGTAATGAATGATACTATGTTAAAGATATATCAAAAAATGCTATGCATGAAGATGTTACGGTCTGTTGTGAATATTTGCTGTTAATATGACGTTAGGAAGATGTTAGAGTTATGAAATGTTAATATGATGCTGTCCATTACTACTTAAAAATGTAAGTCTAAAGTCATGAACTAAAATTGGCATTACAAGGCCACTATGAAATCATATCTTGAATGAATTGGCTATTTGGTTCCAATAAAATTGGCTAACTCTATTTGTCAAAATGAATATATGATAATGGCTAGAAACTTATTTAAATAATTAAAAGATTAGATAAGGTTTTATATTATGGCAAATTAAATATGAACATATGTAAAATTCGCTTATGCCAATAAGAATGAATTTGCTAGTCTAACATTCAAAATCTTGAGCCAATACTAATCATATGTTAAATCATGTGTAATTAGAGTATCAAATGATAATATAAGAACTTCTAAATTAATATCAATGAATCCATAACCAAGGGCATGACACTCACTGGGACAACTCCCAAAATGCTCTAAAATAATGACATATGAACACATGAAACTCATTGAATGAAGTGCACATCGTCCATAAACGATGATATGAATCTACTACACTAAAGTAAGTAAAGTTAGTTATAGAATAATTAAAGGGCTCTAAAGTAAGTAAGTGACCAGAATGGGGTGTTAAATGAAGTGAGACAAGTCTCACTTACACCTAAGCTGCTATGTTAAAAGAATACTCACGTGTGAAGGTGTTCGAAGGTGTGAGACAGTGTCATTAACACCAAAGGATGATATGTAAGGAAAATTCACATTTCATCAATGTAAAGTAAGGATGACCTGTCAACAATAGATCAATTAAATCTCAATCTATAAGAAAGCCTCCATAATACTTGAGTCAACACTAGAAGATAAAGAAGAAATGAACATTCATGTAAAGGGGTGAGTAATTATGAAAAGCAAATGTGCTAATGTTAATTAATGTGGTGATAACATGATAAGAGGCTACTGTGAAAGTTGAGAGAAATCTCAAATAAGCCTAAGTAAATGTTACCAAAACGTACTCACCTTTGAGAGTGTAAAGCTAAAGAAGAGACCAGTCTCTATGAACAGTCTAACGAAAGTATTGAGATTAATGTATACTAAATACTAATTATGAGATGAGAAATCATATATTGAGCTATTATGTCCTCATACTAGAAGCCAACTTCCACGAAATATGAGTTGAATGTAAAGTAACTTTATCATGAGCACCGATATGCAAGCTATGAGCGGTGATGCCTTCTTTTGGGAAAGGCAGAGGTTCACGTAGCTCTCATGACGTGAGACTGTCCGGCACGCTGGGTATGGGTCTCCTTAAATATCCTAGTCTTTAAGCCTATACTACCAATATAGGGATTTAGTAGGGTACGATTCCCTATATACCCTAGCATCTTCGGGTCACCTTGCCGGTCATTCCTCCTCTTTTCTGTGTGGGTAATACAATGGATTTCATCATGATCACATGATCTATGTTGGTTAAGGTTAAAGTTCCCAAAGAAATAATGAGGTCATCCTCAAAGTATTAAAGACAATGAATTAAATGATACCGAAGGTGTTTGTGTAAGACAATTAGGAGGTGAAATCATATTGAAGTAATGACATTAGGTCATTCTTGGTCATTACACTTCATGATCCCGATGAGAGTCTTAAACTTCATCCTAGGTATATCTGGTGTTTACATCAGCCTACCAATGAATGAAATGAATAATGTGAAGTACGAATGAACGAATGAAGCAGACTTTGTGTTTAGTAAAGAAGGCCCTCCGGTTGAGGTCCCATATGTTAGGCCCTCACTTGAGATGTCTTAATATTACATCAACGATTCCAAAGTCTCGTGTATATGAAATGTTTAATATATAAAACATGAAAGTAATGAAATCAATTGCATGATCAATAGAGAATTGCTTATGAAAGTTAATGAATATATAGTGTAAAGAATGAATCACTATAAGGTAGGGATATCATTCCTTAGTCTTTGGATTACTTACTTTATTCATTATGGATATGTGACTACAATGAATCATTGCACTTCTAAGTAAAACATAGGATTAAGAGAATTATTGAACTACACAACAAGAAGAAGAAAAACATTGAAAATAAACTAAGGCTTGTGCCAACATTGGAGTATGAATAGATAACTGAAGGTATATAAACAGGGTTAATAACCAATTAAAGGGCATAACCAATAAAGATTGACTTATAAATGCATTCATACCCAATTTCAGAATGAAATATTTATCTTGTAAGTAAGGTAGCCAATAATGGAGTATGGATTATAATTAAACTAAAGAATAGGCATAGTCATTAAATAATGGCATATACGTATAATCATACCCAAAGGAAATAAGAATGAAGAGTCTAAAGTAGAGTAGCCAAATCATCTCCTTCTTCTTGTTAATTTCTTACTAGATTTATTGTAGCTATAGGACTACAATGAACCATTGCACTTCTAAGCGAAACATAAGATTAAAGGAGATCATTGAACTACATAACAACAAGAAGAAACAGACTAAAAAATAATCTAAGTGTCAAAAATAGGGCTCTCGGGTTTGGACTACCAAATTTACAAATATTCGCTTGAGTTATTGTAGAATTATGTGGATGATACTAATGTTTTGTAATCATACAAAAAATTATTTGTGTTCTTTGAATGCATTAACTTACATCATATTCATACCACAATTCACATCTAACGATTTAGGAAAGTCTAGTGACTAGACTTTCCAGAAATAGCATGTTGTTTAGGAAGAGATTTCTTTGATCATGCATAGCCTTATGTGTATGTGTGGATACACCCATAAGTATTACAAATTGTGTACTAACCCCTACTATTTACTATTTTTATAAATGCAGGTTAGAGGACAGGATGACGACACTTGCAGCGGTTTGGACTTCAGCGTTTCTCCAAACCATTTGGTTGGTCCTCATGATTTCGAGGATGCTAAGAATTTAGTCTAGCCTTAGTTTTACACATAGCTAGGGGATGTTGTCCCTAGCATTTCTTTTGCACCTTCATTTCGAAGCTTTGTAATAAGGCCATGTTTGGAAAACTATTTATGATATATTCATCTTCTGTTTCGAATTGATTCTTTATGTTAGACGGTTGATCTCTTATGTTGATCTTAGTATATGATGTATCTAGTTAATAACTATATGAAGTCAATGTATACTTAATTAGTATATTAAAAACTTTTATATTTTTTGCAAATTTAACTAGATAATTGTGATGAATGCAAGATGACTCTTGTCTGTGACCTCTGAGAGGTCAACAATGCCGGTTGCGATCTGGATTCCAGAATCCGGGTCGTGACACTATATGGGTATTCAACCTTCGATTCAACTTTCTTCTTTGTAATTTATCATTATATTTAGCGAAACATTGATATTAGACATAAGTCATAATTACTTATAACTTCCTTTGAGTAATGATTGCACGTAGTGAAGGTGAACAAAGGGATGAAAACTAAGGCACACCCTAGGAGAGAGGATTTTTTTGATATCTTTGACACTTAATAAGTAATCTAGAAATCTTTTTGTTTTGGAAATTGAAACTTGTGTCAAATCTCATTAATGTTAAAGTTTCTTTTTTGTATATTTTGTTGTAATGAATATTATTACTTGTCNTACATATATATATATCATTATCATTTCTTATAATATCTTTTAAATTTGCTTGTATTGTCCGTTGTAGTAGCCATAAAACAACTCTGCTAGTAATCAAATATAATTGACAATAGTGATGAAAACTATCACAATACTCCTATTAAATTATTGCAATAGACTATAGAAAACCGTTGCAATAAATATAAAAAAGTGTTACCGAAGAAACTATATGATGGTTCACAAATGTCCCTACAAAAGTTAGATTCGTTGCAATACCACAAAGAAAGAACCGTTTTAAAGATAAAATAAGTATTGATCAAACACTATGACACGGTTGACAAGCGTCCTAATCGAGTTTGAAAACCATTGCAAAGACTCTATAGGCAAAGTTCACAAAACGTTCCAATAAAGGGTACAAAAGTGTCGTATAACTTAAAGTAATAACTGTTGCAATAAAAAATTTTGCGAATGCTTTTTAGGAACAGTTACAAAAACGTTCTAGCAAAGCAACAAAATTGTTGTAATCAGAAAAAATAAGTATCGTCGCAATTGAAATTCATATTGCGACAGTTAGAAGCACCGTTGGGATATACAGTAGCCATAGATCTATTTCGACAAAATCTTTTGGGATGGGTACTATAATTGTTGCAATATGTGTATGGTGACTTTAAAGGGTACATACATCCCTCTAAGTCAACCTTAGGGCAAAACATAATCCCAACTTATTTAATAAAACCCCTGTTCCCTTTTTCCCACTCTTAGGGTAGGTTCATATAAGACCAAATCAACTAGTCTATGTGATCTCCCATTAACAAGCATACTTCACAATTACATTACAAGGTAAGAACACTACCTTACCTTCTTAGGATCAAGGCTATACAAAAGACTCCAATTTAACACAAGGACAACTATGAATTATTATGCATATACCAAGTGGAACTTTGATCTTTCACTATTTACCACATATTTCCAAAACTTTTCAAGCCTACACCATAACACTCTATTGTCATTGCACATAACTATTAAGTAACCCATCATACCAAAAAGGAATTCATTTAGCCATAAAAATTCTTAAACTGCTAGAGCTACATCACAACAAAACGTCTCAACATAATGCCTCAAATTGGATAGGTGACATATATCCATAATTGGCATCACAACAATATCTTCCAAATCCACCTTTTCAAATAAACTCACCTAGTCACAAAACCATAACAGGAATGAAAACTCACTTTTTTCTCCATCAAGTTTTTAAAAATCACCCCTTCAAAGCAGTCACATCTAGAAGACCACCGGACAGGGAAAATAATAGACATATCATATAGAGTTAAGCTCTATGGCACGACATAAGAGTAATGAAGACGGTGACACTTCTATCGTCCTATAGCCTCTCTGTCATAGATGTGTCACCACTCACACCGATGAAGAAGACTCTACTAGACGTGGCATTATGAGACATTAAATCCCTCAGACCATTTTTTCCATCTTATGCTCTGATACATGTTTATCACGACTGTGGAGCACCCCCTAAAAGTAACCGACCTCGTCGAACTCTAGGAGGTCTTGGACAAGATTCTTGTCATTCAATGATCGCATTGTCATAAAATTTTAGCAGAAAATGTAGAAGTTTTTTACATAATAACATAATGCTAGAACATCACTTCAATTATGAAATCATAAATACATAGTTATGAGCTAAGTCTGGTCTTTCCATATTAAGACACCACTCCAATAAAATATAATAGGGACATGACCTCTATCATTTATATAAGAATAATCTATACTATTACATGAACTTAATTTCAACACATTACATGAAGGTCCTTGAATAATTAAGGACACACTTGAACTTGGGAATAGCTATCCAACCTCTTTATTCGAGGAATGATCCTCTATCCATCACCACCTACATTTTGTGTTAAAAGATGAAGAATAATGATATTAGTACAAGAATACACTAACTATGATAACCATACAAAAAAAATGAGCTAAAGAGCACATTTGGTTAGAAATCAGGCATCATGTCTTAGTAAAACTTTATGAATACTTTATACAATAAGAAAAATATAGTTCACATTCATTGTCTTAGACATGGATGTTAATCACAATAACACCTAAATCCATATGTCACATTTAAGGAAAATTCATTAATTTTAAAGTATTAGCATTCTTTTAACCTTAACTCCTCAACCCAAAGCAACCTTTAAGTAAAACTACAACCTTCATAATTTTATGCATATACATTGATAGAGACATAATATATCATAAAACAAATACTTCACATAAAGACAACCACCTAAGACTACTTCAAGAAACACTTGTTGAATGTACAAATAGCATCCCATAATACTACTCCAACCATGTGTTCCAAAGAAGTCACCCTAGACTTAGGCACACCATATTCAACAAGATATAATACATACATTTAACCATAGACATAACACCCACATATCTCAAAGACCTCATACAAGACACATTAATTTATCGCATCATGGTATAACCCATTTAGTCTTCATGCACATCTTAAGACAACATATAAGTTAATACTACCATATCATCATAATGAAGTAATAGACTACATTTTGGATATTTAGAGTTCATTTTATCAATACATCATAATTCCAATCAAAGCCTAGTATTGCAATGCGCATGTGAAGACCCATAACCTAACACATACTAAGTAAACTAATAAAGGAGATCACAAGTATTTCCACTTATTGAATACATCAATATAACAAGTATAGCAAAAAACATACATATTAAGTAAGATTTTCATGAGGTAGGCACAATAAGACCAGCATTATGCGTATAATTAAAAAAAGTTACCACAATAATATCATGTATAAGATTCCTATACGTAAACATATACATATACATATGCAATGCATAGATAAAGTCTTATTCCATCACCTAAACTAAGAAACAAATCTTAGGAAGTCGTAGTTAGTGTGCATCATCTTACTTCCATTGCTCATTTTTCATTCGGGAAACATTACCTTAACCGACATTAGATTGTGTGAGCTAAACATGGAATCCAGTGTCAACCCTTCACACCAAAATAAAGGCATCCTACTTGCCAAGGTAGACCATCAACATCATCATAGCCTCATATTCGATCCACTTGCTAGGTTCCTATGGGGGAACATAGTTAAGGAACTACGAGGTTGTTACTAGAAGCCCTTTTTATGCTAAATAGCATTGTACTTTCCACCGAACGAGAACACCGGGTGAACATACCTTCTTTTTTGGGAAAGGACATAGCAGAAGTGAACCTACCTTCATTTTGGGAAGGGACACCTCTCATTGTCAAGTTCACTCGGTGCTAAGCTAACTTTCTCTTTTTGAAAAGCCTTTAATTCTTGTTAAACATTAGAATATAAGATAGGATTTAGCCAATGGTGATAATGTCTATTCTTCAAAACGTACATTATGTGAGAATATCCTTTCACATAATCGTAACATAGAGTATAAAATATAATTAAGGAAACTATCCAAGATTCTCTCAATTACTAGTTCATCATTAAAATTCTTCATTCATACTTTCATAACTTATTCATATAAAGAAACCACCCTAGGAATTATTTCGTCAAGGTCCATGTGTGCAATGTAGAGGTAAAGTTCCATACCCTTAACTACACTAGTACGCCTCTCAAGTCATCCTAGTTAAAATGCATCTTTTTACTTTCATTTCATTCAATTAACACCATGAACATATTACACTTATAGTTATGCATGAGATGTGTGTTTGTGCACATGTTGTTCATCATGATCACCTTAGATAAACAACCTAGTCATTAAGGAAACCATCCTCCAGAGAATCACAAAAACATATAGAATATCCCTCAAGTCATGAACAACTCACATATAAAGTATTAGGGTACGTAGACCACACACCCACATTACATCATAGGAGATAAGAACATATTCAACATTTGAATAGAATACTCTTAATATGCATGAGATCACACATTCATATAGGGTCACATATGTAGTGGTAATTCTACAATCATATTCACCACCATCAAACATGTAGACTATACCTTAACCTAACATCATCATCCACATGAACTTATCATTACACGTAAGTCATGATACTAGATTTGAAGACCACACAAAACCTTCATATTCATGATAATAATCATATCAGTCCACTTCACATCTATTGCCTTCAAGGTCTTCATCACAACATGTATAGATACACAAGAATGTAAATACCACCACCATAACTGGACCAACCAATATAATTTCAATCCTAGTACTATATGCTAGAAATTAAATAAACTTACCAATTCTCCAATCCATGATCATCATTGTCTAATTCTCAAAAATTCATAAGCAATTGATATAGATAGCAATAGGATTACACAATACATCATAATTTAATCATAATTCAATCAACATCTAATCAAGATCAGAAGACCCAATTAATAGGCTAAATTGAGAGATTAAGGAGATCACGGGTTCTTCACGGAATGCATTGAAAATAACCTTAAAACATCAATTAATTATAAATCTATCATTAGAATGACTTTGAAAACCATTTGACAATGAACCCATGTTTAGATTGAATGTTAGGAAATTTGTTCTTAGAATCACATTGGAAAATCATTGATATAACTCCGTGATGAAAGGTTAACTAAGGATAAAGGCTTACCATACATTATTAGATGAAATCACCTCAAAATTGCAGAAGAGAACCTTGAAAAACTTTCAACTCTAACTTCAATGGCTTCATTCTTCTTACTTGGGTTAGAGAGAAGAACTTGGGGTTTTGAAAATAAGGAGTTCATGACTTTTTAAAAGACCTTAGACTATATATATTGAATGTATAAACTATTTTAAATAAACCCCAGCTAATAAACAATTATAACTAAATAACTTAAAACTCCTCACTTGGGGCAACCCCGTCAGAGACCACGTCCACCTTCACTGTCCGCGATGGTGTTCCATGGATAAGTTGACGGCCAGTGGTCCTCTTGGAAGTGGAAAAATTTGTATTTCCCATCCCCATAAAGCTAAAGCTCTTTCACGAACTTCATCACGAGCCATGGTCAAGACCACATGCCGTGAAGTGGTCTGTGAATGTTTTGGCAGTGGGTAGGACAAAGTGCCCTGCTTCACACGCCCCAAAGGCATTTTAACGACCTCCTTCATGAACCGTGGTCAAGACCACTGTCCGTAAAGTGGTCCTTCAACCTTGAGGCAGTGATCTGCCTACTTGGGACAACATTTGCTCTTTGGCTAATGCTTGTCCCTTTAGGATAGGGTCTTTGTCAAGCACCTTCAACCAACATCAACAAGGGTCCTATAGTCTCAAATCTAACACAGTCCATGATTTTGACTCATAAAACTCATTCAAACAAGGGTAGGAAAAACACATCCTCAAAACACATAAACTCATAAGACTAGTCTCAGAACGTCATGGTCGTTGCTTCAAGTTCAACCTCTAAACCCCTTAAACAAATTATTAATGGTTGTTTCCAATATTATAAACAAGTTATTAAATAATACAACTCATGTGAGTCTCTTGTTTATCCTAGTTCATTTGAGGGTCCTAACAAAAATTATTGCATGTAGTGTGTGCCACAAGTTCATGATTAAATATGTTGTGCCTACTGTAACAAGTGTAAAGAGTCTAAAGTCTTATGAGGGTGATTCGATAAGATATAGTTTTTTTGAGGATCCAAAAAATCTTAAATGTGAGGTTGTGATCTTGGGAATATTTATATGCCCAATTACTACGAATTTCCCTTCTTTAACATAAGTTTTTGGATTTTCACTAATCTAGCTAGCATGTTTTTTCTTGAAATTGCGATGATGCTTACTAATATACATGATTAGTGATTTTGTAGGTAACTAAATGAAGCGAGAGTTTTAATGAAGGAAAAGGTTTTAAGAACTAAAAGTGATGCAAGGAGGTAATGCAAGTGCGGCGCCCCAACACCACTGGCGTACCGAGGGTGCGACGTGCTAGACCCTTTAGTCTAAGGCAGCATTCAGGCGCACTAGCAGTGCGGCATGCCAGCTTACTAGGAAAGATTTGTACGCGTTGCCCTAGTATTTTGTGGAATTTTAGGGACATTTAGATTTAAATAGGAATCCAAGTTGATGTAAAATTCGACCCTGTTGTTCATAACTATTATAAATAGTCCATTAGGGCTCCATTTTTAGGGTTGGATTTTTTTATTGGTGTGAAAGAGAAGGAATCAAGGTTTGTAATACAATTTAATTTTTGAACTTTTATTTTTCCCGCACATTGAATGAACAATTATCTTTTATAGTTTTCCAATAGTATGAGTGGCTAATCGCTCTATTATTGGGGCTGTAGATACAAATAGTTTGTCTAATTTCACTGGATTATGAACTGATTTCAGTTATCAATATAAGTTAGTTCTATATTCTTGTTTTACTATTTTATTTTTTATCACCATACGGTAAACATAGTGTCTAGTCTAAAATCAAAAGAGGAGGGGATACGAACACCAAAATATTTAGAGAGCTTGATCACCTATTATGTTGATGTGATTTGTGTTCAGGAGTGATGCCTAGACGAACAAATCACCTAGTTAGGAAACAGGATGAAATATAACTGCTCTCCAATTAGTTTATTTAGCCCGCTTAACGATATAGTTAAATAGCTAATTGGGGTAGGCGACTAGAGGTGTATGTCAACTCATACAATTAACCCTGTTAATCAGTAGCTTGACAACTCAAATTGGTTTTAAGTCAATAATAAGATACATGAGATTCAATGCATGTTGCACCCATGGAATCGTCTCTTTCTTGCTTGAAATTATCATCTTAATGTCGCTCACATTTAGTTATGTTTATTTAGTTTATAGTTAGTCGTAGTTAAAAGTCAATCATCAACTTTTGGAATAGTTACTTTTATTTTTAAATGGGGAACTAAGTGCTAAATATCAATTGGTCATACGTCCGTTTGAAAAGATAAGTCATTTATTAAAGAATTTAAATTACTTGTGTGACCACATAAACTTGTGTTTGCAATTTGGAGCAACAACCACCCTAAGGTTCCTTGAAGAAGATCCAAACATTGACCCAAAAGCTGCCAAATTGCAGCAACCACCTACGAGGGGCAGTGGTGGACTATCACTAGGCGTATGCTCCGTAATTGTGGCTCGTGGGTTGAGACTTAGTCTCCACATAAATCCAGACCCTTGCCCCCTCTCTGACAAGATCTACAAAGCTGCAGTACGAGGCATAAGTCCACCTACGGTCCGTAGTTGGTGGCTGTAGGTCCTGCCAACTTTTTGTTTTTAGTGTTAAAGTTAAAGGTCCCTTTTCGAGTTAGTTAATTAATTAGGTGTTAACAATTGGGGGGGGGGGTTAGTCTGTTAATTACTTTCTAAAACCACCTTTAAGACCCTTACCCCAAGACCTTAAGTCATTCTAACTAAACTCATTAAACACAACTCATAACTCAACTTCCCTCTCAAACCTCTCCCTGTCATATAAGAATTCCATTGAAGAGACGATTAAGCTTCAACTAAGGCTTCAATAACTGAAATTTCCTCCATTAACCTTTAGGTATTATAAAGATAAGGAAAATATTCACTCTTTGGATCCTTTTCCTCAAGAGGTTCTTTGAATATTGGATTTCAAAGTTCCTAAAATTGCTAGGTTTTAGTCAATTTCGTGTGTCTCTTTCTAAACATGATTTCTTTGATATAAATTGATTATTTCTGATTTAATATGGATTGATGAATTCAATTATGAATTATGGTTTTTGACCAAATTCTCTATAGACCCATGAATCTTCCTACTTTCTCAATTCTAAACCCTAACTTTTGTTGGATGATGATTTTAAAGTGAGAATCTTGTATGCTTATGTATGATTCACTATTGAATTATGATTTTAACCTATTTTATGGATGATTATCATGAAGCTACTGTTAAATATTGAAAGGGATCTTGGAGACTATGAGTAAGGTCTTTAAAGGTTATGAACAAATTATTATTGAATTGTGGATTCACCTTTGGTGCTTTCTTGATGTATATATTGTGAAATTGAATAATGAATTCTTTTCCCTATAACCCTAAGTATGATCAAGCGTGATTATTATATTTTTGAAGGATATGCTATGATACGAACATGAATGTTGTGATATAAATGATGAATGTGTTGTTATGTTGAATTGAAGGTAATTCACATGCATACCAAATGACTATGATATGGAAGATGCATTCTCACATGATGCTGGTTCTATGATGAAAGGACATTCTTATCTTGTAACCATTGAGCTAAATGATAAATGAGATATTAACTCCCTAACGTATTTATTATGAACTAATGACAAAGTATAGGCTAAAAGATACATTAAAAAGAAGAATTGGAGGGGTCTTCTTAGAGAGGACAGAACTTTCCCACGAAGTTATCGTGACATGGAATCTACAATAGTATTATGTGTAAGATGATTTCTAATACAATCTACATATTCCTTAACTATGAAGCCCACATAGGTTGTAGCTAGTGGATCTGCGTAGACGCTACCATGAATGTTATTCCCTACATTGGCAATTAGGACACCCTCCTTTGATGTGGGAATTAACACTGGATTCCATTTAGCTCACATGGTCTATGTCAGTTATGACGATTTTTCCCAAATGATATAAGTTGAATGAAGATAAGACATGAATTCCAACTAGTCTTCTTGAGGGACACTACTTAGTATAGGTAATGGTATGGGACGTTGCGTATGCATTGCATAACTGGGTCCTTAGAGAGGTTCTTGTAAGAGTTCTTCATCCATGATAAAGTATAAATGATGTTATGAATGATTTTATAATTGGCCTACTCATTTAGATGCTAAATTTAGTGAAGCATGTATTTAATGAAATCTTGATTTGTGTAATGTTTCTTATGATCTTAAATGCCTCTTTTCTTATGGTATGGATTGATCATGTATTTCTTCAATGTTCATTAAGGTTTTAACTTGAAATAGCATGTTTTGAACTAAAAGTCCCTTTGATCATGTTTTAATGGTTTTACTTGCATGGTATCCATACTGAGCACAAGTGGAATGTACTAACCCATATTTCTCTTATTTTTGTACCTAGTGTAGGTTCTGGCTAGTAGGTACTTGTTGTGGAGGGGTTAACACTTGGATTGCATTATCCAAGACCATTTTGTATGACCTCAAGTTCAGAGGGAAACATGAAGCCACTATGTTTCTTTCTTCTATTTTTGTACTAGACTACCATTGTACTTCTAGTATTGATACATTCGGTTATAAAGAGATAAATTCCCTATTTTGAGATTCTTATGGTTAACCTAGTTGGTAAATGAGACAAGTCTAGATGCTTTATTTTCATATATGAATGAGTTTTGACATTTTTTGTTCACGTTTTAAATTTTTCTTCATTGTCAAATGTCTTATGCAATGATAATATGCTAAGGGCTTGTATAAGACCGATTCGAGGTCAAGTATGCGGTGTTACGACTAGGGGGTGCTCTCGGGTCGTGACAAACATAGTATCAGAGCAAGGATATTGAATGATAATTAAAATTTATCTCTCATAAACAACATCTAGTAGAGTCTTGTTCATGTGTGTGAAGCGCGCCATACTTATAAATGAGAGTCTATGTGATGCATAGGAACTTCACTTCCTTTGATATTCTTCATTCATGCAAAGGAGTCTTAACTCTTTGTGTCCTTTCCTTCTAATCATTTTCTTCTGGTTATATGACATGACTTCTAGTAGAGCAGCCGCAATAAGGGTTGATGAGGAGATCGTGAATGCCGTATTTCCTCCCCAAGGCAACCAAGCTCCTTCTAATGAGCAAGTTCCTCTATGTGGCTGAGTTCCAGACAATCCTTTGACTATAACGAATGGAGAGATAAGAGACATTTTCCTAAACATGACTCAAGTCATGCCTAGTGTCACACCCGAGTCCTAGACCCTAGATGATACCGGCGTCGTTAACCTCTCAGAGGTCGAAGAAAAGCCTCTTCTTAGATTGAACTTATTTGCAGAAAAATTAGAACTTTTTAAACTTATTGCAGTGTACATAGACTTCATATAATTCTGCATTAGAGTGATATACTAACATGCTCAAATTAAACAACTACCGATTAATAGATTGAACCAATGAAATGAACAATTCATAATATCATAAAAGTTTGCCAAACAGGCCTTAATATAAAAGCTTGACAAATGTATTAAAGGAAACACTAGGGACAACATCCACAAGCTATGTCTAGTATACTAAATCTAGAATATAAAGCGTATTCATCCTCGAACTCAAAAAGACCTACCAAGGTCCGGATGTACTAATCCAAACAGCTTCAAGCGAATCTTCAATCATCTTCAAGGACCTGAACCTATAAAAATAGTAACAGTATATGGGTTATTACACACTTGTACTAAGTATGGGTATATTCACATAAACACATAAGGACGATGTATTATCATGGAAAGCTCTTCCTATAGCAACATGCCATTTTTGGAAAGTGATGTCATTTTACTTACCTGATCTGTTATTTATGAATGATGCTATGAATATGACATATTTTCATGAATTTAAAGCACACAAATCAATTTCTATATGAACATAAGACCTTGGAATCACGAACATAATTTTAGAAAAACTAGAGCAAAAATTTATATTTTTTCTCCCCCTTAACCCGAGAGCTCTTCTCTCATGCCTTAGTTTATTTTTTAGTCTTTTCTTCTTTTTGTTGTGTAGTTCAATGATATACTTTGATCCTATGTTTTACATATGAGTGCAAGGATTCATGGTAGTCCGATTCCAACAATTAATCAAGAAAGTAATCGAAAAGACTAAGGAAATAATTTGACTACCCTACTTACAAGTTATTTTTTCCTTTCTTGTTAAATTGGGCATTAAGTATTTATAAGCCAATCTTTATTGGCTACGCCCATTATTCGATCGTCTCCATAATATAAAGATGTTGGGGCATATCATTTTATTGGGTATGCCCATTATTTGATCATTTTGGATAATATAAAGTTGCTCGCGCACATATATTCATATTATTTGCTATGACCTTTATTTGATAATTTGCATATTATGAAGATGTTGGTCATATATTTGGATATGCCCATTATTTGATCAATATGCTTACTTAGTCAACTTGTGAACTAACTTTTCTTCTTCTTTGATCTCATGTTAACTTTGAATATAATTTTCTTTTTTTTCTTTCTTCCTTTCGTAAAGAAATCTTTAGCATTTAATTAACTTAGATCATGTGAGCTAACATGAAATCCAGTGTCTTCCCCACAATGAAAAGAGGTGATTCACCAATTAAAGTGAACCTAGATCGTTTCATTTAACGTGAAATCAATTGTCTTCCCTACACTGAAAAGAGGTGGTTCACTAGTTAAAGTTAAACTTAATCTGGAGTATTTAACCGACAAAGATCATGTGATCTAAACATTAAATCCAGTGTCTTCTCCACACTGAAAAAGAGGTGGTTCACAGGCCAAAGTGAAACCGAATACTACATAGAACTCTTAGGTGGAATCCACTAGCTAGTACCTATGCTGACTACATAGTTCAAAGACTAGGAGTTATTGGTGTCCCTTATCCACCTTGGTGGTAGTCTCATCCCACAAGGCTTACGTGTGCTTGCACAAGACCATTGCTAGTCTATTGTTGCTTTGCTAAATTTATCATACTTTGCAACTTTTAAAGTTTACTCATTCATTATGGAAGCTTGCTTCTAGTATGAGGTGTACTTAGCTCAATGGATGACTTGTCATTCCTTTATTTACTTGATTAATGTGAACTTAAGTCTTACATTATTATTATGGTATGAATGAGACTGGTCTCATGATTTCTAACACCCTCTTGTGCGAATACCTTTAACATAATTGTTTAGGTGCAAGTGAGACTTTTCTCACTTCCTTTAACACCCCATTCTATGTAAGTTTCATAACTCATAAGCTTTTAGTTATGTCATTACTCACCTTATCTTGTTCAATCTTCTTTGGTAGTCTTGTACAATTCTTTATGAAAGTTGTAAGGACTTACTCATTGTCCTATTATGTTCACAAGTTCTTATAGATATGGTATGTTGGGACTTGTCTGTATCATTGGCATACCCTGGGTTCTGAGTTCATTGAGTTAAATATCAAGTCAATCTTTAAGATATATTTGGCCTCACAAAAGACATCATAATTTACGTTGGCCAAATAGGATTGGTTTGACCAAATATTGGCCATTTTGAATTACATATTTTGGAAATAATATTGTTGTCCAATATATTGGAATAAGACAAACTTTCACATATTATAGTAATCTAAACCTTCATTTAAGCAAGCCAACTTTTAACATTTAATTAATTTATAAGAACAATTCAGTGTTAGATTGGCCAAGTTATAAAGTTGAGTTGACATTGAAGATTCAATAACTAGATTTGATTCTCATTCTTGTTTCTTCTTGGAAACATTGCATTCCAAACACTTATAAACATATCTACTGTAAAACACAATCAGTAATAAAAAACATCATTCTTTTCAATAGTAAACTGAATTTCATAAACGACATGTACCAATTTCATCTTCTCGAAAACAATTAGGCATTAATCATATGGATATAACCTGCAGGCCTCATTCTACATTATCAAATAAAGAAACCTACACATAATAATCAGTTAGCACCACATACCAACAACATGCTCGAGATTTACATTATACATACTGCTAGTATCTGAAATAAGGAGAACTAGAGAGATGAACATTCGACAATTTCATTGGGAACATATCACGATTGGAATCTAGACCCCAAATAAGACCGGCGTTGTTGACCTCTCAGAGGTCTCATACAAGCCTACATACATCATTCTTCATCTAGGTTAATTTTAGCGCAAAATTTGGAACATTTTGGTTCCTAACATGCTTACCAAACATTCTATTACATATATAATTGTTAATTATCTACCATCTAACATTAAGATCATCAAATGAAAGAAGCAGTGTATTATAACGATTAAGATGTACTTGCTAAAAGGGCACCAATGCAATGTCTAAAAAAAATTGGAAAGAAACGCTAGTGTAACATACTCCACTATCTCAATCCTACCACTAAGATAGAATGTAAATGGGAAAGCATCCTCTAAAGTATGAGGTCCTACCAAGTCCGGATAAATACTCCACGTCCAGATAGCTGCACCATTGATCCTGTAGCTCTAGCGTCCACTTGTGCCTGCACCTAAAAGTTTAGAGTTGTATAGGGTTAGTACACACTTGTACTAAGTAAGGGTATATGAAAGCACACACCAAGTACATGTATGAGTAAGAATATCTGTTTCTTAGCAACATTATTTATAGTTGGTCAAGTCAGTGATTTTGCCAAATTGAGATTAGAAATGTGAGTGAACTTTCCTAATTCGTATTAGGAAAGTTTATGAGATTTTTCAAAATTTGTATTAGGAAAGTGTATGATCTTTTCAAATTTGGATTAGGAAACTTATGCCAAGAGATTAACATGCACCATCATACTTAACATTTTGCGCACAGTACACAACAGCGTACACATTGCACATATCATAATTCATATAACACATAACGTTGTTCATATCACTTATTCATATTCCATGAGACCTTGGAGTCATGGATTTGACATTAAGACTTCCCAAAAATGAGGGCTCAACATATGGGACCTCCACTAGGGAGTCTTCTTTAGAAAACACAGAGTGAACACCAGCTATACTTAGGATGTAGTTTAACACTTTCATCGAGTTCGCAGTGCAATGACCAAGAATGACCTAATGTCATTGGTTGAGTATACTCACCTATTGACCATCATGCGCTAACACCGTTCGAAGCATTCATTTCGTTATATAGATCATTTGAGGATGGCCTCATTCATTCATTCATTGGGAACTTTAATTTATACCGTCAAAATGACCCAAAATATGCTAGTGTACATGGGAATTTAACCCAGCTAGATCCCTATATTGGCTGTATAGGTTCGAAGACTAGGAGATATAAGGTGATTCATACCCGGAATGCCGGGCAATCTCATCCATGACAGTTACGTGAACCTCTGCCCTTCTTGAAAGAAGGCATCACCGCTCATAGGCAGACGATCGGTGCTCAGTATAAAGTTCCATTACATTCCAATCATACATCATGGAAGCTGGATTCTAGAATGAGGACATCATAGCTCAATAGATCATTTGTAATCTCATCATTAGTATTAAGTGTGTTAATCTCAATACTTTCATTAGAGTGCTCATAGAGACTGGTCTCCTCATTAACTTTACACTCTCATAGGTGAGTACGTTTTGGTAACATTTACTTAGGCTCATTTGAGATTGATCTCATCTTTTACATTATCCTCATATCATGTTGTCACCACATTCATTATCATTAGCACATTTTCTCTTCATAGTTACTCACCCCTTTTTACGTGAACTTTAGTTCATCATATGCCAATGCACTTGGCCATTTGGTGTGTTTGACACTCTTACTTAACCCTTGTAGAGTTTCATCATTTCATTGTTCATTTCATAATTTCATTGTTTATTTCATCATATTCCAATATACTTGGCCATTTAGTGTGTTTTACACTCTCTTTTAACCCTTCTAGGGTTACATCATTTCATTACATACATCTTAGGCTCACTTATTTTTAAACGTATTCTAGACTTATTGGTCTATACATAAAATCCATGAGGCTTCATTCATAGTTCGTTAAGTGATTCATATCTTCCTAAGCTTATCTAATACAAGACTTATGCATCTTGTATACATGCCAAGATCTCGATTTCAATCTAAGTAGGCAGCATTATTCTTGAACATTTAATACAAGTATGACTTGTATATCAGCACAAAATTTGGGCAAGGGAACCTGATTTTCAAATCTCTTGAACAACACTTACATTTTTTTTATTCGTTTTGGTTTGATCCATACGGGCTTGGGGACCCAAGTTCAGGCCTCATTGCCTTCATTTTATTTTCCCCTTAATTTCTCTCTTTATTTTACTCTTAGTGGAACTAAGAGGATGTGGGATCGAACCCGCACAACCTCATTTACTTTTAATTTTCATTGCCTTTAAATTTCTCTCCTTTGGCTGAGGGGTTGTGGGTTCGACTCCTACAACCCCACTTTAATTTCTTTTATTTTTCTCCTTAAATCAGCCTAGGAAGTCCTAGGTTCGATTCCCATGCCTCACTCTCTTTTCATTCATTTCCTTTGACTCTCCTTCACTTCCTAGAGGTTGTGGGTCAATTCCCACGCCTCACATTTCTTTTCTTTCTTTTTCCTTACTCTCCTTCACTGCTTAGAGGTCGTGGGTTCGATTAGCACCCCTCACATTTTTTTTCTCTTGGTTCAATCTGATTAAGAGGTGGTGGGTTGGAATTCCACTCCATTCATTTCTTATTTTTTTTTAAAATTACATTTTCCATCCAATACCATGGTTCGAATCCCCTTCACCACATTTCTTTTTACTTCTTTATTTTCATGGTTGTTAACATGGTGAGGTCACAGGTTCAATCTTTCATGACCTCACTTGTTTTAATTCATTTTATTCAACGTTTTGAACCCTCTTTGCTGATAGAAATTCATCACTAGAAGCTGAAAAATTTCTTTTAATTTTTCAGCATCCTTTCATCAATTTACAGCTTAGTTCTTAGAGGAATTTTGTAGTGCATTTAGAACATTTTAGGTGCGTTTTCATGGATTTGTTTAGCCAAGAGATTATCCCTCAAATCAGCCACATTTAACCTCATATGAACATCACATTTACATCAACATGTGTAAATGAAATATAAATAACTATCATGCAATTTCAAGTCCTAAACCATGAACAATAGCCACGACAACACACACATACACACGTAGTTACATTTTCGGAAACATCAACATAAGTCAAATAATTCCAAACATACTTATAAACACATAATCATCACGAAAAATTTTCATCCCTAGTTTTTTACCAGCAAACATAACCAACCTATGATTCAATCGGAGCTAGTGGCAGGGATATGCAACGGGGAACAATCCTAGTTTTCGGAATGAATATTCTGAACCTTAAGGGGTCTCTTGGGAAAGGGACAAAGAGAGAAGAGAACCCATACCTTTTTGACGTTAAAATGTTTACTTTATTCCCAAAAACTTCACCCAAAAACACGTCTAAACCTCCTCCATATCAATTCCACTCGAATGACAACCTCCCTTAGTCTAGTGTACGATTAACGTTTGTTTTCTTGTGATTTCGTGTGAGTTCTTCAAGGGTGAAGAACTTGGTTTATTTTTCTTCTTTTGTATCTTATTTTGGCAGAGAAAAAATGTGAGATATAATAAGAGAGATTGAGCGTGATGGTGGAGAGATAAACGTGATAGAGCGGGAGTTGTAGGAGGCTTAGGAGTCTAGTTTTGGGACTTAGTCAATAGGGTTTTGTTTATTTAATAAAAATCTGATTTTGATTTTATATTAAATCAGATAATGAAAAATAATTATTTATTAATTACATTAATTCAATAGCTTAAATAAAAAATCACATTAATTCATTGTTTCCACCTAGGTTCGAACCTGTGTGGAGCAAGACATCACTTCAAGAGCTCAATTTCGGCCCTCTCTCCCAAAAATACCCCTATACCTTATTAGTGAAATAATTATTTTATATTTAGGGTAATTACAATACTACCCTTAGCTGGGGAAAAGACCATTTTACCCCTAGACCCTCCAAACCTAAGATTTTACCTTTTTAAGTCCGATAAAGACTTCTTAAAGTAAATCTTCCTATTAAAGAGCCCTACATGGTTGGACCCAGCCTTTCTAAGTCAACTAGCTCCCCAAGGTAGTTGTATTGGCTGTAGTTAGGGTTCCGAGGTCTAGTTCTACGTGCATCAATCCTTGTGAACCCTGGTCTAATCATAGGCATTCTTGACACATTAAGCATTTCTTATCTTATCCATTTTAAGGGTTGTTTCAGAAAAACCCTAGTATCATTTTCTTGAAATTATAACTCTTGAATAGCCTCTTGGAAAAAGGAATCCAAGAAATAAAAACCATACCTCACTGTAAAATTGAATCTACGAAGATCACCCCACACTTTGCACGAAAAGTCTTGAAGAATCTGCCTTGAATCGCCTAAGGACAACTTTCTTACGTTTGTTAATTTTTTTGAGGTCATGAGGTTTTTAATGATTAATTGTGAGTCTAAGTCTTAGGTAGCTTAATTAAATAAATAAATTACTTAATTACAAAAATGCCCCTCCTAAATTAACTTAAAATAGGAGAGCAATTGAATTAGCCAAATCTGAAATTTTCCTAAATGTTTCGTCGTTGAATAGGATTTTTAATTAATAAATTAAGTTGCTAATTTAATTAATTAAGTGACCTTGGGTAATTACTAAAGTACACCTAACTCACTAGGACCATAATTAACCTCTTTGGACTATCCTAGGTTAGGTACTAGGATGTTTCTTTAGTTTGTTACCCGGCTAGTGTCACTTGGTTAGGTCTTAGGATTTAGAGCACACTAGTTAGTTTATTTTAGTTGGTCCTAGGTTAGTTATCTATTGAGATAAGTTAGTTAGGGACTAGAGTTTGTTAGCAATCTAGGCCCCACGTAGGTTAAGTCGTTCGCGCGCGTTCCCCCTAACAACCATAACGAATTCGGTTGGGCTTGGTTGCTCTTCTTTTGGCCGTTTAGCACATGTTTTGCACATGTGTTTCTTATCATTTCTTGTCCAAGGACCCTCAATATGTCCTTGGGCACTGCATAATCTACATGATCATTTTAAATTATCATGTGCTATGGTACCTAGGCTTGACACTTGGATGCATCGTACCTAATGTGCTAAGAATCAATGTTATTAGCTTAGGGTCTTCACTGCAGGTACATTTCTAAACAAGCTTGGATTGGGGCATTTGAACCAAATTCTATTTTAAGTTACTTGTTAATACATAGAAATTGGCTAACATCCTCAAGCCAAAATTCTCTAACAATTCCAAAATTACTCAATATTTGGCATTGGGATGCCTATGTACCTAATATATATTCTTAAAACCTAATAGGCTCTTCACTAGACAAGTACATTTTCTGGAATGGTACAACTAGTTACGCTCAATTTATAACAATACAAGCTCAAGTTATGACATCACAATCTAATAAGGAAATTAGACCCCGTGTGAATCAAAATTCTAGTACCATGACTTCACATTTGAGGGATTTCACTAAGATATACCTCAAATTTTCTTTGGTTCTAAGGTTAATTAGGATCATCAAGACTTTCTAACTAAGGTCAATAACATTGTGCTTTCTATATAAATCAATTCAAATGAGAAGGCCGAGCTAGCCGCATATTCACTCAAGGACGTGTCTCAATCATGGTACACTCAATGGAGGTATAATACGACTTTAAGAGTGGGTCCATAAGTTGAGAAACTTTTAGGAAGGCATTCAGTGATATGTTTATGCCAAGGGAGAAAAAAGAGGCAAAAGTGAAAGATTTTATCAACCTTCATCTAGGAGATATGAGTGTTAAGGAATAATCTTTGAAGTTCTCTATGTTGTGTAAGTATGCTCCATCTTTGATGTGCACTTCTAGAGATGAGATGAGTTGCTTTGTGATGGGTTTGTCTGATGATATTTTAGAAGAGTATCGTTCGGTGATGCTTCATAATAATATGGACATATCTCTTTTAATGGTGTTGCTGAACAAGCTGAGTAAACTAGGACTAGGAAGAGGAATAGGGATGCCAAGAGGGCAAAACCCTTTGATAGAGGTGCTTCCAAAGGTAAGCTTGAGATTCAACATAATCCAAAGTTCAAGAAGAGGTTCCCTAAACAAGATTCTTCCAATGCTCCAAGGGTCAACAAAACTGGGGTACCTAAATATAAGTCACAAGGAGGAAAATGTGGTGGTGATTAGCAATTAGAGAAACCTAGTTGTGCTATGTGTGGCAAGAGGAATATGGGCAATCGTCTAGTTGGTACTGATATTTTATTTTTATGCAAAGAGTGTTCAAATGGTGACAGATTTCTCTAGGACACTAACTCAAGGGAGGGAGAGTAACCAAGAATAAGCAACTGGTCCAAACTCCAATGCTCCTTAGAGGAACCGTTACTATGCTCTCTTATCCCGAGGTTATAAAGGGAGCTCTTCCGATGTTGTTACCTAGTATGTTGCAGATATTCTCAATTAATGTGTATGCATTGTTAAACCCCGATTCCTCTTTGTATTTTGTATCTCCTTTAGTGTCTATGAAATTTGATGTTATCCCCAATGTAATATAAGATCCCTTTTCGGTTTCTACCCCATTAGGGACTCCATTGCTACTAAAAGAGTCTATATGAGTTTTCCTATCTTATTGTCAAATAGAGTCATATTGGTTGATTTGGTAGAATTGGACATGTTGGACTTTGATGTCACATTAGGGATGGATTGGTTGCATGATTGTTTTTCATCCATTAATTGTAGAAAAAGGGTAGTCAAGTTTTGATTTCCTAATGAACCTCTGTTAGAATGGAAAGGGATAAGTTTAATCCCTAGAGGTCGAATTATTTCATGTGTAAAAGCTTGTAAGATTATTTCTAAGGGGTGTCTTTGTCGTATTGTGAGTGTCAACGACCTTGGGTATGAGGATCTTCCTTTAAAGTTGGTCCTCACATTGAAGGATTTTCCTGATGTCTTTCCTAGAATTCGTCCCGAATGAAAAATGGATTTCGGTGTTGATTTATTGTTGGATACTCAACCCATATCATCCCTCCTTTTTGGATGGGCTCGGCCTAGTTGAATGAATTGAAAGTACAACTCAAGTATTTGCTAGATAAGGGTTTTATAAACAAAGCATATCTCCATGGGGTGCCTCACTATTATTTATGAAATAAAAATGGGTCTCTTAGGATGTGCATCAACTATCGCCGATTGAAAAAGGTGAAATAATAAATATCCTCTCCTAAGAATTGATGACTTGTATTACCAACTTCAAGGGTCAAGTCATTTTTCAAAGATTAATTTAAGGTCGGGTTATCACAAACTTTGGGTGAGAGGAGTTTACATTCCGGAAATGACATTCTGAAAAAGACATAGTCACTACGAGTTCCTTGTTATGTATTTTGGTCTATCTAATTCCAGTGGCTTTCATGGACTTTATGAACGGAGTGTTTTCAAATTATCTTGATTCGTTTGTGATTGTCTTTATCGATTATATATGGATATACACCAAGAGTAAGGATGATCACATGAGTCACTTGAGGATTGTATTAAAAGTCCTCAAGGATCATCAACTTTTTTTTATGTTCCTAAATTGCATGTTTTTGTCTATGACAGGTCGCTTTTCATGGTCACATTGTGTCGAATGTGGGTGCAGAGGTCGATCCAATGAAAATGGAGGCGGTTAAGAATTGGACTAAACCCTTAAGTCCCACCAATATTCGAAGTTTCATGGGTTTAGATGGGTACTATAGGAGATTTATTGAAAGTTTCTCCTCTATTTCTTTTCCATTGACAACACTTAGACAAAAGAAGGTTAAGTTTTGATGGACAGAAGCTTGTGAGAAAGGATTCCAAGAGTTTAAGGATAATCTTACCTCCGCTCCAATGTTGACTTTACTGGAGAGTACCGAAGGGTTTGTTATGCATTGTTATTCTTCCCGATAAGGTTTGAGTTGTGTCCTTATGCAACAAGGTATGGTGATAGCTTATTACTCAATACAACTCAACTGTCACGAGCAGGGATTACCCACTAGACGTAGCATGGCGTACTTGACCTCTCGGAGGTCTTATACAATCCCATTGTTATAATTCATCACATTCTCATATGTAAATTTAGCAAAAAAAATTAAAACAATCTTAGCAAATCATATTCTACAACATCACTTTTATTATATATAAAATATATAATACATACTTAAATAGTCAATTCTCTTTTTGTAATCTTAGACTGAACGCAATTAGAGTATTTTAGGGACACGACCCTTACAACATAGTCATATGTATATTATATAAAGACTTTATAGTCCTTTCCTTGAGTTCGGACTCACATATAAAGCTCCTCGCCATTTAAAGACATCCTTTAAGAAATTCATAAACTACACTTTGTGTAAAAAGTAGAGAAGAATGGAGTTAGTACAAAAATGCACTAACTATGGCAACCATGTAAAAACATGCATTTAAGAGGGACATTTTTCTTGAAACCATACTTGATGCCTCCTTGAGAAATCTTCATACAACTTTGATACAATAGAATTTATTCAATTTACATACTTCATATATTCATATTCAATGATCATACATCATTTAAAGTCACATATTGAATTTAAGGCATTTTTGACCCATTTTACAGTAAGCTCATTATCACTTTACAGTGAACTATTCAAAATTATAGTGACCTTCTTTTCTTTAACTCATTAATTTCTCATGTAACCCTTTAGTGATATTTGGTGCAATGCATAACCTTAAGTCCACAAGGTATCATACGTAGAATAGACATAAGCCAAACACATGCCATCATAAAAGGATAAAACCTCATAGACACATTTAAGACATGACTCTAATGACTTTACACTACATCAAATTGAACATATACTAACTTCACTTCACATAAAGCATAATAAGACATTACTCACAATCCCAATCTATGTCAACTAGTGGAATGTACATGTGAAGCCACATAACCTCACACATACTTAGTATTCCTATCATGAGACCACAAGCCTTAACACTTCATTTCATACATCAACAAGGCAATATGGACACCTTGTTTTATGCCAAAAAGAACTTCATCGTATAATCATTAAGACCAACATTATGCATATCCAGAAAAAACTTCATATATACTCATACCATTGATTTCATCACAACAAGTAGACAACACTACAAAGTCATGTATAAGTAACATGCACATAGTCACATGCATTATAACACCTTCCTAGGACTTCCCTCAGGAGCCACTTGTGCAATGCATCGGCGAAATTCCATACCCCTACCTACACTAAGAAACTTCTCGTAGGTTATCCTAGTTAGGGTCCTAGACATCTAATTCCATTGTCCATTTTACATTAGGGAAACTATAGCTTTAACCGGCACTAAGACCATGGGTGCTACATGAAATTTGGTGTTGTGGAGCCATACTCCAAGGGAAGGTGCTCTACAAAGCCAATGTAGAACATTACCACATGCTATCACACTAAGTGAAATTACTTGCTATATCCTACGGGGTAAGCATAGTTTATGGAACTAAGAGATATTGTATTTGGATCCTCTCCATGTCCATGAGCATTGGAGTCCTCATCTCATGAGAAATCATGGGTGAATCTTCCTCAAAGGGAAGTCAACACCTCATGTGGAAACATAGGTGAATTTTCCTCCAAGGAGAAAGTCAACACCTTATAATAAACCAATGGTGAATCTTCCTCCTACGGTCTCATTGTCAAGTTCACTCGGTGCTAAGCTAAGTTCCCTATTATGAAAAACTTTTTATTAACATTACTTTATAAAAAATGGGCTTTAGGATATTAACTCTTCAGATGCTTAGCTCAAAAGTCATAGATGAGAGTTCATCAACCTAAATCATGTGCGAAACCCATCCACATGGACATAGCATATTAAGCACCTATCGAGTATAGGGTACACTTGAGAAAAACTTTCATGGCCCTTCCATTGACTAGATAATCATGCATGTGTGTGTATACTAATATGTGACAAAACCTTTCACATAACATATTAAGATCACACATGTTCATACAATAATGCATACGTATATTTATGAGAACATATAAAGACATTAAGACACTATGCACATTCATAACACAACCATGCATTCCTATTCATGTACATAGACAACCAAACCTAATAACTATACTATCAAGGAACACATGAGCAATGCATAGACAAGGTTTGATACCCTTGACCATACTAGTAAACCTATCAAGTCATCCTAGTGAATGATACATCATATACTTCATAGATACATATACTTTACATGCATAGTATTAGACATTAGTTATATTAGAATACCCTTTCATTAGGCACTATGAACCTATACTACTTGTAAGCATGCAAAATGTGTAAGTGTGTGTACATTGATCAACATGATCACATAATGGCTATCAATAACATATTGAGGCAGCCACCCTATTAGGACCACAATGCTCCTTCAAACGTAGACCATACATCACACAATAGCATAGGAGACAAAGACAACATCACCTTACTTTCAAGACTCCTCACCTTAGATATTTACACATTCATATAAAGGTATAGGTAAGAGTACATCAACCATCACAACTCATCCATGGCAGCACCTAAACCTATCCCTAACATGGTTATACACATTCTCATAACATTAGCAATATAACCTAGATCATAACTAGAGTAGGAAACAAGTCATAGGCTTCACATTGGGTGATCATCACCACCACACATTCATATCACAACTGCCTTTAAGTCCATGATCACATATCGGCATAGTGGACCATACCACACAATGCCATACAAGGTTTCATCAACTATCAATACTGTAAGAAAAGTAGAGAGGAAGAGCAATTCATATCAATTCATCAACCTTTGATCATCATTAATCGATACGCATTTTTAATAAACAATTCAAGTTTAGATCAGTATCTAAATATAATTTAACATAGACGAAATTATACATAAGACACTACAAGATCATGTTACTATCAAGTACACTACATCACCAGTACACTAGAAAGTAGAGAGACATAGATCACTTACTATTATTCATTGCTTTGAGAATCATGATAAACATTCATAATTCACCAATAATAAAAATATAGGGCAGTAGATAAAGACATAATAACCTAGTTTAACTCATGCTTCATCTACCCTAGAAGTGAGATCACATCATGTACATAAATCTATAGGTTAGAATAATGTAGATAAATCTTACTAAGACTACCTTACTTTTATCATGAATGATATATACCCATTATACATCAATAACATCAATATACGTCAGTAGCTACAATTATCTCTGCATAAACAAATCCTTCAATCATGATATAATCGAGATTACAAGGAATGCCATACATTAATAATCAATAGGAAGTAAAGATCAAGTCTTCAAGTATCAATACTCATTGTACCACAACACATAATTTATCATAATATTACATCATAGGCAGTAGATATAATCAATTCAGCATGCTAGAATCATACTTCAATAAACATAAATTCAAGATCACAAAGCCCACACATAGTCTAAATCATGAGTTAAAGGAAGCATGGGTTCATCATGTACTTGGATTGAAATTCATGTTAAAATTATCGTATTAACATAAAATCATCATGAAGAAGCCTTTAAAAATGTTTTGAGAAACAACCCATGGCTAGATTAAAGAAGGAGAAGTTTGATCATATTTTTCTGTTTGAAGCTTTGAGAGAACTCTCAAGATGGATTATTAAATAGAGATAAAGGATCACCGTACCTCATTGTAGAATAAAACCATTAAAATTTGATGAAGAAACCATGTGAATCCAATCTCCAAGTTGTTCTTGAGCTTCATTTTCAAAGGAGGTTTCTAAAGAGAATATTTTGGGAGAGGGAACTCTAATTTTTGAAGAATGAATTGGGAATAGGCTCGTTACGTTTTTTATCATCTAAATACACCCAAAAATAAACAAATAAACCAACTAGGGTCAGGTTAGCACGTGGGGTGAATTTCCCATTCACCCCTGAAATGAAACAGCGTGCATGGCATTTGTTGCAGGAAACATCGATGATAGTAGTCGACGGGGCATTGTCTGGTTGACGAGCCGTCCTGCTGCTCCATCATTTGCGACTGCAACTACTTCATCGAGGTCTAAGATCACACTTCCAATTTTTGAGTGACGCCTTTCATCCATGAGAATTCCATTGAGACACGGGGCGTCAATTGAGGTCTCGTCGATTCATACTGCCAAGGCAGTGTCTCAACAGCCTTTGGTGCCCTCGTTGAGCGCCTCTTATGGGGCCCTTGGGAGCCGTACCTGGATGTTTTCAACTTAAATATAAACCTTAACAATTCAAGGACCTTTCACATCATTTTAATTCACAACAAATACTCGCAACACGTCCAAACATTCTAGGCACACTCAAGATACAAACATACACGTCTCAATGGCTAACTTTAGAACATATTGGACGTTTGACCTCTAAACTTTATGAAATTCAAAATACTGCCTATGAAAATCATTTTTAATCATATAAGAACTTAATAAACCAGTGACACATCTATAAGCACATAAAAACATCTAAGGCCTCTTGGTGACTAGTCGTCAAACGTCTTGGTCATCCCTTGACGTTTGACATTCAAATGACTTCAAATTAGTCATGCATACTTTGAAACACTTAATTAACATGTTAAAATTCTTAGGCACATGTGAGTCTGTAGACACCCTAACTCAATTTTGAGGTCTTACATCAAGTTACATTAAAAGAATTATCCAACCCATGATCTTGAACTAGAGGCTTTAGTGTTTTCTTTAAAAATAGGGAGACATTAACTTTAAGGTGTGCATATAGATGTGTTCACTGATCCAAGAGTCTCCAATACATGTTAACTCAAAAATACTAGAACCTCTGGCAAAAAATCTAGTTTGAGCTTTTAAAAGACTATGACATGAGTATTCTTTACCATCCCGGCAAGGCGAATGTAACTTCGGACCCTTTGAGTCCTATATCCATGGATAGTGTAGCCCATGTAGAATATGATTTCAATGACCCGCAAGTTCACCCTAGAAGATACAGCACTCTTGAGCCGTCATATGGCGTACTTGACCTTACGGAGGAATTGCACAAGCCTCTTAGTTATCATTCATTAAATAAGTCTTAAAGTAGTGCAGAATTAAAACTAATGACAATAATATTAATAACAAACTCTTTTTATAGAAAGTAAGGAACAATTCTCATTATTAAAAGCCAACTTATAGACACATCTTAAATATCACAAGGTCACGACCCTTTACATTGAGTACATAAAAAGTCTTAGATATGCCTTAAAAGAAGAAACTAAAGAAAAATATAATATGTCCTCGAATATATGAGGACTTAACACTCTTGAGAGAGTCAACTTCCCAAGCGTTTCCTCCTTAAACTTCAACTTGTCTTCCACCAATACTTATAAAGATATAGTAGAGTAATGGGGTTAGTACATATATTGTACTAAGTATGGCATTATGCAAAAATATGCAAAAGAGGAAATTCTAATTGAAATAAACCTTTCATGATATTTTAGTAAAACCTTCATGAATCAAGTTACAAGATATCATATAATCATCATTTAGCACATAAGGTAAAACTCCCATACTTCTTAGCACAAAGCCATACTTACAGTAAACCCATTTAGCTTGAAAACATCTTCCTATCCGTTGTTATCCTAAGACTCACCTACGTATGAAATGAGGAGATCGCCCATACAACACCTTCAAGAAGTACCTAAGTGATCCTTAAGATTACCAACGATAATCATACTTCATTTTCATTTAACAAGTTAACATTCATTACTAAGATACTAGAAGAACATACATTCATTTAGGAACTTCACATAAGGACCATCCTCCATGACAACCCCAAGTTACACTTAGTACAATGTGAAAGTAGCATCCGGTACTACTACTCCCACATTAGTGCTCCTTGAGTATTCCCTTCGACTAGGCACATCAAATTCATCGTACACCTAACTATCATTATACAAGACATAGTTACATCATGCTTCTTTAACATTAGGCATAAAGTCACATTAATTCATTTACATCATATCAAGACCCATTCATACATTCTCATATAAAGACATGTTGTCTACTTGTGCAATGAATAGATAGCGTCCCATTCAACCACCTACCCTAAGTAGTACACCTTTAAGAAGACATAGTTCTTTACATTTATTTGTGGGGGTATATTTAAACGATATAGACCACGAGAGCTGGACATGGAATCCATTTATTATCAATACAGAATGAGGGATCCCTACTTACCTAAGGTAGGTCATACTCATTATCCTTTAGATTGATTCTCCAATAGCTACACCTATGCGGGCGCATATTTAATGGATAAGGAGAGTGGTTCTAAGTAGCTCATTCTCTACTAATGCGGAGCACTCATCTGAAGTGTTATATTGGATACACCGTCTCTACTCAAAAAGTGTACCCACCCCTTCTTCAAATCCTCTCGGTGATAAGCATAACTCCCCTACAGAATCTTAAACATTCATTGACTATAAGTTAAGAGATAACAATTTAGCACCACATCCCAACTAATGAATAGTACTTATCCCTAGATATTACTTTTGGATACACCATTTCAACTCACGAAGAGTATCCAACTTCAAACCTATCGTAGAAATCTCATGGGAATAATGAGTTAGCTACTAAAAACTTCATCCCAACTCATGAAGAGTGTCCACCCAAAAATACCCATTTTCAATAAGAGTTCTTTAGTAATAATAGGAAATAGTCTAGACATTTAATCTCTACTTATGAAGAGTGCCTACCCTACCATACCCATTTTCATTTTGTCACAACCCTAAAGTACCCATTAGAAGTTAGGGAGAACCCTCGTTTATTGACCGGGCATACTTGACCCTTTGGGGTCTTGTACAAGCCCTTCATTTATCGTTCATTACATAAGACATAAAAAGTAGTGAGCATTTAAAATTTTTCATGATAATTAATATAAAAAGGAATTCTTCATAAATACTTAGAAAATTTAATCGTCACAAGACAACTTAAGACACGAGATAATAAACTTAGGGACACGTCCCTTTACATTCAAAAGAGATTCATAATAAGTCTTCACATAAAGAAACTAAGAAGATAGGAATTACGCCCTCAAATATATGAAGACACACTTTGTCTTGAGAGGAACATTCCAAAGCTTTTCCTTCTACACTTCAACCATGCTTCCAACATATTCTTAGATAGTATAAAAAAGTATGGGGTTAGTACAAAACAATGTACTAAGTACAACATATGAAAAAATATGCAAAAAGGGACATTTTGGTAATATACATTTTTCATGACAAGTGAGTAAAACATTCGTGAATATAAAAGTAAAACATCATAAGGAACATCATTTAAAAATTAGAGAAGGATTTCCATAAATTTAGCAAAAGAAAGCAAATTACAGTAAACTTATGAAATATCAAAGTAAACTCAATTTGAACATTACAGTAAACTTATCCTATTCTATGGAGTGAACTTCACAAGCCAAGTAAAGAGGAAGTGAACCAATTTCCGTAGGAGTTTCCCTAACTAAGTATCCTAAGACTCACCAAGGTAAGACATGAAGAAAGTACGTATATGCCTCCTTCAATACATATCAAAGCGATCCTCAAGACTACCCCCATTTTGGTTACTCACCTCGGGAAAAAAGTCACCCAGTCAATGACAAGACACTAGAAGAACACCCAACAAACCACCAAAGTCTTCCCTTTCTGAATGCTTATTTAGTTAACGAGTAGATGGCCTCCCATACCACCACCTACCATAAGTAGCACACTCTTTTAGAAGGTTTGGAACAAAGACTCCCCTTTCAGAAGGTCCTACTTAGTACAATGAATAGATAGCGTCCCATACCACCACTTACCCTAAGTAGTACGTTCTTTTAGAAGACTTAGTTTATTCAATTCAAATTAGACTCACCAAGACTCCCAATTCGGATTGCCTACCTAGTACAATGAATAAATAGAGTCCCATTCCACTACCTACCCTAAGTAGAACACTCCTTTAGAAGACTTAGCACATTCATTGCTTTTGTGGGGATTAGATTAACCGACATAGACTATGAGAGCTAGAAATGGAATTCCAATATTAACCCCTATCGGATGAGGCATCCTCACTTTCCTAGAATGAGGTCATTCTCTTAGATTATACATGGATTTCTCAATAGCTACACCTATTAGGGCGCATAGTTAAGGGATAAGGGGATTGCTACTAAGTAACTCATTCTCTACTGACGAGGAGTACTCATCTCAATAGGTACATTGGAATACAACATCTCAACTCACGAAGTGTAACCACCTCTTCGTGATATCCTCTCGGTAGTAGCCATAACTTCCCATAGATTCTAAACATTATAAACTCTAGGTTAAGGATAACTAGTTAACACCACATCTCAACTCATGAAGGGCATTCATCCTCCAACTTATCTTAGAAAGCTCATGGGATGTAGTGGGGTTTCTACTGAACTCTTCATCTCAACTCACGAAGAGTGTTCATCCCAAAGCTCCTCTTTAGGACATAACTTAGTTTCATTCATTCATTCAAGTATGTGTGTGTGTGTAAATGAGCACACCTTGCACATAAGCTTCATTTCATTTACGTTTAACTTCTATACACTCTTAAACCTTCATTCATCACATCACTCACTTTACATGCTTCACATCATCATATAAGTCCTTTATACATAATCCTCAACATACTTCTCATAACATCCGTCATAAAACAATTAACAACAATGACTTCATTGAAGCATGTTCTCAAGTCTACTTCACATAGTCACTTTATAAGGCACATTTAACAAGAATAAAATATTCATCATCTTACTTCAGATAACAAGCCTTAATAGCCTCATTCAAAATAAATTAGTAACATCACATTTATAAAATTGAAGTAACCACCGCCACCAAGAAGGTGGACCATACCACTCAAGAATATTTGTAAGTAAAGCTTATTCAATATAACCAACTTACCCTTTAATCCAAGCTTCCATCACCTACAAATTTTTACTCAATAATTCATCTTAATAAAACCCTTTGGGAAGTAGCTAAACTACAATAGCAACCATAAGAAAACAAAACTCAAAGGATACCAATTTATGCTCATATAACCCATTTCTCAAGCCAAACATTGATGAAAAGCTTTAACATGATTTAATTGAAGTTTTAACCTTAAGATCATAAATTAACATTATAAACATTATTATTAAGTCATTAGAAAGGTTTTCATGCCCGACCCATATTTAGATTTGAAGATAGAAGAAACTAGGGCTGAAAACTCTTTTTGAAATCTTTTAGAAAGGGGCTGCTTGAATGGAAGAGAGTTCAAGGATAAATAACATACCTCAAATTTAATAAATACCAATAATATTATATGAATAAATGACCGCCAACAGACCTCCTAGCACTTCTTGACTTCTAGCTTCCATGGTGATTTGAGAGAGTCTTCTAAGAGAGAGGGTTTTTGTGTTTTAGGAAGACGGTCTAAAATGAGGGTTTAGAGTTTGAAACACTTTAAAATACCTAATATAACCTAAAACTAACATCCTAGAGTAATAAAAGACATGGGGTGAATTTAACGAACACACCAAGACTTGGCAGCCCCTTTAACATTTTTTAGGCAGTCTCACCAACAGACCAACCAACAGACCGTTTGTCAAAGGATGGACCGTTGGTGGGTTCCATTAGTTGAGACTTATCTCCATTTGGATCCTTTCCAACTGAATCTTCAGGTACAATATACGCCCATAGTCGACGAGTCGTTGGTTGACCAACTTACCGTCCCTTGGGTTGTCGTTTGGTCGCTATTTTGGCAGCTTCTTGCCAAGAAGTGGGGTCCTCTTCTAGGACCCCTCATGGATCCTAGGTGGGGTCGTACCCGAACGTCAAACCATTAAATATAGTAGTATAGGTCTTAGGAACATCCCACATCAATTTCAAACAAAATAAACACGTAAAACTCACTCAAACACATCAAGACACACAAGCTCTATCTAAGGCACACCTTCCGAACGTCATGGACGTTTTTGGACCTTTTACCTCCAAAGTTAACCAAACTTAACAAAAGTCCTAACAACACTAAAGTAAATAATTTTAAATTCAAAATAACTCAAGAAACACTCATGAGGCTCTAGTTCACCTTAGTTCATTTTGGGGCGTTACACATTCTTTAACTTAATTTATACATTCAAAGTGTGTGTGTATGTACATGTGAGCACAGCTTTCACATAATCACCTAAAACACCACTTTAACTTCTAAACATTCTCATACCAATATTCATTATAATTCAGTCACTATCATGTTTCACATATACATATACTTCTTTTAGACATAAGCTAATCAAGATATGCATTTTCAAATTCCTAGAACATATCATGCATATACATCATAATCATCACTTTAGTTCACATACTATGACTTCAAGTCCATAATCACAATACACATATATACATATATACATGTATACATATAATTCAAGTAAACACCGCCACCAAAGGTGAACCATACCACTCAAGATCATTTCACAATAAGAACTAAGCAATATGAACCGACTTACCATTCATCCAAGCCTTTTCCAACTTTTTCTCAATACTTAACAACAAGAATCTTAAAAACGCATAATAAGGCAGTAAATATTCACAATACAACCTAAAGAAATACAACTCTAGTATGTCTTAAATATATACATCAAAACAACTCATAAGCCGAAAGTTGAGAATATGCATGGGAATGGGTTCATATAGATTTTGAACTTAAAAGTATCAACTAACATTGAAGAAGAACATATTACATTATTAACACGATTTCATTCAAAGACCCATGCTTAGGATTTAAAATAGAAGAAGTTGGAGTTTAAAACCCTTTTTGAAAAGTCTTTGAATGGGCTCCTTGAATGTAGCAAGTGTCAAGGATGAACTCTTTAATCTTTATAAGAAAAAAAAAAACGATATTATGTCAACAAAACGTCCAAAACCTTCAATCCTAGCCCTTCTTTTAGTTCTATCTTCAATGGGGTTTGAGAGTATTTCTTAAAGAAGGGATTTTGATTTTTTTAAATTGAAGGCTAACTTAGGTTCTAGGAGTATAAACTAAATAAAAATACCCTAAATAACCTAAAACAAACTTCCATACTTCATAAAATACTTGGGGTGAATTTACAAAAAAAAAAAACAAGCATGGCAAATGCTTGAAGCTTTTACATTTGTCAAACGACGGACCCAACTACTGGGCGTCGCTTAAACGACGACCCATCCTGTTGGGTGTCATTTGGTTCAGAGGCTTCTAATTGGGGTGCTAAAATTCCCACCACTATGTGTGGAGTTATTCCCCCAAACGACGTTGATGGTGGTCGTCGATTGGTCAGTGTGGGTCCTAGTTTGAGTCTTACCGGGATGTTAAACCCCTAAAAATTTTCATATAGGTCTTAGGTTCCTCCCTATCAATATGAACACCAAATAACTCCCAAAACATACAAAGGCACATCAAACACATGCAATCACATAGACGTCTTGTCGTCGAATGTATTGATCATCCCTTGACATTTGACTTCAAAACTTACCAAGCTGACTTCAATAACTAAAAATAATTATTTTTAACACCTTATTAACTCATGAAACACAAGTTAAGCTCTATTTAGACTTATTTTACTATGAGGGTCGCTACAATGAGAAGAAGGAGTTAGTCCATTTTGTGCATAGGTTTGCCCGATCGGGAGTTCTTTAAGAAGATCTCAAAAGGGTGGTTTCATGGTTCAACATAGATCTGAATCCTCCTTAGTTTTTGATGTGAAGGTTAAAAAAAACTTTTATCCTATATTATTGGACTTAATAGAATATGTAGTTGGTGAATTCTTTGAGGCTTTCTCCCAAGGGGGATGGGGTTTTTAGGTATCAAGGTAGATTGTGCGTCCCAGATGTGGATTATTGAAGGAGACAAATTTTAGAATAGGACCATGGTTCGGGATATTCTATTCATCTGGGAGTCACCAAGATTTACCGTGACATGTGGGAGATCTACTAGTTGGATGGTTTGAAGAGGGACATAACAGATATTATGCCCATATGTCCATTGTAAACAAGTTAAAGACGGAGATCAATGTCTGGGAGGCTTTTATCAAGATATAGTTATTCCCACTTGGAAGTGAGAGGATGTGAACATAGAAATTTTTTGTGAGTTTGCTTCGTACTCGAAAAAAATGATTTGATTTGGGTCATCATTGATAGGTTGCCCAAATCAGCCCATTTTATTCCCACAAAAATTCATATTTGGCGGAAGATTACCCTATGTTATACCTTAAAGAGATAGTGAAAATTCATAGGATTCCTTTTTTTCATTCCAAATAGGAGTACTGAATCGCTTCTCCTTTTTGGAAGGCCTTCAAAAATGAACAGGGAACCAAGGTGAAACTTAGTACCACATTTCATCGCGAAATGGATGGTTTTGCAGAACGAACCATCCAAACCTTCGAATATATGTTGAGGACATGTGTGATTGACTTCAAGGGAAATAGGGATCACCATCTACCACTGATCGAATTTGCATACAATAATAGCTACCACTCAAGTATTGCCATGTCTCTAGTTGAGGAACTTATAGGAGAAGATGTAGATCTCTTTTTGGGTGGTTTAAGGTAGGTGAGTAGGCTCTTATAGGTTCGATATTTTTTTTGAGGCCATAAAGAAAGTTCAAATTATAAGATATAGGTTAAAGACGGCCCAAATTTGGCAAAAATCCTATGCCTACATAAAAAGAGGGATCTTTCATTTGACAAAGGTGATATGGTCTACTTGAAGATCTCACACATGAACGATGTGATGAGGTTTTGTATGAAGGGGAATCTCAGTCCCAAATTTGTTGGGCCATATGAGATTATGAAACAAGTGTTAAATCTTGCCTATTAAGGTTGCTCTGCTTCATCTCGTGTTCCATTTGTCAGCTCTCATGAAATGCATAGGATATATGGTATCCATGCTTCCTGTAGAAGGAAAAGGAGTTGTTGAGAACCTTGCTTATGAAAAGGTTCCGATTGAGAATTTTGACCGGCAAGTGAAGATATTGAGGACAAAGAGAAATTTTCTGGTAAGGTACTATGGAGGAACCATCTAGTGGAGAGTTCTACTTGGGAGGCAAAGGCAAATATAATGTCCCTTTATCCTCATATTTTACCTCCTAATTTTACCCAAGATTGAGGTAATTAGTTTCTCTTGAGTTTGTAGTGATATGGAGTTATGTGTATTTTTTGAGTTTTGCCATGATCTTCCTTTTGTGGTGAGAGTTCATATAGAGGAGCATGTATTTAATAAATTGAATTTTTCATGAGTTTTACACTCCTCTTGTCGAAATTGCTTAATTGAAATGATAATTGCATACTTTATTTATGAGGTGAAATTCATGAATATGATTAATTATGCTCAATAAATTGACATTTTGAATCCATGTTGTGATCTTGAACTTGTGATTATGTGGAGAAGGAAATTCCTCCTATGAACATGATCAATGATGTATTGCATTTTTGAGTTGGTAGATGTAGTTCCTACTTCCTCATATTGCTTTGACATGCGTTGAATTGGACTTGAAGTTTCCTCCTTTAAATAAATTCTTATATGAGTTTTTTACTTAAGTTTGACTCATTTATGATATGAATGATGATTGGGTTGTTGGTATAGAGTGTCTACCTTAGCTTTGTGTCTTGGTTTATATTTGGGGGACGAATGTTACCAATGTGAAGATAATTTAATACTCCAGAATCGTAATGACCTATGCTATAGCCTTACATAATGAACAAATAACATAAAATGATTAAAACATTATTTCTATGCATAACCTAATATAACTATGTTGTTAGGAAGTGTTAGAGCTTAAATGTCATAAAACGACTATGATACCTAGAAACTAGTAAAATTGAACTAGTGTGCTCTTTGGTATTGGAAGAGACTTTGAAGTGTCGTATGATGATTATATGTTACAAATGTCTTGAATATGTAAAATAATGTGTTAAGGGTCCAAACTTATGGATAATACCCTCCAAGGACAAACCTATGGGTCCTTGAGAAGGACCCAAATAAGGACCCAAAAGCTGCAAAATTGCAGCAACCACCTTTAAGGGGCAGGACGGATCGTTACTGGTCCTACGCCCCGTAGGTGTGGCCCGTGGGTGGAGAATTAGTATCTCCAACAAGAGTGACCCTCTCCCCCTCTCCCACAAGAGTTATGACGCTGCATTATGTGGTGTAAGTCCACCTACAGTCTATAGGTGGTGGTTGTAGGTCCTGCCAGCTTTTAGATTTTAGTCTTTTAAGTTTACGGTCCCTTTTCGAGTTAGTTAATTAATTAGGGGTAAAGGGGGTGGTTAGTTATTTAGAATTATTTTTAAAACCACCTATAAGAACCTAATCCCAAGGCCTTAAGTCATTCTATCTAATTCACAAAACTCAACTTCCCTCTCAAACCTCTCTCTCATCTAAGAACTCCATCGAAGTAGAAGATCGAGATTCAACTAACTCTTGAAGAACTGGACTTTAATCCATTAATACTTAAGGATTATCAAGGTGAGTAATATATTCACTCTTGGGACTTTTCCCAAAGAGGTCCTTTGAAAATTGGATTTCAAAGTTCCCCGATTGGTAGGTTTGACTCAATTTCGTAGGTCTCCTTCAAAAATTGATTTATTTGATCTAAATTGATTATTTATAATTGAATATGGATGTTTTTGGATGAATTCAAGTATTTATTATGGGTTTTTACCTAATTCTCTAAAGACCCATGAATCTTTCATCTTTCTCATTTCAAAATCCTAACTTGTGTTGGACAATGTTTGTAAGGTGAGAACCTAGTATGTTAATGTATGATTGAAAACTGAATTGTGATTTTAATCTACTTGATGGATTAGTATCATGAAACTAGGTTCTAATATATAAAGGTATCTTGGAGGCTATGAGTATGGGATTTCAAGGTTATGAACATGTTATTATTGAATTGTCGATTCACCTTTTGTTGGGTGCTATCTTGATGTATGTATTGTGAAATTGAATTATGAATTTTTTCCATATAACCCTAAGCATGATCAAGAATGAATGGTATAGTTAGGAAGGTTATACTATTATATGAACATGAATGTTGTGAGATGATGATGAATTTGTTGTTATGTTGAATTGAAGGTAATTCTCAAGTACACTAAATGACTACGATATGAAAGATGCATTCTCACATAATGTTGGTTCTATGATGAAAGGAAATTTTCATCTTGTAATCATTGAGATAAATCATACATGAGGGATAAAGTCTCTAAGGTATTCTTTATGAACTAATAACTAAGGGTAATTGAGCTTAGCACCGAGAGGATATGCATTGGAAATCATATCAAAGAAAGAAAGTTTCCCCGATGTTCTTATGGGAAGGAAACTATAATAATATTAAGCATAAATAGGATTTCTAGTAACAATCTACATATCCCTTAACTATGAAGCCCACATAGGTTATAGCTAGTGGATCCACCTAGACGCTATCATGAATGTGATGACATGCCTTAGAAAGTAGGGCACCCTCTTTTTTGTCTGAGGGGCTAAAATCGTCTTCCATGTAGCTCATATGGTTTATATTGGTTATGGTGTAGTTTCCTGAATGTGTAAACGATGAATGAAGATAAGACATGAGTTTTAATAAGGCTTCTTGAGGGATACTACTTAGTGCAGGTAATGGTATAGGACGTTGCCTATGTATTGCATAAGTGGGAACTAAGGGGGGTTCTTTTGAGAGTTTTTCATGCATGATTACGTATAATTGATACTATAATTGAGTTACTCATTAAGATGCTAAATTAAGTCAAGCATGTATGTTATGAAATATGGCTTTGTGTTATGTTGCTTATGATATTAGTTGTCCATTTATCTTATGGAATGAATTGATCATGTATTTCTTGAACGTCAATTAATGATTTAAGTTGAAATAGCATCTTTTGAACTAAAAATCCCTTTGTTCATGATTTAATGATTTTAGCTTCATGGTTTCCATACATAGTACAAATGGAATGTACCAACCCATATTTGTCTTATTGTTCTACCAATTGTAGGTTCGAGCTAGTAGGTACTTGTTTTAGAGAGTTGAAGGGTTAGATTGCATTCTCCAAGAACATTTTGTATGTTCTCATGTTCCGAGGACAACATGATGCAACTATGTTTCTTTCTTCTATTTTTGTAATAGACTACTACTGTACTTCTTATATTGATACATTTATTGTAAAGGGCTAAGGTCCCTATGTGAAGATTTTTATGTTGAACCTAGATGGTAAATGAGACAAGTCTAGATAATATATTTTAATATATGAAAGAGTTTTGACTTTGGTTGTTCAAGTTTTCTTTTATCCTATTGTATAATGTCTTAGGTAATCATAATATGTTAATGGCTTGTATATGACCTCTTCCAGTTTGAAAACATCGTGTTACAACTAGGGGATGCTATTAGGTCGTGACACTATGGGTCGATTTATTTAATAAGTTAAAACCTGATAAATAATCGCTAAGGGTTATCCTTATCATCTTGTTTTGGTTAAGAATTCTAGTTCCGAATCTCCAACTCTTGAGTCATTCCAGTAGTCAATGTGTCTCTATGAGAATATCTTCATGGAGATCCTTCTAAAAGGGAAATCCACTTTGGAAAATTGATCTTCTTCTATATACCCTACATATCTCTATTCCTCCTTACAGCCTTGCTCAAGTAGAGCTTAAGAAATTTAAAGAGCAGATGAAAAACATTCTAGAAGGGCTTCATCATACTTGGTATTTTCGTATGGGTTGCACTAGTGTTGTTCTTAAAGAAGAAAGATGGTTCTTTCAGAATGACATTGACTATAGACAGTTTAACAAGGTCACAATCAAGAATAATTATTCCATCCCAAGGATTGCTGACTTGTTTGACAAATTTCAGGGTTCTAGTCATTTTGCTAAGATAGACGTCAGATCGGATTATCATCAAATCAGAGTTAGAGATAGTGACATTCTGAAGACAACCTCCATAACTCAGTATGGTCATTATGAATTTACAGTAACGTCGTCTAGACTAACCAATTCTCCTGCACCTTTCATGGATTTGATGAACGTATTGTTTAGGAAGTATTTGGACTTATTTTCTATTGTATTTGTTAATGACATCCTCATCTACTCTATTAATGAGGAAGAACATGCGAGTCATTTTAGGGTTGTCGTGCAAACTCTCAAAGATAGCCAATCATTTATTAAGTTTAGTAAGTATGAATTTTTTTTGTAGTCACTTGCTTTTCTAAATCATATAGTTTCTAGTGAAGGGATTCAAATGGATTCCGACAAAATAGAATTAGTGAAACAATCGCCTAGACCTACCTCTCCTATCCATATCAAAAGTTTCTTAGGTGTAGATGGTTATTACAGAAAATTCAGGGAAGGATTTTCATCAATAGCCTCTCTGTTATCTAAGTTGACTCAGAAAAGGTCAATCATCACTGATCATATGATTATGAGAAAAAGTTCGTAGAACAGAAAACTAGTTTCTCTATGGCAACTATCTTGACTCTATTATTGGGTTCAAACGGTTATGTGATCTATTGTGATGTATCCAGATTTGGTCTAGGTTGTGTGTTGATGCAGAGAGGTAAGTTCAGATCTTAAACTTCTAGACAACTTAAGGTTCGAGAGAAGAAAAATTCAACTCATGACCTCGAGCTAGCAGAAGTGGTGTTTGCGCGTACGATTTAGAGACATTACTTTTATGGTGTTCACGTGGATGTGTTCACAGAAAATACGAGTCTTCAATATGTGTTCACCCATATTGAGTTGAATCTTTTTCAGATAAGGTGTCTCTAGTTTCTCGAGGATTATGATATGAGTACACATTACCTTCCTGGTAAGGCCTATGTAGTAGAAGATGCTCTTAGCAGACTATGTATTGGTAGTGTAGCATATGTTGAGGAAGGGAGAAAGGAACTAATGAAGGATATTCACATGTTCGCTCACTTAGGAGTTCGTCTTATGAGCATATCAAATAGTGGTGTAATAGTTGAGAATGGGTATGAATCTTCTTTGGTAGTGGAAGTCAAGGAAAAGAAAGAATATTGTATGAGCTTAAGGGAGAAATCTACCAGCATAATGTTGATATTTTCTCCCAAGGTGGAGATGGCGTTCTTTGCTATAAAGGGAGATTATGTGTTCCTAAGGTGGGTGATTTGCGACCGAAGATTCTTGAAAAATCCAACTACTCAAGATATTCTATTCATCCAGGGACCATTAGGATGTACAGCGATCGACGGGAAGTCTTTTAGTGGAATAGCATGAAAGGGATCTAGCTGATTTTCTGGAAAAATTCCCAATTTGCCAATACGTCAAAATGGAACATCATAAACCAGGAGGCATGAAACAAGAGATGGACATTACCACTTGAAAGGGGGAAGTGAACAAGATGAACTTAATCACAGATTTGCGTTGTACTCACAGGTGGAATGACTCCATCTGGGTGATTATTGATAGAGTTACTAAGTCTTCACACATTTTGGCGGTCAAGACTACAGATTCGGAAGAGTACTATGCCGAGCTTTACATTAATGATATTTTAAAGATGCATAAGGTTCCTTTGTCTATTGATGTGTCGTGATTCCATGACATTTACAATTCATTTCACTTAAGAGTTGTGTGTGTCTATAGTGTTTTTGTAGTGATCATAATAAAGTTTGTGTTGTGTTTTGTAGAAAAGATGTTCATGTGGAAAGGGAAGAAAAACAACTGAAAAATAATGCAAAACTAGACAACGGATGCAATTGACAGTCCATCGTTCAATCGACAGGCCATAGGTAGTGACTGTAGATGAGCAGCTAATGACCATTGAGGAAAATTGAGGAAGTATATACAAGTGTGGAACTATGAGAGGAAACGAGGGTCCATAAATTGATCAACAGACTGTACTGGTGAACCATCGTTTAGTTCAGAGAAAGTTCCAGTACCGAATTTTGGAAGACTCTAAGTATGGGGTTACGGAGGGGCATCGACGGACCATAGATGTATGGTTGAACGGTGTTATTAGTCCGTTTTTTGATTCATAGAGGGTGCCATCTAGAGAGATAAATATATTTAAGTCCTGACTTACGGATGTAGTCTACGGACAATTAATTGATCGACGGTCCGTCAGATGATCTGTAGATTGATACTGCGTCACCTAAACAAAGTTTTCTTATTATAGTTCCTTTTTCTTTCGGACTATGTTTTCTATATGTGTAGTATTAAAACCTTATTTTTGGGGTTATCTACTATTATTATTGTTCTATTTTGTGTATTGGAGATTGGTTGTTGCAACTTGGGCAATTAATCGATTTCCGGATTTGGTTTGAAGTACATTCTTGCAATTTAATGTTGGATTTTAGGGTTTATTCTTCTTGTTAAGTATGTTCATGATTTCTTCATCTAAAACTATTAGTTATGATGTTGCTAGAATGAGTAATTAAATCCATAACTATAGTTGTGGGAACCATAAGTAATTAAAAAGTAATCCTTGTAATTAAGCAACTCTTGAAAAATATTGTTGCATGCATTGATAATTATGTCTCTTAGAAGTCTTTTTAATGAGTGCACACGTTAGAACTTGCCTTTTTGCTACTTGTCGTACCAAGGAGGTTGTATTAAGAAAAGAATTATGAACTTAGATTTAGTGTGAAATTGTGATATAGGCTAGTGGCACTGGTTCGAAGAAATAACTAAGCCATACATCAGTTATGATGTCTAATAAGAGGTAATGGTAAGGGGTGAAATTCTCTTGATATCGGACCAAAAATTTAGCGATACCTAACTTATCACTTAACATTTAATACACTAGGAAAGGATTGTTATTGCTTGGAGTACAACGTTATGAACCTGTGGAGAAAACATAAGCCAGTTACTCTCTCATCTTGATAAAACCAACGTTCTATTCTAGTCAACTGCTAATTACATTGTTAAAAGAATTTGTTTCACATACCTCCACCCCCCTTTACTTATTTTATTTGGAAAGAAATTGGCTAAATAGATATAATCGTGGGTTAAAGTTAAGTGTAGACCATTTTCGTTACAGGATCGACCCCAAACTACCAGTTGGATTTTCTACTTGATAACGATCGCTTAAGCTTATTCAGGGAGGTATATTTTCAGTGTATTAAATATTTGTGCCGCTATTGGATAATATGGATTTTAGATTAACTTTTATTACATTATTGAACTTTAGTCACCGATTTCCTGATTTTACTTTTTCTTGTTGTTTTTGTTTCTCTCAGGTCTAGCTATAGTGTATGCAAAGTACATGGAGCAAAAGTAAACCACTAACTACATACGATCCAGAACAACATCAAACTCTAAGAAGAATGGAAAACCAAGGGGTCCTAGTTAACACTAAAATAATGAATCTAGGTTATGGAGCATGCCAGTATCCTCCACTACTAGTTGAGGCACACAACAAGACACACGTTGAAAATCAGTTAGGTGATGCCTTGAGGGTGCAACCTCTGACAGCCCCAAAACTTCAGGATTGCTATAGTGGTAACATGAACATTTAAGAATCTGATGGACCTCTTGTGCTACCCCTCTTCCACTGGGGAACACATTCGTGGTGACAAGTAGCTTGATGTAGATGCTTACCGCGAGGGGCTTATTCTTGGGACTGCCATCGGAAAACTCACATCCTCATATAGCTAATCTGTGTCTATGTGGAAAATTTGTGTGGATAGTCAGGACATGGATATGAACGTCATCATTTTGCGAGTGTTTCCTTTATTATTGACTGGAGATGCCACTATATGCTTCACTAAGCTGCCATACAATTCTATCTATATTTGGTATCAATTGAGAGATGTGTTCTTAGCGAGGTACTATCTTGTCTCCAAGAAGCTCAACCACATTGATAAGGTGAACAACTTTGTGGCATTACCTGGAGAGTTGTTGAGTAGCTCTTGGGACTGATTTACTGCATTCGTGAGAGGCATCCAAAATCACCGCATTGATATTGAGTCACTAAAAGAGTACTTCTACAGAGGTCAACTTAATAACAACAAAGCATTGCTCGATACTATTGTGGGTGGCTCTTAGGGGAAATGCACATATGTTGAGATTGCAGGGATGTTGGAGAAGATATCTCATAATAATAAATCTTTGTGAAATTGATAGTCGGTTACTAGGAGAAATACCTTCATGATACAGGCTACAAACAACTCAACTACAAATGAGATTTGTGAAGAGATGGCACTGATTAAAACTGATTTAGGCTTGGTCTTGAAGCATGTGAGCGGAGGCGCACCAAAAGTGAATGCGGTGAATTATTTGGTTAAACCACCATAACTGATAGATTAGTACTACTATGAAGACGATACATATAAAGTAATTGATCACATGGGGGGTTTCTGACCAAATTCCCAAGGTTTAAATTAGTATAATTTGCACCAAGGTCAAGCAAACCAAGGTTGAAACTATGGTAATCACAACTAAGAGGGTCAATATGTCTTATATGGGAACTACAATCGCTACAACAACATCACCCAGCATAACATTGATAACAGGAATGAACGGGGTGGTCTTTATGTGCTACCTTAAAAAAGGGAAGTTGGACCTTGGAACGATGGAAGTAGTATGTCGTTGGTTGAGGATATGTTGGAAAAGATGTTGAGGAGGTTTTACATGACAGATGGGAATGTCAAGGACATGAGAACTAACATATCTGGCATTGGAAAAAAGGTCAATGCACACGCAGCCTCAATAAAGCATCTTGATCTACAAATGAATCAGTTGTTAGCCAATATGAACCCACGCAAATTGGGAACTCTTCCAAGCAACATTATCCAAAACCCAAAGAATAATGGGCGTTGCATGACAGTCACTACTCGAGGAGGTAAGCAGACCATTGACCCATCTATGCCATTTGTAGTGAAAGATAATATTACAAAGGAAGATGATGTACAAAATATAGTGGAGAGTTGGTGGATGCACCATCAAAAAAGTAGAGTTATCTTATAATGTGGTACAATTCCTAGACCTCCACTATAATTCCCACAAAGATTAATGAAGAAAACGGATGATGGTAAATATCAACGATGTATCACTATGTTGAAGCAAATTTCCATTACTGTCCCATTAATAGAAGCTTTGGAACAAATGCCCGGTTATGCAAAATTTATGAAGGACATGATGAAAAAGAAGAGGTCGATGAGTTTTGAGGATGATGGCAGAATGCAACATTGTAGTGTGATTGCTACCTGGTCTCTTGTGGAGAAACAGGAGGATCTCGGTGCCTTCATTATTCCGTGTATGAAAGGGTTGCTACACTCTGCTAAGGCACTGTGTGATCTTGGATCGAGCATAAATCTCATGTCATTGTCCATTTACAACAAGTTAAGTTTTGGATACTCGAAGCCTACTACGATGATATTACTAATAGTCGATCGAACCATGAAGAGTCCCATAGATATACTCCATGATGTGCTAGTGAAAGCAAAGTCGTTCATCTTTCCGGCAAATTTTGTGATTCTTGACTGTGAGGTTGACTTTGAGGTCCCTATTATTCTAGGAAGACCATTTCTTCCCACTAGGTGTGTACTAGTTGATATAGAAGATAGGCAGATGAAGTTTAGGTAAACAATGAAGAAATGAGTTTCAACATTTCTAGGTCCATGAAGCTTAGTAGTAAGCTCCAACTGGTATTTGCTATATCCTACAACGTTGAGGGTACATCCGAGGTTCGAATGGTAGAGAGACTAGATGTTGATTCACTAGCAGCGGTCATCATGAATTTTGATTGTGATGGTATTGAAGGGTATAATTCTTTGTGGTTGCATTTGACCGAAATCACTATTGGTAAAACCCAAAGAATTTTGAGTTAGATATGAAGCATCTAGAGTCTGCACCTGCGAGACCATCTATTGTGGAGGCGCAAAAATTAAAGCTTAAATTTCTACCAACTAATCTAAGGTATGTGTTCTTCGGTAGAGATGATATTTTGACGGTAATAATTGCATCAAAGTTGAATGGGCAACAAGTAGACTTCTTAGTGGCGGTGTGGAAGAGGTTCAAGTGAACCACTGGTTTGACTAATGCAAACATTATGTGTATCCCTCCCGATATTTGTTCCCATAGAATCCAACTCATGTCAGATCACAAACCGAGTATTGATCACCAAAGAAGGTTGAATACACCTTGCAAGAAATAGCGAAAAAGAAGATCATCAAGTGGTCTGATGCTGGAGTCATTTATCCTATTGCGGACAGTAGTAGGGTTTTCCTTGTTCAGTGTGTGTCTAAAATTGATGGGATGACTGTGGTACCTAATGAAAAGAACGAGCTTCCTCTGATGAGGCCAGTGACCGATTTGAGAGTTTCCATGGACTATCTAGAGTTTAATGCTTGGACAGAGAAGGATCATTTCCCTATGACCTTCATGGATCAGATGTTGGAGAGACTTGCAGGAAAGGTTTGTTAATGCATTCTTGATGGCTATTTGGGATACAATCAGATCTCTATCGCTTTGGAGGATTAAAGAAAGACCTAATTCACTTGTCCCTTTGAGAAATTTTTCATTCAAAAGGATATCGTTCGAGTTATATAATACACTGGCTACCTTTCAATGTTGTATGTTGTCAATATTTACTAATATGGTGGATGACACTATTGAGGTGTTCATGGATGATTTTTTTGTAGTGTGTGAATCCTTTGATCGATGCTTGAATAATTTTGCCGAGGTGCTCAAGAGATGTGAAGATTTTAATTTAGTGCTAAACTTGGAGACGTGTCACTTTATTGTAAAAGAAGGTATAGTGTTGGGACATCGCATCTCGGAGAAGGGGATAGAGGTTGATCGAGCAAAAATAAAGGTGATAGAGAAGCTTCTTCCACCCATAGTTGTCAAGTGTGTGAGGAGTTTTCTTGGGCATGCTGGATTTTATCAGATGTATATTAAGGATTTCTCAAAAAATGCACATACTTTGTGCAAATTGTCTGAAAGCATATGAAGAGTTGAAAGAGAGCTTGGTGTCCGCACCCATTATTGTTTCACAAGATTGTAGTGATCCATTTGAGGTGATGTGTCATGCGAGTGGGGTAGCACTTGGTGGGGTATTGAGACAAAGAAGGGATAAAATCCTTCACCCCATCGACAATGCGAGTAAAGCCATGATAAAGCCCAAAAGAACTACACAATAAACGAAATTCCGCATATTTGCTTTGCACGAGGGTCATAGCGCATCTAGACCATTCTGCTTTTAGGTATTTGATAGAAAAGAAGGATGTTAATCAAGGTTGATCAGATGGGTATTGTTGTTGCAAGAGTTTAATTTTTAGATGAAAGATAGAACGGGACCCGAGAGTAAAGTTGCCGACCACTCGTCTAGATTAGAGGATGAAGCTATGCGTGAATTAGGAGAAAACGCTGAAATTGATCATACATATCTATGAACATGTATTGGCTACTTCTCAAGATCTCATCCCATGGTTGGCTGACTTTGTGAACTATCTAGCAACTGATGTGGTTCAGTAGGATTTTACTTCCACCAAAGCAAAAAGTACATGCATGATTTGAAAAAGTTATTTTAGGATTAACCTTACATATATGGAGTTGTGTCGATGGGATAATTCCTCATTCTGTACTAGAGGTTGAGATATTGAGTATTCTAGAGGCATGTAATTCCTCACCTGTGGGTGGGCACCATAGTGGTCTCCGAACTGCGCATAAGATGTTGCAGAGTGGGTATAATTGGCCAACCTTTCACCAAGATGCTCATGACTTTGTCAAGTCAGGTAATCAGTACCAACGAGATGGAGGAATTTCAAAGAACCAAGAGTCTCCCTTGAATCCCATTTAGGTGATTGAGCGATTTGATGTATGGGGCATTGACCTCATGGGCCCATTGGTGAGTTCTCATGGTATAAAATATAAACTTGTGGTGGTTGACTATGTGTTGGAATAGGTGGAATCTATTGTGCTTCCATCAAAGAAGGAAAGAGTGTCACCAAATTCATTATGAAGAGTATTTTCTCCTTATTTGTACGCCAAGGGTAATTATTAGCTATGGAAGTTCACACTTTTGTAAAAATTTATTCAATGTCCTGCTGGAGAAGTATGTTGTTCGTCACAATGTGGCTACACCTTACCACCCATAGACTAGCGGGCAAGTGGAGGTGTCTAATCGGGAGATGAAACATATTTTGGCAAAAACTGTAAATGCCTATCGCACTAAATAAAGGACTCCCATCAGAATGTCTCCATACCAACTTGTATATGGGAAGACTTTCACTTAACGGTCGAGCAGAGCAGAAAGTGAAGTGGGCAATGAAGAAACTGAAGTTGTTTTGGGATCGAAGCATCAACACAAGGACTTAATGAGTTTAATAAGCTTGATTAGTTTCTCCTAAAATCATATGACTGTTCATGTATCTCCAAAGAGAAGATGACAAAGTATCATGATCAAAGAATTGAAAAGCGAGAATTTGTGGGTGGTGATTTGGTATTTCTATTTTACTCTACATTGCACTTATTTAGTGAAAACTCAAGTCCAAGTGGACTCGGCCATTCCTGATAACCAATATGTTCCCACATGGAGCGGTTGAGCTGGAAAACAAGGAAAGCACTAAGTTCACAGTCAATAGGCAAATAATAAAGACCCATCTGGGGTCAAGCAGAGAGTATGCATGAGGTGGTTGAGGCCTATAATCTCTATGATGTTTGAGTTATTAAGGGGCCTGCATCATGCCCTGACATTAAATCAAGCACTTCTTTGGAGGCAACCCAAGGTGCACTTTCTAACCAATGATAGGTTTTGTTTTCCTTGTAGGATGATTCATAGTATTGTTTAGTTGTTTTCCTTATTTTGTTCTTTTTTTGTGTGATAGTGTTGGCTAGAGATTAGTATAAAGTCCATATATAAAAATTTTCAAGAAAAAAAAGTAATGTGCCTAATTGGTGTTACATGTGCAGGAAGCAAAAGCACAAATCTATAGAAAATGGTCTAGTGCAAAAGGTCTATCGACCTCATCGACAGACTGTGGATGATGTATGTAGTTCCCAGTAATGTTTTGACGTTTTTTATGTCTAAACTGATCGACGGCCCCAATCGATGAACCGTCAATCAATCTACGACCAGTTAATAGGGTTTCGTGGATCCAAGAATGCCACTGACTCGATCTGACCCAGTTCGGTAATATTAAAAGCCATCCCTTTCAAATTCCTTCCCTCTTTCCATTTTAAATCCATTTTCTTCCTTAAACTTTTTCAACCCATTATTTCTTTCCTATTTCAATCCTAAATTTACCTCTCCAAATCTAAAAATCATTCACCCCATCATATTCCTCACTTCCCAAACTTTCTCTCTCTAAAATTCTCTTTTCTTCTATTCAAAAAAGGTCGGTGATCAGGTCAGGACGCGTAGGCTGCTTCGTCAAGCCTCAAAACCACAACACTCAACACTACTATGAAATGTATTTGATTTCCATTAAATTTGAATTCTAGTTCACAGTTGTATATACAAATTCGGGAGTGGGGCTTTACCTTGAGATTGAATTAACTGAATTTGCATGCTAGTAGTTGCTTAGTTATCCCCATTGAAATAATAGACTATGGTTTTGTAGCAAATTTGTCTGTCTAAAATGTTGTGTGTCTCAGTTTTTCTGAAGGTTCTAACTAAGGGTTCAATGTTTTTACTGATTTGGGGATCGATTGTTGCACAAAAAAAGAACTCAACGAATGATGAACTAGTAATTGTTGTGTTAAAAAAAATATGCCTAGAACTTGTTTGTGATAAAAATGGGTCACCAAAGAAAATAAAATTTGAACTAAAAAAAGGCCTAAATTCTATCCCATACTGACTGTACGAGACCCCATCTGTAGACGGTCGATCAATCGACGAGCCAACGATGGGGTCGATCGATTGAAACACCAAGAAAAATTAAAACAACAAAAATTCACTACGAACCATTGATTGATAAACGAACAATTCTGGACGTCCGTCGTTTCCATAAAATGACCTGATTTCAACCCATTCTAAAATAACTCTTAGTGTCAGACGAAAGAAGAGAATTACGGTCCGTCATAAACATAGGGATGTTAACTACTTCAATTTTGCAAATTTCCGGACATTAAGACCTTTCTATACTAATTCCAAAAAGCTTCTCAAACAAGTTATTTACACTTATTTAGGGCTAAAATCATTACTAGTGAGCCTATGAGGCTTTAGTTTAGGTCATGGAATCTCCCGGAGGTTTCAATACTCCCCCCTTAGGAACATTCGTCCCCGAATGACACTCTAGACTTTTATAAGAGGGAGAGACTAAAGACTAGCAGCCCAACCAACAACAATATACAGCTCATTGGAGGAATCATTCGCTCGTTTCAACATATAATCATAAAAATAACACATAGGAACCTAATCCAGAACATACATTATGCATAAACTCAACTATTTCATATAATATAAGAAGGAACTACCTTTTCCATTTCAATACGATCTCAATATGAACATAAAAAATTGTCATGTTGATTTAATATCAAAACAATACCAATTATGCTAAATACAACTTCCATAAATACATATAGTACATCACATACATAAGTAAAAGGAAACCATTAGAAACAAATTTCATGGAAAAGAAAAGAACTCAACTTAAGCATGAATTCGTACATCAATACATACATAATAGAAAAACATGATAAGTTCAATATAATTCATGATAATCGAATGAGGGACTACTAACATCAATCTTGGCTAGGAGTTAGTGGTAAAATATGAGGATAGCGGGACTCATGTCGGCCTTGGCTTCCTATGTTGCACCCTCAACAAGATAGTTCCTCCATATGACTTTTACGGAAGCGACCTCAATTTCTTAACTTATCAATCAGAAATCTCAACTGAGAACTCTTCATAAGCAAGGTCCTCTTTGACCCCTAATCCTTTTTGAGAATGAATGGAAACTGGATCACCTATACACTTTTGAAGGATAGAAACATTGGACAGCGAATGAATCATAGACAACTCATTTGGCAACTTTAACTCATAGGCAATAGTCACAACTCTCTTCCTCTCATCAGAATATCCTCATCTATTATCAAACTGATATGTGTGTTCTCTCTATCTACGAAAGTGCCTGCAAAGATTGCCATGTCATGGAAAGCACATCCCCTCTACTTATGAAGACGAACCAATATGTCTCCATCACATTCAAATCCATCATTTTAATCGAAACACCATCAACCATTCATAAGGGATAATAATAAAAAATCAAGGGACCAACCATCCTTTCAAGGAGTTCAAGTCATGTCGCATCTAGAGTGAGTACCAATACAACAAAAATGCTGACATTCTCATTGTTACTTTCTCTAACATCACATTATACTTTCTTGCCACACACCTCCATTTCTTCAAATAGCATAAAAAATGTGACCTTCCGCTTCTTTTAGATAATATTCACATATTAGATTTATAACTCCCTCACCTAAGAAGGAATTTAAGGGTTTGTTTGCTTTCTGAACTCTTCAACTCGTGAAATTGAGTGGTGTCCCAAATTGCTAGGTAGTCGCTCATGAATCCATATGTGGAGAGCCGTGTCTCCTCAAGCATGGTCCTCTATACGGTTAATTTGAGCCTATTGAGAGCTCTAGAAGCGATTAATGAGAGGACTCTAAAGTAGGTTCTTGTGCATAAGAGGGTTGCCCGAATTTTCATTTGATCTTAGTCCTCTTTAAAACCACCCCTTGTTTGGGTTGTACTCTTTCTTGGGTCAATGCTTGTGTGGTGTTGAATTTTTCACTGTGTTAAGCCTCTACAGGCTTATTATGGCTAGGCCCATGTGTCTCTTTACATGTAGAAGAAAAGCCTCTATGACTGGCTCACTATTAGATGTAACCACATGCTTTCCTTTAATTCTTAATTTTACGTGAAAAACACACATTCAAACATCGTATTTATTAAAGTTAATTGAAATGAAATATACTTTGAATTAAATTTCAAAAACAATTGTAACGACTGAGAAAATGATAGGATTACCTAGAGAATTGACGTTTGGGTTAGTATGTCTTTGAGTAGATGTATGGTCTATTTTAGTACCTCAATGGGGATAGGATTATATCTAGAATTCAAGTAAGTAACTAGGTTACCAATTTAGGGTGAACGATTAATTCTTTGGAGGGCTTTTTGGCGATGGGGTTGTTCGGTCACCAAGCGAGATAGGCCAGTAACCCAATGATCCCCCAACATCGCCTACTGGACTTCCCACTTAGTGATCCTACACGAGAATTGGGTGAACCATGTGTTACTTTGGTGAATCGCCTAGTGCACTTGTGCCCAAGTGTCCAAAGGGAGAATTAAAACGGGTAAGGGCTGAAATCTTAAGTTACAACTTGTAAGATCAGCCTCAAAAATTATATGTTTTAGATAAAATGAATTAGGTCGTCCATTACCTCTCCAATGGAAAGTCTTTGAGTTCTCCTTTCAACGCCACAATGTTTTCCCAATTCTGATATCGGGGTAGAGAGTTATGCCCGAAATAGTGAAGCATTGTCCATTTTTGAAGCTGGTTGTTCAAATGGACGGAACCAAGGGCCATTGGGTGAGTTACCAAGTGCCCTTGGCGAGACAAGGTTTGTCAAAGGGCGTCCTGCAGCGTGGGGAAGTTATGTTTTTTAGTTTTAAGTTGGGTTCTTAGGTAGTCTTTCCAAAATTGACCCTACATTATTCCGTTACTTTCCTAGAAACTATATAAAATCTTTATGACCTAATGCCTTTCATTTAAGTTCCTCCACTTAGAATTAAAGGAAAGCCCAAACTCTTCTCTCAAACTTTCTCTCTCAAGATTCAAGGAAGAATATGAATTGATCTTTGCTCGGGTTTCAGATTTCTATGGATTTCTTCACCAATTTCTTATGGATGCTTAAATATTAAAGTAGGATGGATACTTATCTAGGGTTCTCTTCCACCCTATAGTCCTATAAAAGTGTTATTAAAGCTTTTGATACTTCAAAATCTAGATCTATCAATCTTTTACATAGGTTTCAATGGTTTTAAATTCCTTTATTATGAAGTAATGTGATTATATTGATGTGGAATGATGGTTTATGAAGAAATATCTCAAAGAACCCATGTTTTTCCTAATGTCTTCAAATGGTGTCGTAAGAAGTGGGCTTGTGGATTGTTCAAGCATGTGACAAGGAGATGCTTAAATTTCTTTAGTTTATTGAAGTCATTTAATTATGCATGTCTAATTATCAATGATTCTTGGTATGTTGTGATATAATGAATGTATGCATGAGCATGATATGAAGAATGAATGTATGAATATAATATGAGTTATGTTGTTTATGATCTAAATGCATGTAATGCAATTATACCTAGAATGTAAAGGTGTTAGTATTGAAAGTACGTTCTCAATTATGCACTTATAAATGAAGATGTTTGCATGTGGAAAGTACATTCTCAATTATGCACTTATAAATGAAGATGTTTGCATGTGGAATGTTTCTTCCTTGTTTATGTATCTTAAATTGGTAGACTTAGGTTTCATTTTATTAAAAACATGTATGAAGCTATATGGACGTGAATGATGTGTTGATTTGAAAGGATATTTTAAAATTTTCACTGAATCATGTTAAGGTATTCTTATATAAAAGTTTATTGTTATGTTTGAATCTATGAACTATCCTCATGTTGGGAGAGTATGGATGCCCACACATTATGAGGCTGGGTATCTAGTAGCAATCCTTGGAGGTGGATGTCCATACATTAGTTAAAGAGGGTTTATCTAGTAACAATCTCTGTCCCCAAAAGACTTATGGATGAAGGAATGATATGGATGACCATACGTAAGTTGAGGCATGGTTATCTAGCAATAATCTATCTTCATTAAATAACTTATTATATGAATTACTCTATGGTAATGAATACTAAGAATCGAAAGATTATTGAGTGGGATTGATGCCCACACGATAGTTGAGGTGGGTATCTTGTAGAAATCCCTTATGATGGATTTCCACACGTTAGTTGAGGCGGTTTGTCATGTAGCAAGCTTTTTGTCCCGTAACTATGTGCCCACATGTGATAACTAGTGGATCCATTAGGCTAATCACCGATCCTCCTTAAGCAAAGTTGATCACCTTTCTACGGTGTGGGGTTATATTATACCAGGTTCTATTATTTATCTCTCATAGTCTATGTTGGTTAAATTCTTATTCCCATCATGTGAGGTACCCATTATGGTTTCTCGAGAAGTTTTATGATGCATGGGTAGTAGTATGGGATGCTATCCATGCATTTGCATGAGTAGACTTCAACAGGGCTGTAGTGAGAATCTCTACTACCTAATGAAATAAATTGTTCCTAAATGAACAAAATGAAGAAAGTTACTTCTATATTAAAAGGTTATGATGTATTTCTTAGTAGTCTATAAGAAATATTTCATGTCTTGCATGATATAATGTATGTCGTTGTTGACTCAATGATATGAAGCATGTTTCACTTGAGTCAGTGATATGAGTCATAATAGTGCCCTAGAGGAACACTTTGGTGTGGTGTGAAGAGGTAGTATGGGATGCCATTTCATATCTTACTTAGGTGGGACTTAGGGGTATTATAGATAGGGAACCTAGGATGATTGAGATGCCTTGCTTGATGTATGTTTTCTCGTATTGTGTCTTGACATTGAAGTAGCTTTAGGAGAATGGTAAATTCACCTTTTTGGTAATGTGATGATAACGACTTGGTTGTTGGTAATACTTGTATTTGATTCCTCTTATTTATTATGTTCATGAAATACCTTGAAATTTGTATCATGCACGGTTTAAAACAAAAAATGTCAATTTTAGCATGTTTTTGCATGGTCATCATACTTGGTACATTTTTCTGTACTAACTTCAAATTTCACTCTATGTCTACAAGTGTAGGTTCCGGTAAGTGAGTTGCTTGTTCTAGTGAAGACTTCTATTAAGATTTCCAAGTTAAAGTGGTATGTCCTCATCATTCGGGGACATGTTTAAAAGCTTTATGTTTTGTTCTACATCTTTGTATTGAGCTCTTTCTAGACTTTTCAAGTGCAAAAGGGCCGTGACCTTACTTATGTTGGCTTTCTAAGACTGTATAAGATGTCCATGTGAGACAATTAGATTTGTGATGCAATGTTTTTACTGTTTAGCATGTTTTGATTCATATTGTTTCAAGTAAAAAGTTTTAATTTTCTACCATTTGTATTTTCAATGTGATGAATGAATTCTATGAGGCTTGTATAAGACCCCTTCGTGGTCAAGTACGGCGTATCGCATTCGACGCTTATACTCAGGTCATGATAACTATCTTGAGCCTCTCCTAATGGTAAGACGGATAATGAAATAGGAGCAGCGAGCTCCATAAGCTTGCTGAATCAGACAATAGAAAATTTCATAGGATTCAAGCATTAAAGACTAAGTACATGCAAACTCGATGACTTGCCAAATTGATTTTAGCTGGTTAAGACAGGTCCACCAAAAATGATGTTGCAAATTGAAAATAAACATGACTCAAGGGCGATGTGAACTCCCACTCAGTAAGTCACAATATGGGTTAGCAAACAAAAACAAGCCCACAAATAGGAACAATACCCATGGTCACATATATGCTAAAGAAGGATAGATGGGTCTAATTTGGAAATTCGCCTAACCTTCTTGGCCAGATAAGACATGTCATCCAAAAAAGAAGTGTTCAATCCAGTGCCAAAATCTTAAAGCTAAACCCAATAGTTTTAATCAATTTTGTTGTGATGGTCATGAATGACTCAGAATATTACAAGGATTTTAATCTTTGGACTGTAGGAAATGGAATTACTTCGATGGTTTTATAATTCTTTTTGTCTAACTAATTACAACTATTTCAGATACATCATGGTATGGGATTATTTGGACTACAAGATCAAACCAGTTTAAAGAGCAAGGTCTTCTATGTAATAGTCATACACAACAAATACAAATTTCCCAATATCATTCCAACCCACGTATATGCTTATCTATCCATGGGTACTCCAATTTCCCCCATATATTGCTAAGTATTCCTCAAATTGACAATTTACCCTTAAAAAATAGTTACAATGTCTATCCTTGGGAAAATTTATGCAATTGGGTAAAAAATAGGTTAATTAGACTTCACCCATATCAAATTGGACTCAGACCCAAAATAATTATAAGTTTAATTTCAAGTTTCAACTGGCACAATTAAGATTTTTATTTTACTAGCATACACATTCAAGTATGTCATGTATATCGTTCAAATCTCCCTATATGATGCAACCCAACGAAATTTAACGATTGGTAACAGTTAAATAAATTTAAGCCTACACCCAATATCTCACCTATCTTCAACCACTAAAGCATGTGATGATGAGCGTGGTGAGGATCCCATTAACATTACAATAGGAGAGAAGTGGATTGCAAGGGTTCAAATGGTGAGGCAAGATGTGGATATACTAGGGCGACATTTGAATGTGGTTGGCAGAAAGTTTAAGACTCTCAAGGACTTCACACGTGAGGATAATGACCATATACACAAGGAGTGGGAGAGCCCTCGGCATTTTGAGTTCGAGATTAAGAAGGACATCACTTCATTGGACTTCACGTTCATGAATGAATTGAGTACAATATTAGCCATGAGAGCTAAGATGAACGCAATTAAGGAAGGCATGAAAGATTGAGGATCTAAATCATCCAATCAAGATAGGAAGGCCAGGGTGGAGGATACTGAGCCACACATATTTAATGGCATCCCTGACACCCAAGAGGTTAAGAACTTCCTATGTCACTCGAAGAATTACTTCAAGTGTAGTCGAGTAAGGAGCAACGAGAACAAGATCAACACTACCCTGTTATTTCTTTAACAGATTTCCATGTTATGGTGGAGATGCAAGAAGGCTGATATAGGGAAGGGGTCATGCACCATCTGCACTTGGGAGAAATTTTGAGAAGAGTTTAAGGAAGCCTTCTTCCCTGACAACGTCATATATTTGGTAAAATAAAAGTTTAGGGAATTGACGAAAATGAGTAGCATACTGGCGTACGTGAAAGAGTTCACCACTCTCATGCTTAAGATTCCCAACCACATGGACAAAGACATGTTGTTCTACTTCATGGATGCATTGTGAAATTGGGATAACATGGAGTTGGAGCGGTGAAAGATTTGACTGACTTATAGCATGAACGGGATGACAAGGCGAAAGCAAGGATTGAACATAGTAATCATGCTAAGGTAGCAGAAATCATTGCCGAGGCAAGGATCTACGGACAAAACACAAGAAGCACCACCCTACAAGTCGGACAACAAGCAGTTCAGGTGACCAGACTACACAGAGAGGAAGGCGTAGACCACCAAAAGTGATGGTTTCTACAAATACGGCGAACCATATGTATCACGCATCGATTTTATACCCTTGACGTGGTCGACACCTAATAAACATTTTTTTCCTAGAGAGAACCCTTGCCCTTGCTTTCTAACTAAGCGGAAGACTAAACTCATAAAGAAGAAACATTATCAAAGAATTACGTAAAATTAAAATAACATGGCCAAAATGGCAGTTATGTATCGTGATAAAATATATGTAAATAAATAGAGACTCAAATTGGACTATATGTTTGACTATTTGTCTATTAAGCCTCTATAATACTAAGATAAATGTTGGAACAACCCCTGAACATTCTATAAATGTAAAGTCCCCCGGATACAAGGAGGCTCACTAGTGACTCTGGCTGCCCATCATGGATCAACGAGGAGTTGGATGCTGATCGTGATTACCTGTGTATGCATCATAGATAATGCAGGCCAAGTGGAATCACTACATTGACGTACAAGTAAGCGAGTTAAACTGCTAAACAACAAATTTAAGCTTGAAAGAAACTTTGATCAACTCATGAATTTAATAACTTGCCCAACACGAAAGATCTCACATACCTTGATAGGGAATACTCCCGAAGAATTCCACTCGAAATCGCTTGGCGGTTTGACGAAACGTTGACCTTTCTCCTTTCTCCTTCTTCTCTTCTCTTTTCTCCCATGCCCTAAGTGTAAAAGAAATTTTCTAATCTTAAATGAAACTTATTTTTACCCCTATAAACCCTTGAAACGAATAAGGAATTAAATGGGCACAAAGCCTAGTTTGCCCTTCCTTAAATCCGTATTGGACTTTTCTTACTTCAACAGCCCGACATCACAAAGACATATCTCCCTCATACGATACCAAAATGTTCAAACTCAGCGTCATTGGAAAGATACTTTCCAGGCATTTCCCACCATATAAAGAACTGACTCTAACTCATATTGAGCTAGAAGTTATGGCTATTTGAAAATAACCAAAAACTCATTTTCTTAACTTTAGGGAATTTTCCAGATTTTTTCTTTTCTTTCCATAAGCAAAAAAAAATAAGTTTCTTAGCTTATTTTAGGTTATTACGAGTTACGAGATGTTACTATATCTCCCCCTTGGGATCATTCATCCTCTAATAAGATTTATTTCACTAAGTTGAGAACAATAAAAATCAAGTAACAACATGCTTACTCATAGTTTATAACGAAGGGAGAAGAGAATTAGTATGTTGATCCACATTCTCCCCGGATTAAAAGAGATGTGGATATGTCTTCTTCATATCCTCTTCAGCTTCCCAAGTTTCTTCTTATAAAAAATTATTCCTTCATAGGAACTTGGGTGAAACAAAATTCTTTATTCTTAACTTCCAAACTTGCAGATCTAAAATCAGAATCGTAATCTCCTCATAGGATAATCCATCCTTGATCCCAACATTTTCAGTTTGTATTTTAAGAACCCCAAAATGAGTTAGGGTGTCTAGAGACTACCATGTACTTCATAATGGTCTAAGGTATTAAAATGTCTTATAATATGGTATTGAGGAAGGGTTCAAGGTTTGAGGTGATTTGGAAGTCAAATGTCAAGGGACGACCAAGACGTTTGATGACTAGTCACCTATGTCCCTCATGTGTCTATACTTGATTATATTTGTATGTATTAAGTTTATGAAGTCTTTAAATGATGTATAATGATGTTTATAGTTACTATATGTAGTGTCATGAAGATTGGAGGTCAAACGTCCAAGAACGTCTAAGACGTTCGAAAGTTAGCGCTTGAGATGTTCAAATGTAGGGCCTAGCATTTTTGGGCGTGTTGCGTGTAATTGTTTTGGGTAAAAATGATGTGGAAGGTTCTTGTATTATTAATGCTCGTATTTATGTTAGAAACATAAGGGTACGACTTTCCAAGGGCCCCGCAAAAGAGACCACAAGAAGGACCCAAAGGCTGATTAGACACTGGCTTGGTAGTGTAAATTGACAAGCTCAAAGGACGTCCCATTGGTTGACTTACGCCACGTCGATGGGGAGGCATCAATGGGAACTTAGTCTATAGAAGCCTTGGCCACATGAAAGCCTCATACCCAATTGACAGAGGCACATCACGGTCCGTCGATGGACCCATGCCCCGTCGTTGGTGTTCGTTGATGCAGGCCTGCAGTCAATGCCATGCACGCTGCCAAAGTATAGGGTGAATGGGAAATTCACCCCATGTGCTAACCTTACCCTAGGTATTTTATTTTCCTATTTTTTTAAATATATATATCTAGATCATCTAAAACGTGAATAGCCCATACCTAGTCCTTCAAATAAAAATCAAACCTCCCTCTCCCAAAATATCCTCTCTAGAAACTTTCATTGAAGGTGAACTTCAAGGGGGAACGTGCAGATGGGATTTCGATTAATTCTTCACCAATTTTTATTGGATTCTTCATGTAATATAGGTATTGTTATCCTTCATCTCTAAGTAATCTTTAACTTAAGGAGTTAATCTCAAACTTTTCGAAGAAGTTTCATGATCAAATATCTTCTTCTTCAATCTAGCCATGGGTTCTTTATTAAATTTATTTCAAAGGCATAATATGAATGTATTGATGATTATGGACTTATTTGGACGTGATTTTCAATTCAATTGCAGGATGAACCCTCTTTCACAAACTCTATTTTAGCCTATGTAATACACTATGATATTCATCTTATGCTAATCTATTTGTCATTAAAATATGTTAATATACTTATGTCTACTGTCCAAAATGTATATTTATGGTGAATTGTTGATTAATAATCCAATTGGATCAATGTACGAAGATTTGGTCATGTCTAGCCTATGTCTCTATGTGATTACTGTAACATTGCCATTATAATGCATGAATGAGGAATTTGATTATGTTAAGTTGATTGATAACCATTGTTTAACATGTATATAGATGTATTTTATGCATCTAGACTCCATTTTAATTGGTTCATGAGTTGGTATAGGTTTAATGGTACTTTAGCTACTACTTGTAGTTGAGTACAATGATGAATTATGTGTTGTTATCTAATGTGTATTGATGCTTCAAGACTTGATCCCTAATTCCTCGCTATTATATTTCTATGGGGCTTACTGTGATCTCGAGTTTATTGGCAATTGTAGTACAATATCGTATAGAGTACGATTTCATTAAGCTACTGACCTACATGTACATTATTGATGAATTTTTATTGATGATCAGAGCTATGGAAATTGGTTGATAATATATGACTCCCTACTTTATAGTATATATGTGATGCCTTGTATTAAGTTATAGTATGATCTTGTAGCGACTTATACATGGTTTCGTTCATGATTAAATGTATATTTAGCTACTTCTTTATAATGTATAGTTGATAAAAAGGTGTATTGATCAATGATGAGCAAAGGTTTTGATGAATTAGTAAGAATGTCTTTCCCACTAAACTTCTCTATAGTATTGTTGATGAAGCATTGTATGGCATTGTATGGTATGGTGGCGGTGTTTACCTTAGTATTATTATATATGTGTTGACCATGACCTTGAAGGAAAATTGATGCATATATGAATTTTTTGTTATGATGATCACCTTGTGTAACTTGTGCCTAGTCTTGTACTCTAGATGTGAATCTAGGTTATGCTACTATTGTCATGAGCATGTAAATGTTTAGGTTAAGATCAGGTGTAGGTTCTTCCATTAATGAAGTGTTAAGGATTGATGACCCTTACCCATGTACCCCTATGTGAATGTGTGAATAGGTAAGGTTAGGAGTCTTGAATGTAACGTGAAGATCTTCTTGCCTCCTGTGATAAATTGTATTATGTGGTCTATGCTTGATTGTGCATTGTGGTCTTAAGTGGGTGGCTTCCTGAAGGAGTTATTGATAACCATTATGTGATCATGTCGACCAATGTACACACACTCACACATTGTGCATGCTAACATTGAAGTAAAGCGTCATGGCGTCTAACGAAAGGTTGATCTTATATTCACTAGAGGTCTACTGCTATGCATGAAAGGTAAATGTATTTGAGTTATGTTATGCATTCCATCTAACTAGGATGACTTGATTGGCGCACTAGTATGTGTAAGGGTATGTGACATTGTTTATGCATTTCGCATGTGTACCTTGATAGGATAGTTCCTAGGTTTGGTTTCTATGTACATGAAAGTGAATGTGCGAACATGTTATGAATGTGTCTTGCATGCCATAATGGGAGGTATGTGGTATGATGAAGTATGATTATACCTAGTGTCTAAGTGTGTTTACATGAAAGTATGGCTCATAAAGTTACACTTGTACACTTATGCATGAATGAAGTAAAGTATGAATATGTGTGGTCTAAAGGTGTTAAGTGAAAGGTTTGCTCACATGTATGTACACACACTCATGAATGATGATCTAGTCAAAAGAGTGGCACTTGAAAAGTGTTCTCAAGAGTATTCTATAGTAGATAAATGCTTACATGTACTATGTCAATGTGGATGGTTTTCTCACATGATAGAGGTTGATGAAACGACTTCTCATCTATAACCTATTAGCTAAGCATATAGGGAGTTAATCTCGTAAAGCCGTTGTTTTATAAAGTAATGCAATTAAAGGCTTTTAACAAAGGGAACTTAGCTTAGAACTGAGTGAACTTGAAGATGGGGGTGTCCTTACCCATTGTAGGAAGGTAGGTCACCATAGATCTCAGGGGTTGGATAGCCTTATGACCCAAAAAAGGGTGTTAGAGTGATGTTTCCATGATTTCCCCAAGTTCCAAAACTATGTTTCGCTATAGGATCTAGCAAGTGATATCACCTAATATGCTAGCATGATACTCATGTCTTATCTTGGCAAGTAAGGCACCCTCTCTTGGTGTGAGAGGATGGCACCGAATTCCACGTTTGGATAACATGGTATTATTGTCAGTTAAGGATATAGTTTCCCTAATGTAAAATGGACAATGTAAGTAAATGACTAAGACCCTAACAAGGATAACCTAAGAGAGGTTCTTACGATAGGTAGAAATAATGAACCCTCCTAGACATTGCACAAGTGGCTTCCTAGGGAGTTCTAGGAAGGTGTTCTAATGTGTATGACTAAACTTATGTCCTTGTACATCACATTGTAGTAATTCTCTACTTGTTATGAAGATGTACATAGTATAAGTATAAATGATGTGAACTTGTCCCTATATGCGTGATGTTGGTCTTGATGACTATATGATGAAGGTCTTGCCTAGCTTTGATGAAGTTGGCTTTACTTGTTATGATGATGTATGAAGTGTTAGGTCTTGTGGTCTCATGATAGGTTTACTAAGTATGTGTGAGCTTATGGTCCTTCACATGTACATTGCACTAGTAGACTATGATTGAGGTCATGAGTATGATCTTAAAATGATTTATGTGAAGTGAGGTGAATATATGTCATGGATGTAACTTATTGTAAAGCGAATGAACTCTCGACTTAAATGTGTCTATGATATATTATGCTTATATGATGATTTGTGTTGGCTTATTTAGGTTGTAAGTAAGCTTTCTTTGTGGCCTAAGGTGGTGTATTGCACCAAGTATCACGAGAGGATCACTTCGGGAGATTCATGCGTAATATGAAGTTCACTGTAATATGGAAAGAGCTCACTGTAAAGTGACACTAAAAGTGGCTTTAATTCTATATGTGATTTTATATGATGTTTGGTTTTTTGAGTATATCGATATGAAGCATGTGAATGATAAAAAATTCTATTGTATAAAGGTTTTATGAATATTTACTCAAAAAGGCATGAAGTATGATTTAAAGAAAAAATGTCCCTTTTAAATTCATGTTTTTGCATGGTTGTCATACTTAGTGCATTCTTGTACTAATCACATTCTTCTCTGTAGGTTATGGATGCATAAAGGATGTCTATTTGATTGAGGATCTTGATATGTGATTCTCAAGCTCAAGGAAAGGAATCCTTAAGTTCCAAGGATATCCTAAACTATGGATTACTGTAAAGTGTAGTATTATTGTACTTATGTATAATGTTTTAATGACTGTCCCTAATGTACTCTAATATTGTTTAGTCTAATATGGGAAAGAGACTTAAGGTCTAAATATGTACTTGTGATATTTTATATTTATATGATGTAAAATTTTCTAGTATATGAAGTGCTATGAAAAGTTTTCAATTTTATGCTAAATTTACTACGATATTGCGATAAATAATAACAATGAGCTTGTATAAGACCTCCGGGAGGTCAAGTACGCCATGTTACTTCTAGGGGGTGCTCCCCAGATGTGACAAACGTGGTATCCTAGCATGGGGTTTCAAAAGTGGTTTAGGGTCCAAGAAGATTCATATTGCCACGTCTCGTAGTGTTTTGTATCAGTGGTGGTGAGGCGCAACACATTAAATTGTACGGGATGCTATATGACGATAGAGTTTCCCTTCTTCATCATTCTCATGTCGTTCCATAGAACTTAACTCTATAAGATCTCTCTCTCTCTCTCTTATGATTTCTTGTCCGATGGTTTTTCGGATGTTATTGCTTGAATGAGATGGTATCTCTATACTTGATGGAGAAGAGGTGAGTTTTGATGCTTATCTTGGTTTTATGATTATGAGTATGCGATAAGGTGAATTTAGCAATGATATGTTCATAAGATGTCCCTTGTGGCTATTTCTAAGACCTTTGTGAATTAGCATGTTATGTTGGTAATTATATGTTATGATATGGTTAAAGTATACTAGGAGTTGTCATGATTAAAATGAGTTTCTTTTGGGAATGGTGTGCTACTATATTGTTTTGCATGATTGTAGCCTAGTATTATAATTGGAGTTTGAAATGCTTAGTGACTACCAATGGAATCATGTTGCCTAAGAAATTTAAAATGGGTAAAATGTTGCCTTTGTTATATGTATGAACCTTTGGATTGTATTTCTTTGTGTAGACTTGATCCTAGCTGTGAACGTAGTGTGCATGCTCATGTAGCATTAGTTGGTAAAGTTTTGTATCTCATATTGTCATGCTTTTCCCATCACTTGCTTAAATGTTGCATTTTTTGAACTTTTGAAGCATGTCCACTATAATGATTAGCAGCTTACTGTAGGATTTTTGGGAAATCAACTAAATTGTTCTTTCATTGGAAGTTGTTGAAATGTGTATAGAATTGATGCATGTGAGCATGATAATTAATTGTAAAAGGATATTTACTATTTGGAATGAAGAATGAGAATTTTATGGCATGATGAGTCATAGATTTGTTTCCAAATTCCTTTCGTCCTGTGAGTCCCTTGATGTTGTGGAATTGATGTTTCCCCTAGAATTAAGGGTAGTATTCTTATCTTTTTAGAGTGATGATGTGGATTTGAACGACCTAGAAGATACCTTACTTTAATGTTGAAAGAAAAGAAAGAGTACTTATGGCTAAGTCTCCTTGTTGTTTTCCCCTAATGATGTATGACCTTGGGGTCTATTCTATTGTTGAAGAGTTTATGTGGTTAAATAGTATGACCTAACTAGATAATTGGGGGATAATTTTCCAAAAATGACAAGGTTTACAATACCTTGGAGTTCCTATGTTAACTTACTATGAATCCTTGTGAAGTGGTACTCACTTTTAAGGGATGAAAATGAAGGGTGTTAAGTTAAGATCCTATTAAGTTTGGGTTAAGTTGCTCTTAATTGGTCTAGCCTAAGTGGGGGATGGTGATGGAGTAGTAATGTTGTAGATACTTTTCTACCTTGTCTTTCTAGTCTTACTTAAACATGAAACTAATGAATTTTTAGTAAGCTTGTGCATGATAAGAGTTTTGCACTAAAGTATAAATTGCATTACCTTTATATGGTTGGTATGTCTTGATTGACACTATGATAATAGTAGTTTAAAGATTATAAAGTATTTTAAAGGAATTTTGATTAATTTCAAGGTTTTCTCATGTTGAATGTGCATCTTGATATGCGTGTGGTGCATTTAACTTCATGAGGTAACATAAGAAACATGGTTATAGTCACTTGTGAGGTTTAATGTTTAGACCTATAATGTAAAGTTGAGTCTCTTTAAAATGAAAAGTGTAGAATCTCTTGAAAACTATGTGACTTTTATGATTCGGAAAACATGATTGTAGGTCCACTTTTGAAAAGTGAAGGCATGTCTAGCTATTATCCTTGTGTGTCTCTATGAATTGTAAGACTTTCCCGAAATGATGCTTATTGTGAAGGCTATTGTTACAAATTTACATTTTGTGAAATGACTTCCTGATTGTTGTGATGTGCTTAGTGTGGCTTACCATTTAGACTTCACTAGGAAGGATGTTTGACCATGCCATGGTTAAAAGTTGAGAAATTTTTTATGTTACATTAAAGATGATCTTTGTGCACTTGCTTGGGTATGAACTCATGTATGAACTCATGAGACATGTAAGTGTGTTGAGGAGAAGGACATTTCTCCATGGACACATGTAAACATGGTATGAATGAGTATGAACCTCATAGCACTAGGTCTAACTAATAAGAATCCATTGTTAATCCAATTAACTCAAGTCTATGTGCATTGAAGTATGCGTGCTTAAATGACTTTGGTTATTGTTAGAATCTACCTATACGTGACCTTACATGATGACATCAATTAATTGAAATTTAATGACAACGTTATGATTAGGAGAAGGATGTTCCTCCTATGAACATGGGAAGTGCCTAGATGTTTGATGCATTAAAGGGTGAGTGAATAAAAGCTTTGCTTGTTTATATGTATTGAGTGCTAAATGGTTTGAAGTGTGTTCCTTGTAACTTTTGTGCATTAATTTCTATATGATGATTTTATTACTGTTATAACCTGCTCTATGATTCATTGAAGTCCTTGTTGTGATTAAAGTATTCTAAGTGTCATTCGAGGACGAATGTTCCCAAGTGGGGGATATTGTAAGACCTCCAAAATGAGTTAGGGTGTCTGGATCCTAAAATATTTGTCATAAGGGTATAAGGTCCTAAAATGGCTTATAATATTGTATTGAAGCAGGGTGAAATGTTTGAGGAGATTTCGAAGTCAAACGTCAGGGGACGACAAAAACATTCGATGACTAGTAACTTATGTGCCTCATGTGTCTATACTTCATTATATTTGTATGTATCAAGATTATGAAGTCTTAAAATGAGTTATAAATGATGTTTGTAGGTATTTTATGGAACTTCATGAAGTTTGGAGGTTAAACGTCCAAGAACGTCTATGATGTTCGAATGTTAGCCCTTGAGACGTTCATGTGTGTCTTGATGGGTCCTAGGTCCTACAATGTTTGGACGTTTTGTGTGTAATATTTTTGGGTGAAACTGATTAGGAAGGTCCTTGACTTGTTAATGTTTGTATTTACATTGGAAACGTCCATGTATGACTTTCCAAGGGCCATGCAAAAGGGCCCACAAGAAGGATCTAAAGGATGTCAACACAGTGCCTTGGAAGTGTCAATTGACGATCTCAAAGGACGTCCCGTTGGTGGACTAACGCCCCGTTTATGGGGACGCATCGATGGACATTTGTCCTTGAGAAGGCTTGGCCACATGACAGCCTCATACCCAAATGACAGAGCACTTGACGGTCCATCAATGGAACATGCCCCGTCGTTGGTGTCCGTTGATGCAAACCGCACTCAATGACATGCATGCTGCCTAAGTATGGGGTGAATGGGAAATTCACCCACGTGCAAACCTGACAATAGGTGGTTTATTTACCTATATTTAAGTATATATAGATGATCTAAAACGTGAATAGCCCATATCTGATCCTCAAAATCAAAATCAAACCTCGCTTTCGCAAAATATACTCTCTAGATGGTTTGGTCAACTTCAAACGACCATACCATCTAGCTCAGGTTGAGTTAGATGTACTTCAAGATATGGTTGGAAAGCTCTTCGGATTGTCTTTCCAACACCATGTTTTTGCATTTTCGAGTTCGTATGAGTGAGTTATGCCTATTGGAAGTTCGGTTTTTCAAACAAGGAAAGTCCAACACTAATTTTAAAGGGAATTCAATTAATTTAATTCATTTTTAGAAAATAAATTAGGGTATAAACTGAATTTCTTCAGTTTAGACAATTGGAAATTTACTCTATGGTTTTTGGAGAAAGAAGGCAAGAAGATAAAATAGGAGAAAGAGAAATGTTCATCGTTCTTGAATGTTTAGCTTGTAAATTTTTACAAAGGTTGATCCCTAAATAGATAAGTGAGCTTGCATAGTGTTGGGTTCGTTCACCCACACCAATCATGATTTATTCAGCAAAATGTTGTTCTTGAGTTCTTGGTAAGTGTTCTTAATGTTTCCTTATTGACTATATTTTCATATATGCAAGACTTTAAAATGAACATATCTCTTAGAGTTACATGAGATATGACATATCCAATTAAATTTAATTGAACCTACTTTTCAACGCCACCAATTTCACGTCAATCCAATTTTTGAGTAAAATTTTATGACAATTTAGTAACCTATATACTGTTCTTATGAATTAAGCCGACGGAAAAACATTAAATAGGATTGTTTTTGTTTTTGTACCTCCAAGAAAACCATAAAACAAATATCTTGACTAATAAAAGGTTCAAAACAATCAGATTTTCATCTTTAAGAATGAAAAGCATAATTCTTGGCAATAGAATTTCAAGAAACTAATTTAAGGATCTCAAGAAAAGTTCAGCATTTACCTTCAAGCTAGGGTTTCAAGGTTTTTATTCAAGTTCTTATCCAAGATATTTTATGAAACTTGTTCTTCCTATATAAAATCATTCCTAAGCATCATGAGATTTTTCCTATCACAAATCATGATCCTTGAATCCATAATTTGATTCAAGGAATGTCAAGAGTCTAGTCAAGAAGCTAAAAGTCATGTCAAGAACTTAAAAGTCAAGTCAAGAAGTCAAGGGTTCAGTCAAAAGAAGTTCCTAAAGTCTTTTTAAAGTCTTTCACAAACGTTTTATCTTGTTTTAAGACTTAATTTACAAAGTTAAGTAAAGAGTTCAGATTTGAAATTATTTTCTTCAAGGAAGTATATGAGAACTAAGTATTCCCAACATGTTTAAAATGTTTTTCAGATATAAATAAGAACTGAAACTGACATTTCCAATGATCCTTTGAGCTACTTTTTTTTTAAAAAAAGAGTAAATTCTTTCACAATTATTCAAGAGGGGAACTTTTGATTTCCAAGATAGCATTTGAGCTATGTTTTTGAGAAATTTTCTCAAATCATAGTAATAAGTATGTTTTTAAACATAGGAGCTAGTATCATTGTAACATTCCTGAAAATCATATGTCCAATGAAGAGCCCATTATGCCCTTAGGATATCCTATTAGGGGTACCTAGGAACCCCAATGCCCAATATTGAGAAATATTGGGCATAGTACAGAAAAATAGGCTAACAGATATTAGCCAATTTTCTATATACGAATAAGAAATATATCTTTTGGGTTGTCATACCCCAATCTAAGATTTATGTTCAATAAATGTACCTTCAATGAAGACCCTAAGATAAATTAATATTTAATTCCTTAACTCACAAATTAGGTACTAGGCATCTAACTGTCAAGCCTAGGTACCATAAAATGATCATGTAGATTAAACAGTGCCTAAGGACATAATGAGGATCCTTGGGACAATAAAAAAATATTCCAAATAGGAAATCATGAACATTTAGTTAGTAAAGTTCAACCCACCCATGTGCAAGACATGGGAAAAGCTTCCAAAGGAGGGGACCACCCTAACCGAATTCGGTTAGGGTAGTTAGGGGAAAAACGTGCACAAGGGACCACTCCATGTAAGGCCTAACCTCCCCACCAATTCTAGAATCTAACCTACTGCCCCAAATAACTAAATAACCCACGACTAACCGAATTGGACCCATTAGTGCACCCGATAACTTAGGACCAGAATCGGGTTGACACTAACCTAGTACTAGTTAGAGAGACAACCTAGTACCTAACCTAGGATGGTCCAAAAGGTTAGTTATGGTCCTAAAAATTTAGGTGTACTTTATTAATTCCACTAGGTTAAATAATTAATTAATTTATAAAAATTAATTAGTTAATTTAAAAGCTCTAAACAAAAAAAAAAGTAAATTTTCAGATTTCGGTTAAGACAAGAAAAAGGACAACCTAGTACCTAACCTAGGATGGTCCAAAGAGTTAGTTAAGATACTAACGACTTAAGGATAGTTTAGTAATTATCCTAGGATACTTAATTAATTAATTTAGAAACTTAATTAATTAATTTAAAAGGGGAAACAGAAATCACAGAACAATATCCAGATTTTGATTAAAACAAGAAAAAGACAACCTAGTATCTAACCTAGGATGGTCCACAAGGGTTAATTTTTGTTCAATGATTTTGGGGTGTTTCAATAGTGACCATATGTACCTTAATTAATTATATTAGCCATTTAATTAATTAATTTTAATGGAAAAAATGAAATTCTAACAAAAAATTTAAGATATGACCAAGGGTTGTCTTTTCCTATTTCTAGTCAATCTAGGAGGGGCTTTTTAGTAATTAGTTAACTAATTTATTTAATTAACTTATTAAACCCTAAGTTGAATGAGTCAATATATGTTATTAAACCTAAAAATAACGTTCAAACTGATAGACAAAAAGGACGCAAAAATAGTAAGCAACGAACGCAAGAAAAAGGCAGAAAGTTTATTGATTTCTCTAGGGCAATTTCAAGGTTTCGTTCAAGGTTGTATTTGTAGATTAAGTTCTACATAAGGTATGGGTTTATCTCGTGGAATTCTTTCTCCAAGAGAACTTTCTTTCGAATGATTCAAAGATCTTTAAAACTAGGGTCGTTTCTCGTCGTTCTTGTCAAACACTTTTCCCTAGTATCCTTGTTACGATTTCAATGTTGAATAGCTTAGAAATCATTTTGTTGGTATGTGGTTCTGCCTGACCTTAATGTGTATGGTTTTTGATTAAATAATGATTGAATGAACCTATTAATTGGACTTATTTGATGCTAAGTGTTATTATGTGAATTAAAAGAATGATACTATGTTAAAGATATGTTCGAAAATGTTATGTATGTGCATACTTGCTGTTAATATGACGTTATAAAGAGGATATATTCATCAAGTGCTAGTATGATTCTGTCCAAGATGTTTAAAAGTGTTATGCCTAAAGTTATGTTATAAGGTTGGCTAAACAGATCTCCATGAAATCATAAGTTTAATGAATGTTTGGGTTATGCTAGTAAAATGGCTAACAATGTCTAGCCCAAAATTTGAATGGAATTGGCTTACCTTATTGATTTTAAATAATGATGGAAAAATTGGCTAATGATAATCTCATGAAACTATATTTGAATGAATGTTTGGCTTTTGCCAATAAATTGGCTACGAAGTCATTTCAAAATTTTCTAGGCCAATACTCAATTTACACAAATCTTATGTCCCCAATATAATGCAATGTCAAAATTAAGCATGAACAACAGAACAAAATGAATCCGTACTAAGGGTATGTGAATCAATGGGACAAGTCCCAGTATACGCTATACCGTCTTATATTACTTTAAATGTTGGAATGACAAATGAGAAGCACATCTAAAGTAATTCAATGAATCCATAACTAAGGGCATGCCATTCATTGGGAAAACTCCAAATATGATCTATATGAATGACATATGAACTCATGAAACTCATAGAATAAAGTGCTCATCATCCATAAACGATGATATGAATCAACTAAGCTAAAGTAAGTAAGTAACGTGAGTTATAACATAATTAAAGGGGTATAAATTAAGTGTCCAGAATGGGGTGTTAAAGGAAGTGAGACAAGACTCACTTACAGCTAAGTTACTATGTGAAAATACTCACTTACGAAGAGGTTAGAATGTGTTAGACCAGTCTCGTTAACACCTAAGGATTATATATAAGGACAATTCACATTCATCAATGTAAAGTAAGGATGATGTGTAAGGACAATTCACATTTCATCAATGTAAATTAAGGATTAAAAGTCATCAAAAGAGTAAATAAATCTCAATCACATTCTATATGTAAGTGTAAGGACAATTCACACTTAATACGAAAAGAAGAGATGAGAAATAATCTAATGAGCTATGACTACCTCATGCTAGAAGCAAGCTTCCATCATGTATGAGTTTAATGTAATGGAACTTTATACTGAGCACCTATAGGCTAGCTATGAGCGGTGATGCCTTCCTTCTGGAAGGACGGAGGTTCATGTAACTCTCATGAGATGACGCTGTCCGGCATGCCGGGTATGGGTATCCTTATATATCGTAGTCGTTGAACCTATACCACCAATATAGGGATCTAGCAGGGTTCAACTCCCTATATATGCTAGCATGTTCTGGTCACTTTGGCCTGTGATTCCATCTCTTTTCGGTGAGGGACAGACACTGGATTTCATGATGCTCACATGATCTATGTCGGTTAAGGTTAAAGTTCCCAAAGATACAATGAGTCCAGCCTCAAAGTATGAAAGATAATGAAATGAACTATACTGAAGGTGTTTGTACAAGACAATCAGGAGGTGAAATCAGATTCAAGTATTGACATTAGGTCATTCTTGGTTATTGCACTTCATGATCCTAATGACACTCTTAAACTTTATCCAAGGTATGACTGGTGTTTTCATAAGCCTACGAACGAATGAAATGAATAATGTGAAGTACGAATGAATGAATGAAGCAGACTCTATGTTTGCTAAAGAAGACCCTCGGGTTAAGGTCCCATATTTTGGGCCTTAACTTGAGATGTATTATGCTACATAAATGATTCCAAAGTCTAGTGTATATGAAATGTATAATATATAAAACATGAAAGTAATGAAATTAATGGCATGATCAATAGAGAATTTCTCATGAAAGGTAGTAAATATATAATGTAAAGAATGACTCACTATAAGGTAGAGAAAGCATTCTTTAGACATTGGATTACTTACATCAATTCATTGTGGGTATGGGACTACAATGAATCATTGCACTTGTAAGTAAAACATAGAACAAAAAGTATTATTTAACTACACAACAACAAGAAGAAAAAGACTGAAAAATAGTATAAGTGTACAAAGAGGAGCTCTCAGCCTAAGAGGATCAAAAATCTCTAATATTCATCCTAGTTGTTCGAAAATAATGTTCATGATACTAATGTTTTTTAATCATATAAGAAATTCAGTGGTGTGCTTTGAATTCATTAAAATACATTATATTCATACCACAATTCACAACTAACGATTTAGGAAAGTCTAGTGACTAGGCTTCCAGAAATAGCATGTTGTTTAGGAAGAGCTTTCTTTGATCTTGCATAGCCTTATGTGTATGTGTGCATACACCCATACTTAGTATAAGTGGTCTACTAACCCCTACTATTTACTATTTTATAGATGCAGCTTAAGGGACAGATTGACGAATCTTGCAATGGTTTGGACATCATCGTTTCTCCAAACCATTTGGTAGGTCCTCTTGATTTCGACGATGCTACAGTTTCGGTCTAGCCTTAGTTTTAGACAAAGCTAGTGGATGTTGTCCCTAGGATTTCTTTCGTATTTTCATTTAGAAGCTTTTGTAATAAGGTCGTGTTTGGCAAACATATTTATGATATATTTTTATTCTGTTTCGAATCGATTCTTATGATAGATGGTTGTTACATTTATGTTGACCTTAGTATATGAAGAATTCATGAAATAAATATATGAAGTCTTTGAATACTTCATATTTTAAAAAAAATTAAATTTTCTACTAAAATTAACCATATGAATGTGATGAATGCAAGAAGAGGCTTGTCTGCAACCTCTGAGAGGTCAACGACGCTGGTTGCGATTTGGATTCCAGAATCCCGGTCATGACAAACTTCGTATTAGAGCATGAGGTTAAAGTACCTAGGAACTAAAGCTCAACAAAACGACGTTACGTAGTTTCTAGATTATGGTTGTGAAACACGCCACAATCATGACTTAGAGACTACGCGCTGATAGGAAATTCTCCCTTTTTCTACTATTTATCGTTCTATATAAAGATTTGACACTTTGTGTCCATATAAGTATCTTACTTCCTTATTGTGTGAATACATAGAAGAGTACACACAATAATTCGGATGGCCAAGTTGTCTAAGGTGCCAGGCGATCTGGACTTTCCAGGAAGGGGCCATAATGAAAATGCCCAATGTGGAGGAAAGACGTGCGGTGAGTGTGGTTGTTCTCATGGAGGTGAATGCATGGTAATGTCTGAAAAGTCTGTTATGATTATTGATGAGGAGGAGAAGGATAGGTTGGTTGCATACCAACTAAAGAATATGGCTTAGACATGGTAATTATGTGAATTAAAAGAATGATACTATGTTAAAGATATGTCCGAAAATGTTATGTATGAAGATGTTCATACTTGCTGTTAATATGACGTTATAAAGAGGATTTATTCATCAAATGCTAATGTGATTCTTTCCAAGATGTTTAAAAGTGTTAGGCCTAAAGTTATGTTATAAGGTTGGCTAAACAGATCTCCATGAAATCATAAGTTGAATGAATGTTTGGGTTATGCTTGTAAAATAGCTAACAATGTCTTGCCCAAAATTTTAATGGAAATGAATTACATTATTGCTTTTAAATAATGATGGAAAAATTGGCTAATGAGAATCTCATGAAACTATATTTAAATTAACTTTTTCCTTGTGCCAATAATTTGTCTATGAAGTCATTTCCAAATTTTCTAGGCCAATACTAAATTTATACCAATCTTATGTGGCCTATATAATGCAATGTCAAATTAAGCATGACCAATAGAACAAAATGAATCCATACTAAAGGTATGTCAATATATGTGACAAGTCCCAGCATACCCTATACTATCTTATATGACTAAAATGTTGAAATGCCAAATGAATAAGAACATCTAAAGTAATTCAATGAATCCATAAGTAAGGTCATGCCATTCATTGGGAAAACTCCCAACATGATCTGAATGAAGTACATATGAACTCATGGAACTCATCGAATGAAGTGCTCATCGTCCATAAACGATGATATGAATCAACTAAACTAAAGTAAGTAAGTAACGTGAGTTATAACATAATTAAAGGGGTCTAAATTAAGTAAATGACCAGAATGGGGTGTTAAAGGAAGTGAGACAAGACTCACTTACAACTAAGATACTATGTTAAAACAATACTCACGTATGAAGGTGTTAGAATGTGTGAGACCAGTCTCATTAACACCTAAGGATGATATGTAAGGACAATTCACATTCATCAATGTAAATTAAGGATGATATGTAAGGACAATTCACATTCATCAATGTAAATTAAGGATGATATGTAAGGACAATTCACTTTTATCAACAAAAAGTAAGAATGACAAGTCATCGAAAGAGTAAATAAATCTCAATCACATTCTATATTTAAGTGTAAGGACAATTCACACTTAATACGTAAAGAAGAGATGAGAAATCATCTAATGAGGTATGACTACCTCATGCAAGAATCAAGCTTCCATGATGTATGAGTTGAATGTAATGGAATTTTATATTGGGCACCTATAGGCTAGCTATGAGCAGTGATGCCTTCCTTCAAGAAGGGCGGAGGTTCATGTAGCTCTCATAAGATGAGACTGTCCGACATGCTTGGTATGGGTCTCCTTATATTTTGTAGACTTTGAACCTATACTGCCAATATAGGGATCTAGAAGGGTTTGACTCCCTATATATGCTAGCATGTTCGGGTCACTTTGGCTGGTTATTCCACCTCTTTTCGATGTGGAGCAGACACTGGATTTCATTATGCTCACATGATCTATGTCTGTAAGGTTAAAAATCCGAACGAAATAATTAGTGTAGCCTCAAATATAAAAGATAATGAAATGAATGATACCGAAGGTGTTTGTACAGGACAACCAGGAGGTGAAATAAGATTCAAGTAATGACATTAGGTCATTCTTGGTCATTGCACTTCATTATCCTAATGAGACTCTTAAACTTCATCCTAGGTATAGCTGGTGTTTACATCAGTCTACCAATGAATGAAATGAATAATGTGAAGTACGAATGAACGAATGAAGCAGACTCTGTGTTTAGTAAAGAAGGCCCTCGGGTTGATGTCCCATATGTTGGGACCTTACTTGAGATGTCTTATGCTACATCAACGATTCCAAAGTCTTGTGTATATGAAATGTATAATATATGAAACATGAAAGTAATGAAATTAATTGCATGATAAATAGAGAATTGCTTATGAAAGGTAATGAATATGTAATGCAAACAATGACTCACTATAAGGTAGGGAAATCATTACATCTTTGTTGAAAGAATTTCTTTTGTAATTCCTTACATAAGGATTTAGAAAATACCGGATCGCCACTTAGTCATTGGATTACTTACGTTAATTCATTGTGGGTATGGGACTACAATAAATCATTGCACTTATAAGTAAAACGTAGGACCAAAAGAATTATTGAACTACACAACAACAAGAAGAAAAAGACTGAAAAATCAATTATTGAACTACACAACAACAAGAAGAAAAAGACTGAAAAATAATCTAAGTGTACAAAGAGGAGCTCTCGGCCTAAGAGGACCAAAAATCTCAAATCTTCGTCCGAGTTGTTCTGAAATTATGTTGATGATACTAATGTTTTGTAATCATATATAAAATGAGTTGTATGCTTTGAATGCATTAAAATATATCATATTCATACAACAATTCACAACTAACGATTTAGGAAAATCTAGTGACTAGGCTTTCCACAAATAGCATGTTTTTTTAGGAAGTGCTTTCTTTAATCATGCATAGCCTTATGTGTATGTGTGCATATACCCATACTTTGTACAAGTTGTGTACTAACCCCTACTATTTCGTATTTTATAGATGAAGGTTTAGGGACAGATTGACGACTCTTGCAACGGTTTGGACATCACAGTTTCTCCAGACCATTTGGTAGGTCCTCTTAATTTCGAGGATGCTACAGTTTTAGTCTAGCCTTAGTTTTAGATAAAGCTAGTGGATGTTGTCCCCAGCATTACTTTCGTATTTTCATTTTGACGATTTTTTAATAAGGTCGTGTTTGGTAAACATATTTATGATATATTCTTATTCTGTTTCCAATAGATTCTTATGATAGATGGTTGTTACATTTATGTTGAGCTTTGTATATGATGAATTCATGAAATAAATATATGAAATATATGTATACTTCATACGTTTAAAAAGTTTTAAATTTTCCGCTAAAATTAACTATATGAATGTGATAAATGCAAAAAGAGGCTTGTCTGTGACCTCTGAGAGGTCAACGACGCCGGTTGCGATTTGGATTCAAGAATCAGGGTCGTGACAATCATATTTTTGGAGTAGTATTGAGAATCGATATGGGGGAGAGTTCAACCAAGTAACATCTTCTATAAACCATGTAGCCATCATGGGTAGAAAAGGATCATACTTTTTAGATGACTCCTTTAGTGCTTTTTAGAATAGACTAGGATCTACTTAGTGATTTAGGTCCTATACCCTACCAAGGTATATGATGGTCCTTGGCAGCGTGAGGTAAAGGGATGTATCATCACTATTACTCCTAAGTGATGGTTATCAGTTAGAGAAACTCCAACAACAATATTTTGTATTATTTTAAACATCAGAAATATTTGTATTTTTATATATATTATAGAGATCATATTGTATCTTTGCATACGTACAGAGTTATCTATTTATTTTTAAATCCACAGACTTGAAAATCATGTTTTAAAACTTTTCTGTATGCTGCATTTATTCACAATTCTTTATTTTTAATTAGTTGTGTCAAGTAAAGACCACGTAAGTATTTCTTTTAGACTCTTTCCAAGCCTTTGTTATGGTTATTATTCAAACTCGCATACTCGTACATTCAATGTACTGATGCGAGTTTGTTTGCTTCGTCTTATGATGCAGACGCAGGTAACCAGGATCAACAAGCACTCCAGAGAGAGTTAGTGAGCCTCAATGTATTCCAGAGGACTCCATATATTTTCTTTCAGTTATTATATTAGTTCATTAGGATTTCGTGGGGGTTTTCTCGACATACATCTCATTTATTTTAGAGTCTTCGTAGATAGTTAGTCAGATGTTTGTTAATTCGTCATTATCTTGTTATTGGCTAATGTTCAGATTTTAGTTGCCACTTTTGCTAAGTTTAATGTTTTTTCAAACCTTATGAGTTTAGTTGAGACAGTTAAGTTATTTAGAATTTGACTCCATTTCTTTATGCTTAAACTCTTTCGCTGAATCAGTAAACAAGGCCAAGGGTTAGCTTGGGGCAATCAATGATTCTCGAGTACCAGCCACACCCAGGGTGTAGGCTCAGGGTATGACACATATGAAAAATTAATCTACAAATAAGTTATGCTATGTAAGAAGTTATGAACTAATAACCATGCAAAATAAAAAAAAAACATGCTATATATATACAAACTATGAAGCTCTCTAGGCAAAACTATACAACGTGATACATCACGATGACTAGGAAGCCTTTAAATGTTTTGCAGCATCATGTTTCTAACAACTCATCAAGATATACCTTGACGTATACAACTAGCAACCACTACATATAATTAAATGTACTAAATACAAGCTTGTTCTTGATAGGGCTGGATCTCACCAAAACATTAACGAAAGTCGACAAAAAAACATAATGTGGATGCCCTCTCAACTGAGAACCTAATCCTGCATTTACAATGAAATGAAGCACTCTGTCTGCAGAGACATCAGTACATATTAAATCTGTACTGATATGTAAAGAGGACAAAACAATAGATCGACATGTAGGAAAGCTATTATGAATCAAAAGTTAAATAGGTATAATTAGGAGCATATAAGGAGTAGACACATGACATACAACACTAACTTATCTGCCAACTTAATTAACTCATCATAGAATATCCCAAGCAATGTTCAATATATTATATTACATATAATTTTCCTAGGTGAATTACTTTGATAATTTCTATTACAAATGATCACGTGATAGGCGATCAAAGGTGATCCACGTTAAGTATAAGAAATGGGTTTCCGAAAATCTCATCTCTTCTTTTATGCATATATTGTAATTATGTTCTGTTACATAGTACATCCATCGTGGGCTCACTAAGAGGTTTTTCCCACACGCCATATGCGTTATGTATTGAGATCGAGTAAGGGGGAAGTAGTATATAAGATTTCAACTAACCCAAAATGAAAATGATACCACAAGGGTAGGTACGCCACAATATTCGAGCTCATTATAGTGGTTTAGTCTCAATCACGTGCACAGAATCACGTTCCATGAGTATGTCAAATAGAACCTAAATTAACAATACGTCACTATATTTTATTACATAATTCCTCAGAAGGCTTATAACATATTATTTATGCTAATGGTAGTTCAACGAATAAAGTAGGTGACAAATATGAAAGTTTTACCTTCGTGCTTCAAGTGAACTAACTTGATCTATATATGAAAATCAAGTGACATACACTACAAAAGGGGAAATATTGCATTGGTTACATTACTATGGTCTAATAGAACTATAACTAATGTAAAATAATACAACATTTTTTATACATCATATTAAATATGCATTAGTGGTGGTTATCAACTAAATTATAGTGTTTTGAAACGCCAGTTATATTTAAATTTGCAGAACATATTTTCCTAAATGAACCTATTTAATGTAAGTCTTAAATTTACATTAACGTATTTGGTTAAACAGTGTAAACATTTGTTCCTAAATCCTATAAAAGGGTATCTTTACCCTTGTCAAATATACAATTGACGAGATTAAAATAAGGATGCAAGTGTATACTTTCCATCACACTTCGCCTTAGTTTCTTGTTTAAGTATTCTTGCATTTTCCATTTGTTTTACAATGATGTACCGTGGTTTCACGGTACTTTCAATGCTTTTCCCTTAAGTTTAGTGTGGGTCTGAGGCATATTTGTATTGGTTTTAATGTAGTTTTATATTTGTTTGCAGGAAATCTTTCCAGAAGGAGAACATGGAAGAATTGTCCTGAAAAATACAGAAGTTATGACCTAGGGATCCATCGACGGTCCGTCGTGACCTTGACGGTCCGTAGGTGGCCACCATTGTACGAAGAAAAAGGCTGCTAAAGGAAGTTGGGGAATTCTGACTAAGTGTGGGGCTACAGAGGCTCTCGATGGACCATCATAGCCACGACGGAGGGCCTCGACGATCCCTCGCTCCAGTCGTCGACTCAGACGCGTTTTTGGCAGATTTTCCTTAAATAGATTTCCCTCTTTTGTTAGGACTCTATTATTATAAATACCTTTAAAACCTTATTTTTTGCGGTTAAGCTCGGGGATATTTACTAGTCTTATTGTTATGTTGAATTTTGGGAAAATTACTTTATTTTCCGAAATCGTTTGTTGCATATTTTTGATTAATTTAAGTAATTTTCTGGATTTTCTTCAATCTGATCAAAGTAAGTGCATGAATTCTTATCTAATTATTATGAATTGTGTGATTATTAACATAGGTAACAAAACACCATAACTAGGGTTATGGGAACCATGGGTAAATAACAAGGTAAAACCTAGCTAAAATAACAATTCCCGAATAGTGTCTTTTCAAGGATCTGTTAAGAGTCAAGTCATGAGAAGCTAAGAGAGTCTTCCAAAAGTCTTTTACAAATTATTTAACTGTCTTAAAACATTAGTTTTGTGTTGAGTGAAGAGTAAAGTTTGAAGTTCATTTCTTCAAAAGAGTATATTGAGACTATGCATTCCCAAATAGTAAAATATTTTCACATTTTAAAAAAGAAAGGAAACCTTGATTTCCAAAAGAGTCTTTGAGCTAGTTTTCAGTAAAGATCCTTTGAGCTAGTTTTCAGTAAAGGGTAAGTCTTTTCACATTGAACAAGAAAGGAAACTGAGATTTTCAAATAGTTTTGAGCTAGTTTTCAGTTAAAGGGTAAATGTTTTCACAATTATGCTAGAAAGGAAACATTGATTTCCGCAATAACATTTGAGTTAAGCTTTTGAGTAATTATCTCAAATCATAGAAAGAAATATAATTATTTTTAAAACAAAATAGCTAGTATCATAGTTTTGATGTAGTATTGAACACTAATATGGGAGAAAGTTTAGACGAGTTAGATCCCCTATAACCATGTAGCCACCATGGGTAGAAAAGTGTCATACTTTGAGATGATTCCTTAGTGCTTTTTAGTTTCGACTTTTGGATCCACTTAGTAGTTTAGGTTTTATACTCATGAAAAGGTGCAAGACAACCCTGACTGCGTGACGCAAAACACTATATCATCACGATAGCTCTTAAGTGATGGTTGTCGGTTAAGAAACTCCCACTACAATATTTTCTATTTTGTATACATCAGAGATATATGTATGTTTATATACAAACATATTTCCTATATTTGCATACATAAAATGTTATTATTGTATTTCTAAGAATACAGAGTTGAAAACCATGTTTTAAAGCTTTTCTTTATACTACATCTACCTTATATGGAAATTAGTTCAGTTAAGTTCAGGTGAGACCATGTTTGTTTCTTCAGGTTCCTTTCAATCCTATGTTATGTTTAACATTCCAACTCGCATAATCCTACATTCAATGTACTAATTCCAGTTGTCCTACATCATTTAATCACGCAGACCCAGGTAACTAGGATAAAAATCCAGCGCGTCGTTGATCTAGTTGAGAACTAAAGGATCCTTTTTATTGCTTTTTGTATTTTAGTTCATTTGGATGTCATGGTTCTTTTACCAACATCCATCTTTGTTTTAGAGGCTTCATAGATAGAAAATAATTAAGCTCATTTGTCTTTACCTTGTAATTGGATTATGTTCAAATTTTGAGTTTCCACTTTGGCTAAGTTAAATGTTTATTTCTAAAACATTATGAATTTTGTTTGAGACAGTTGAGTTATCTTATATTTGAGTTCTTTTCTTAATGGTCAAAGTCTTACATTGAGTTAGTAAGTGAGGCTAAGGGTTATCTTGGGTCAAATATTGGTTCTCGATTGTCACTCCCTCCTAGGATGTAGGCTCGGGGCATGAAAATATTTTGGCAGCACCAAGATGTTACTAGGCAGGACTATGCATATACCTAGAAAACATACTAACTAAAAACATAATACTAGGAAGAGTATGTTCTAGGTAGTTCAATCTAATCAAGCTTCTATTGTCACGCCCTGAGCCTACAACCTGGACGTGGTCGGCACACAATGACCATTGCTCGCCTTGAGAGAACCCTTGGCCTGACTTACTTAACTCATCAGAAGAATCAATTCAATAGTAGAAAAGAACATTCTCATAATTTACTTAATTTGATGTCTTTGCCAAAATGACACTTAAGTCAAACATAATATTTGAAATAAAAGAAACTAAACTAAACTAACTAAATATTCGTCTATGGAGCCTCTATAAAGAGTGTGATGAATGTTGGGAAAGACCCCACAAGATTCAGAAATTAAAAGAGTGGAAAGCATATAATAGGATCCTCCAGAATGCAAAGAGGCTCACCGCTAACTCTGAGTGCTCAAACTGGATTAAAGATGCGTTGAATGCTGATCTTGGTGACCCGCGTCTGCATCATAAGACGATGTAGGCCAATTGGCATCATTACATTGAATGTACGAGTATGCCTGTTTGAATGCTAAACAACAACTGAAGCTTGATGGAAATAAGATCAACTTTCATTGGCTCTGCTAAACTCAAGAAATACTCTACTCATTCTTTGTATATAAAGCAATTTAAAACACATGCAATATATATAAAACTTTATAAATAGTAAATCAACTTACTTCATCAAATAAAATGCAATAGCAACTCAACTGTACTTATATATAAAAGTAATATAGTTTCAGTGAGTTTCTCTAACTGACACCTACTATTATGATACTATGTGTGATACATCGTCTTGCCCACGCTACCAAAACTATCATATACTTTGCCGTCGCATAGAATATCCTCAACTTAGTGGATTTACTAGATTAACTTACGTGATCATCTAAAAAGTATGACCCATTAATGCCTATGTTGATTTACATGGAGACTTGAGTTAATTTGAACTCTCATACCCACATCAATGCACAATACTACTACCAAAATATACTTTAGCTCATGCTTTTAAATTAACCTTCTTCCTCTGGGTTGAGATAATTTTATCAACCCCTTTTAGCTTTAAAAATCCCTCTTGTAATCAATGCTCCCTTTTATTGTTCAAAACTCTGTTGGGAAATCTTAGTTTCCTCGTAACTTAAATGTAAAAACATTTTTGAACTTTCTAGAGAATACTTATTTCCCTTATATCTTTTGAGAAATGAACTCAAATCTTTACTTGACTTGAAACTTTTGATTTTAATCAACTCTTTAGGGAATACTTAGTTCCCTTATACGTCCTTGACGAAAAGACTTCAACTTCTACTCTTTCTTTAAATTGAAACTTGGGCCTTAAAACGAAGTTAAAACATTAAAGTGAGACTCTTGGAAGCTTTAAGAACCTCTAATTTAACTTACTTCTACCTTTAGACATGAATTCTTAAGTTCCTTTGCTTTGATTCTAACTTTCCTTAAATTGAATTATGGATTCAAGGTTCATGATTCATTTTTTGTTGATTATTTCATGATGTTAAGATGTACCTTAGAGTGTTGGAATCCACTAGGAATTATCGGTACATCGCTTAGGAACTAGTACAAAAGATAGGAAAAGAACTAGGTGTCCAAGCATCCTTGGCGGTCTGAGATGTGTGGACTGACAGAGCCTGATGGACACACTCTTGTCTGTGGAGCTCTGCCTGGCGCTTTTCTCTACAGCCTGTGAGATAGAGCCTGCCTAGAGGGGCACTGGCATGCGCGGCGCCCAGGGTCTGTCAGACGGGAATCCCAACTTTTCTTTTTTGTTTTTCATCTCTAAACCGTCACCCTAATAACTTAGGATCACCAATAACCTCAATACCCAATAGATTCGACTTGAAAAACAACCCTGAAACACGAATTAAATTTACTATAGGCATGCTACAACTCAACCAACAAGAACTATACAATTGTTTATCAAGCACTTCAATATTCATTGTTCAATCTATTCAAAACTCACGAAAATTAAACATGTTTGTGTGTGAGTGAATGAACCCAACATATAAAGATCTCACATACCTTATAGAGATCACCCCTAGGGAATTCCACTCGAAGATCTTGTTGTTTTGATGGATTCTTGGCCTTTTCTCCTTTATCCTTCTTATATTCTCTTTTCTCTCAAGCCCAAAGTGTATTTCTATTTTCTAAAACTGACATAAGTCTTAGTTTTACCCCTATTAAACCCTTAAAAATATTAGGAAATAGTAGGGTGAAAAGACCACTTTACCCTTAACAAAATCAAGGTTAGACTATCCTCAATCCAACAAACCAACTTCCAATAGGCATATCTCCCTCATTCCAAGGGCTTTCCAACCACTAAAAAACTGACACCTAACTTATCTTGAGCTAGAAGTTATGGCCATTTTAAAATGATCAAAACTCACTTTTAAAACATATTATGTTTTCCTGATTTTTCCTATTCTTTCCAAAAATATCTATTCTTAGTTTCTTTGTTTAATCCTAACTATTTTGGGTTTGAGATGTTATTATATATCCCCCTCTGGAACATACGTTATCAAATGAGATTTCTTTCACTATGCTAAGAATAGTAACATCGAGTTAAATAATACACAAGTAATAAGAATAATGCTTACTCATAATTCATAAAGTATTAAGAAGCGAACTAGTAGCTTGAGTTGTATTCTATACTAATTCAAAGAGATGTGGATATTACTTCTTCATATCTTCTTAAGCTTCCCAAGTCACTTCTTCAACAAACTGGTTCCTCTAAAAAACCTTAAGTGACACAACTTCCTTTGTTCTCAACCTACGAACTTGGAAATCTAGAATATGAATTGGAATATCTTCATAGTACAAGATATTATCAACAACCTCTGTCGATACTATCAATGAAGCATCACATATCCACTTCTTCAACATAAAAATATGGAATACCGGATGTAACTACCCTTAAAATTAAATAGGTCAAACTAGAGCTTTGAATGCGTTTCGTAAGTCAATAATGAGTTAAAATGATGTATGTTAGCTTTAGAAGTCAATTGGTGCAGTTGGGAAGTCAAATGTCAAGGGACGTCCAAGACATTTGGAAACTACCCTTGTTTTCGTGCTAGTGTGTCCTTGAATGTTGCATGTGTTGTTATGTGTTTTATGAACTATAAAACTTGTAAAAAGACTTTGAATAGGTAAAACGAAGTATATAGGGTAAAAACGTCTAGGTCCAACCCCCCAAGGATCGCCATAGGAGTCCACCAAGGGACCCCATTTTTGGTCAAGCAAGCTGCCCATGGCAGAAATTTTTTTCTTCTTAGGTGAAACACAGGCGCGTCGCGGACTGGTCCAACTTCGGACAAAATATTAGTCTTCAACACAGACACATCGAAGACTTCCCTTTCTAAAAATTTATTTTCAAAAATCTTGCAGGAACAGCTTCGTGAAACGGACTTGTTTACCGATGATAATTTCAAAAATTTAAGTGATGTTTGACTTGTCTAAAAAGGTCCTTTAATGTAGGGTGTTTTGGGTATTTTGGGGGTATTTTATATACTGATTTTAGGTCATTATTCACTCATTCTCAAAGAAAAAGCCCAAACACTCTATTAGAAATTAAAATTTCAAAACTCTCAAAAGGTTCTTTTCTCCCAAAAGCTCTCTCAAACTCGATTGAAGGTAGAACTCAAGGTTGAGCTAGGGTAGTTATGGGCATTTTCTTCAGTAAATCTCTTGGGTTTCTTCATATTAAGGTATTGTAGTTCATTTTTGAACTTTCTTTCATTCAAGGAGTCACTTCAAAGAGATTTCAAAAGGGGTTTTTAAACTCTAACTTCTTCTATCTTTGAATCCAAGCATGGGTCTTAACATAAAAATGTTTTAATGGTTCAAATATGATTTTTTCAGTATTAGTTGATGATTTTAATGTCAAAACCCCAATGAACCCATGGTTATGCATATTTCTATCTTTTAGCTTATGAAAAGGGTTTAATGAGCATGATTAGATAATGTTAGAACTATTATTTTCTTTATGGTTATATCGTGATTAGCTACTTCCTTAAGGGCTATTTTATGATGAATAATTGGAGGAATTTAGAATAGGTTGTGAAAGGTTGGATGAATGGTAAGTTGACTATGTTGTTTAGTTCTTATGATGAAATGCTCTTAAGTAGTATGGTCTACCTTTGGTGGTGGTGTTTATGTGAAATATATTGTTATATGTATCAAGGTGTGTATTGTGAGTATGGCTTTGAAGGCTTGGTATGTGGGGTAAATTGATAATGAGGAGGCTCTTATCGATAGGTGTTATGAAGCTTGAAATGTATGTTTTGTAGGGACTAAGTGTAAGTAATGTATATGCATATGTTAAGCATACTAGTATGTGATATATGATTAATGAAGTTATGAGCATGTTTAGGAGTCAATGTTATGAAAATGGTGATTATGTGAAAGATGTGCTCACATGTACTCACAACACACACCATTTGAATGAGTTAGTGAAGTTAATGAATATGAATGGGGAGTTTTAGGGTGGAAAATATTTATAAGTAGAGATGAAGTTTCTAGACCATCCCAACTATTTCTATAGTAAGAATAAGGGGAGTTTTAGGGTGGACACTCTTCATGAGTTGAGATGAAGTGTTTAGTAGAAACCTCAGTATTCTCGAGAGCTTTCTAATTTAGGTTGGAGGATGGACACTCATTGTTAGTTGAGATGTGGTGTCCGATAGTTATCCCTTAACCTTTAGTAATGAATGTTAAGACTCCGTGGGGGAGTTATGATTAGCACCAAGAGGATATAAAAAATGGGTGGTTAAACTTCGTAAGCTGTGATATTGTACCCAATGTAGCTCTTGAGATTAGTACTCCTCGTTAGTAGAGAATGAGTTACTAGAAGTAATCTCCTATCTCTTAAATATATGCCCGCATAGGAGTAGCAATTGGAGAATCCATGTAAAGGCTCAAGAATGACCCTACCCTAGGCAAGTGGGGATCCCTCATCCGGTGGGGGTTAATATCGGGATTCTATGTCTAGCCTTCATAGTCTATGTCAGTTAAAGCTAGCCCCCATAAGAGAATGTAATGAATTAAGTATCATAAAGAGTGTACTATTTAGTGTAGGTGGTGGTATGGGACACCTATCTATCCATTGCACAAGTAAGCACTTGAAAGGGGAGTCTTGGTGTGTCTTTTTATGAAATGTATGAATGGGCCATTATGTAATGTAAATGATGTTATGTGACTTAGTGTCTACTGTTAAGAAAGCATGTTAAGTTTATGTCATGAATAATGAAAGTTATGAATGACGAATGTGGTGTGCTTAATCTAAGGGGATCCTTAAGGAAAAGTTGGTGGAGGTAGTAGTATGTGATGCTACTTTCACATTGCAAATCATTCCACATTAGAGTTATCTTGGAGAAGGGAACTTATGTGAAGTCTTTAAATGCAAGCATGTTTCTCTAGTGTAAAGTAAGAATGTGGACTTGTTACTCATGTGAAGTAAGCCTATAATGGGTAGTCTTGAGGATCACTTATGTTTGTATTGAAGGGATTGTATGGTGGTTCCTTCGTGTATTACCTTAATGAGTCTTAGAATAACCTTGGTTAGGGAAACTTCAAAGGAAATGACTTCACTGTGAGTTGAAATGAAATGAGTTTACTGTAAGGTTTTCTTGAGTTCACTGTAATGTGCATCTTTGTGTTAAAATTATGGAAGTTCTACTCTATGTGCTAAATGATGATTAAATGTTATTTCACTTCTATACTTATGAAGGTTTATTTAATTATCATGAAAGCTTTATTTCTACTAAAATGTCCTCTTTTGCATGTTTTTGTATAATGTCATACTTAGTACAATGTTTGTACTAACCCCATACTTTTCTATACTCTATAAGTATAGGATGAAAGTAAGTGGAAGATTTGAAGCCAAGCTTGGGAATTGACTCTCTCAAGACTCGGTATGTCCTCATATATTCGAGGACATAGTCTATGTTTCTTTAGCTCCCCTTTAAGACTTGTATGAGACATATAATGTATTTTTCTTCAATGCAAAGGCCATGACACTAAAATATTTAAGTTGTGTCTTTATGTTGGCTTGTGACGACAAGACTTGTTCTTAGTATTTATAAAAGAGTTTCTTATTATTATTCTTGTGAAAAGTATTAATTCCGCACTACTTTTCATATTTTATGCAATAAAAAATAGTTAAAATGCTCCCAAAGGGTCAGGTACGCCTTGTGACGACTCAAGAGTACTCCCTTCTTTTAGGGTGTACTTGTTGGTCGTTACATAGGATGAAGCCTTGCTAAATCTTGGGGTAGCTCCAACTCCTAATATACATGCCAACACTCTTGGAGATTCTATAAGTATAGTAGGGACTAAGTTTCTCCTTCTTACCAAACCTCATAACACTTTTCATGGGTTAAACTTTCAGATGCACCCACTCATCCACCTCAAACTCTAACAACCTTCTCCTATCATATATGTAGGACTTTTGGCGACTTTGTGGCGTCTTTAACCTCTCTTGAATTACTTTAACTTTCTCCATGGATTGGTGAACTAGATTTGGTCCCTATCAAATCTTCTTCACCAACTTCGAACCACCAAATAGAAGATCTGCATCGTCTCCTATAAAGAGCTCGGATGGAGCTATTGGGATACTCGAATGGTAGCTATTATTGTAATCAAACTCAATGATAGGTATGTGATCATGAAAATTCCCTATGAAATCAATCACCAAAGATCTCAACATATCTTCTAAGGTATGGATAGTACTCTCTTGTTGTCCATCCGTCTGAGGATTAAAAGCATTAATTAAGTTCACCTTCGAACCCAAACTTTTCTGGAAAGATTTCTAGAACTGTACAGTAAATTTGTCACCTCTATCTAAAATAATGGAATCCAGAACTACATGAAGTCTAACAACTTTTTGAATGTACATCTTAGCATAATCCTCGGCCGAACAAGTAGTCCTAACATGGAATAAATGGGCAGACTTTGTCATTATATTGACAATCACCCAAATAGAATCATACTTCCTGTGAGACCTTGGCAATAATGTGATGAAGTCCATATTAATCATCTCACACTTCCACTCTTGATGTTCTATCTTCTAATCCAAACCTCCAGGCCTTTGGTGTTCTACTTTAACTTGCTGGTGATTCGGGCACTTGGCAACAAACTCAGCAATGTCTTTTTTCATGTCTTCCCACCAATATCCTCTCTCAAATCGCGGTACATCTTAGGGGAACCCGGATAAATGTATTATCTAGAGCTATGATCCTCCTCCATGATCCTCTCTTGGAGTCCATCCACGCTAGGTACACACAATCTACCTTGGTACTTCAGCACACCATCTCCCCCCTTTTTTTGCTTATGAACATTTGCCTTCAAATCATGCAAAATAGGGTCTTGATATTTGTTTTTTACACCTAAAACACTAGTTATGATTCAACCCCATTAGTCACCACTATCCCTCCTTCTGTGGAATCCATAAGTCTAACTCCCAGGCGTGCAAGTCTGTGCATATATTTAGCTAACTCCCTCTTTTCTTCCTCAACATTGGCGGTACTCACCATGCATAAACTACTTAAGTCATCAACAACAACGTTAGCCTTACTTGGGTTGTAAAGAATACTCATATCTTAATTCTTGAGTAGTTCTAACCACGTTCTTTGTCTGAGATTGAGCTCCTTTTGGGTGAACACATATTGTAGGCTCTTGTGGTAAGTGATCTACATGAACAACATACAAGTAGTGAGGCCATATCTTCAAAGAAAAAACTACTGCAGACAGTTCTATGTCATGTGTTGGATAATTCTTCTCGTGAAACTTCAACTATCTAGAGACATATGCTATAACCTTGTCATACTGAATTAACACACATCCCAAACAATCTCTCAATGCATAAAGTACACCACAAAATCTTGAGTACCCTATGGTAAGGTTAAAACCAGAGCGGTAGTCATTCTCTTTTTCAATTTGTGAATGTTTTTCTAACAATCATCAGACCATAAAACTTGACTATCTTCTAAGTTATCTTGGTCAAAGGAACTGAGTTAGATGAAACCAATCATCAAATCTCCTATTTATCCAGCCAAACAAAAGAAACTCCTTATATCTTTTGGAGACGTGGGTCTAGGCCAACTTTGAACCGCTTTTATATTTTGGGTATCAACTTTAATCCCATCACCAGAAACTATATGGACCAAGAATGCCACACACTTAAGAAAAAACTCACACTTGGAGAACTTGACATAGCGCTCCTTATCTTTCAAAGTCTGAAGTATGATCCTAAGGTAACTAGCGTGATATTCTTCATTTCTTGAAAAAATCAGTATGTCATCTATGAAGACGATGACAAGAAAATCTAAATAAGGTTTGAAGTTCTTTTCATAAGATCTATGAATGTTTCATGTGCATAGGTCAAACCAAAGTACATAACTAAAAACTCATAATGCCCATATCTGGTTCAAAAAGTGGGATTTGGAATATCACATTCCCTAACTTTCAACTGATGGTAGCCTAATCTAAGATCAATTTTCAAAAATCAAGAAGCACCCTGATGCTGGTCTAAAAGATCATCTATCCTTGGAAGAGAATATTTATTCATGGTGGTAACCGTATCAAATTGATGGTAGTCTATGCACATCTTAAGGGAACAATCTTTCTTTCTCACAAATAAGACCGAAGTGCCCCAAGGTGAGACACTTGGTCGAATAAAGCCTTTGTATAACAAATATTTTAATTGTTCTATCAGCTCATTTAACTCTTCTGGTTCAATTCTATATGGCAGAATATAGATCAGATGAGTATCTGGAATGATATCTTTGACAAAGTCAATCTCTTTCTCAGGAAAGACTCCATCTAGATCATCAGGAAAATCTTCTGGAATTTCTTTTACTATAGGAATTGGCTGAAGGGAAGGTACCTCAACAGTTGAGTGATTAACTCAAACTAAGTGATAGATACATCTCTCTGAAAGTAACTTCCTCGCCTTAATGTACGAAATAATGCGACCCTTTGGCACTGTAAACTACTTTTCCACTGTATGAATGGCTCGTTAGGAATTTTGAACTTGACAACTCGAGTTCTACAATCTATTGATGCTAGTCCATAAGGAGTTACCATAGATAAACTTTATCTTAGGTCTAACAAAACATAAACATAAAAAGTAAAGAATTTGATCAAACCCATGATAACATCTGGAGATTTCTCTTTCTCTTGGCGGCTAGTGATTACATAGAGACAGTTTGCACCAAAAAGTTGGTCCTCTAGTTGCAGCCCTGTTTGGTGGAGCAACTGATGAAGATTGAGCTCTATTGCCAGAATTTCCACTACCTTGCTTGTTCTTAGGGAACTCTCTCTTTAAATTACCCTCTTGACCATACTTGCAACAACCTCTCTAGCCATCACGACATTTACCAAGGTGGTTTTTACAACACTTAGCACATGTAGGAGCCCAACTTCATTAATGTGCTACACTACCTTGGGACTGGGCTGGTCTAGCCTTTAAATTCTGCAAATTCTAGTCATTATACTCAACTCTGTTTCTGGGAGCAGGTGCACTATTAGATAATGGTGCATGTCCCTTATGTTTCTTAAATTGGGGTCGATTCGAACCACGTTTCTACTATCAAGACTAAGTTCATGTCTTTGTTTTCTTGCTCCTATACTCCTCTCTGTCCATCAGCTTGTCCTCTTTAACTTATTGCACATAAACCATCAATCATGATATGTCCATGTCTCATATTAGCATTGCTCGTCTTCCCTCTTTACTAGATGCACGACCAAAACCAGAGACAAACAAACTCATTCTTTTCTTCATATCTTTAACCATTTCAGTAGCATAGCGAGACAGTTGGGTGAATTTCAAAACATACTCATGAACACTCAAGGATTCCTGTTTCAGAGTAAGGAACTCCCGTATCATTGCCTTCTTTAGTTCTCAAGGAAATAACCTCCTCAAAAAGCACTTTGAAAAAACCCCAACTTGGATAAGGTGCATCCTCATATCTGCCCTCTTTCCAATGGTCGATCCTAGTACTAGACACATTATTCAGTTGATATGCAGCTAGCTCAACCATTTCCTTATCAATCACATGCATCACCACAAGCACGTTCATTAACTCTTCCACGAAGTTTTTACGGATCTTCAGTAGTGCTTGAACGGGGAAAGCTTTGGGCATTCATCCTCCTAAATTCCCAAATCCTCGAAGTGTCAACCCCTTCTTGTCGAGCTCCCTTTTGTTGCCCAAATTTGTTAGTCACCGCTTGTCTTAGCATTCGGATAACCTCGGGGAACACAACATCATTGACTTCTCTTTGAGGTTGCACGATTTATGCCTTATCTACCTCTGGTTCCTCATCATTCATTATAGTTAGTTGACCTCTAAATGCTCTTCGCGGAGGCATAATGATCCAAATACTCATGCAGACACGAATTAGAAGAAACTTTTTAGAGATAAACTCTAACCCACGAAAAATGAATATGAAAGAAGTGAAGAAATTCCTAAATATCGTAACCTCCTAATCATAGATATGACGCGCTTCACACCGATGACTAAGACTCTACATACATGACTTCATAGACTCCCTAGGACTCTTGAACTTTTGGCACTAATACAAAGTTTGTCACGTCCTGATCCAACACCCTGGATGTGGCCGACACCCAACGACCATTGCTGGCCTTGAGTGAGCCCTTGGTATGGATTACTTAACTCAACAGAAGCATTAACTCAATAGTACAACAAGAACATTCTCATAATTTAGTTAATTTAACGTCTTGTCAAAAATGACAATTAAATCTCAAACATAATATCTGAAATAAAAGTGATTCAACTGAAATAACTAACTATTCGTCGATGAAATCTTTAAACAGACTATGATAAATGTTGGGACAGACCCCAGAACATTCAGAAATTGAAAGACTGGAAAGAATATAAAATAATCCTCCTGAATGCAAGGAGGCTCACCAATGACTCCTAGTGCTCAAACTCTATCAATGATGCACTGCATGTTGTTCTTGGTAACCTACGTATGCATCCTAAGACGATGTAGTCCAACTGGCATCTGTATAATGAATGTACAAATATGCGAGTTTGAATCCTAAACAACAAGTTAAGTTTGATAAAAATAAGATGAACTTACTTAGCTCTGCTCAACTTAAGAAATACTATACTCAATATTTGTATACAAACCAACTTAAAACACATGCAATATATATAAAGCTTGTAAAACAGTAAAGCAACTCAATTCATCAAAGAAAATACAATAGCAACTCAACTTTACTAATATATGAAAGTAATATAGTTTTGTAGGAGTTTCCCTAATCGACAACCACCACTATGATCCTAAGTGGTGATACAACATCTCACCCATGCTGCCATAATTGTCCTATATTTTGTGGTTGTATAGAACATTCTCAACTTAGTGGATCCATTATCTTAACTTACGTGATCATCTAAAAAGTATGACATGTTAATACCCATGATGGCTACATGATTTACATGGAGACTTGAGTTAGTATGAACTCTCATCCCCATATCGGTGCTCAATACTACTTCCAAAATATAGTTTATGTCATGCTTTTAAAATAATCTCATTCCCCTAGGTTGAGATGATTTGCTCAACCCTTTGTAACTTTAAAAATGTAAGAACCTGAAATATTTAGGTTAACTAGATCCTAACATGTTGGTATTGATGTTATAAGGTCCTAAATAAGTCTATTATATTGAATTGAGGCAATGTCTAGGAGTTTAGGTGCATTGGAAGTCAAACATCAAGGGACCACCAAGACATTCGACGACTAAGTCACCTATGTGCCTCATATGTTGTTTTACATGTTTATGTGTGATTCATTAGGTTTTAAGGTCCTTAAATGAGTTATTATATCATATATAGGTAGTTTGTCAAGTTTCATCAAGTTTTGAGGTCAATCGTCCAAGAAAGTCCATGACGTTTGGAAAGTTGCCGAAATGATCTTGTGTGCCTATGCATGTTTCGTTGAGTTTTACGTGTTCGTTTTGGATAAAATTAATGTGAGAGGTCCTAAACTCGTATATGAACATTTTTAGGTTGGAAACGTCTGGGCAAACATCCCCAAGGACCATCCAAGGGTCCTTGAGGAAGGTCCCTTCATGAGTGCCCAAGCTGTCAAAACTAGCCCAACCTACGGAGGCAATCGACGCCTAGTGGGTCAGTCGACGCCCCGTAGGTGAGGGTCCTTGGTTTACACTTAGGTGTGGGAGGTGAGGCAGCCAGATACAATCCTCTGTTCCAAGTCATTGACCAACAGGACGTTGCGTTGATTGGGTCTGTTTTGATGCGCAGACCACTGTTAAGTTAGGGGTGAATTGGTAAAGTCATCCCACGTCCAAATAATAGAAAGAGAGGTTATTTTATGGCCTTTTATATACTTTTATAATCCTAGAACACTCAGAACATTTCATTCTTCAAACTCAAAACCCAAATTCCCTTAGAAACTCTCTAGAACTCCATTGGAGCCAAAACTTAAGGAAGGGCTTGGATTGGAGAATTGAGTAAATATTCCTCATTAAATTGAAGTATTAGCTTAATTAGGTATGGTTTTTGTTCCTTGAAACTCTACTTATCAAGAATCCCAACTATCAAAGAAGTTTTCTGAAATTTTCAAAGATGAAATGTCCAATTTCATGATCTATCCATGTGTTCTTGCATTAAAGGTTTTTAAGCATTAAATATTGGTTGAATTGCTGTTAATTAGATTATTTTAACTCAATTAACCTATGAATCCATAAAATTGATGAATCCTAACTTTTTACTACTATATGGGTTAAGTGATTTGGACTTAAAGCTTTTGAATTCTAGTGTAGTTTTCTATGGGCTATTGATTGATGGCATAATGGTATTGCATTGATATCTAGGTATTCTTATATTGAGGAATATACTGAATTGACCTAGTATCATTGAGCATCATAGTTTTTATATTGGATTGATGTTCATGGCCATGGGTAGGGGCCTTATGGTATTGAATTTGATGGTTTGGCATTGGGTTGAAGTGTTGAGAATGGATTGGTGGTACGCTGCCCTAATTCTCTTTATTTTATATTAATGAGACTTAAATTATTGTGTGATTGGTATGAGTCCATTTATGGTGGCGGTGTTATGTGTTTTACTTGCAATTGAAGTGGTCTTGTCGGCGTTACATTATGTAATATGATGATCATGGCTTGTCGCCAACTAATTGAAGTATTATGATTTGTGTAGTTGATTTATGTGAAGTATGACTATCTATTTACATGTGAAGTAATGTGAAAGTATGTGTTCTTTCTATGTATGTTAGGAGATCATGTAGACTATGACTATGTGTTTACATATGAAGTTTTAAATGTTGATGCATGGTGGTTCCTACTTGACTACATGAGTTGTGATGGTTATTTTGATGAAGATATAGTAAGTTATAGTATGACATAAATATGATGAGGGTCACCCCTAAGTTCTTTAAAGAATGATTTGTTATATGTGTTTATTAAAGAATGTTGTGTCTTGTTTTGGTAGACTTGTGCCCATTACTTGATACATGTATAAACTATATGTGAATATGAGATGTCTTGACTAGGTAGGCTCAGTGCACATTTGTCATGTATGAATTAATGATATGTGAGACCTTAGATGATATTAAGAAGGTCATGTACATGGAAAAGGTTATGTTATGAATGTTGAAGTGGAAGAGTCGTAATGGTATCCTTCATGTAAAGGATGATGGACATAGGTTAGATTGGCTGGAATGACATCATATCATCCTTAGGAAAGTCATAATGAGATATCGTAGTCTCCATTGAAAGGTAGCCGTAGTGGACCTCTTTGGTCGGGTGAATGTGATTGGCTTATGAATAGGATAAGGAACCTTTTCATGTGATCTTAGTGTCAATTACTCTATGAGATCAAATGCTAGAACAGAGTGATTATGTTTTGGGAAGTAGCTCTGTAAAATTCTGTGAAATTACATGTCTGTTGAAGATCCCAATAGGTCTTTAAGAATGCGTATTGGGGATACTTAGGCATTCCAATGCACAATATTGAGATATATTGGGCAGAGTATAGAAAATTGGTGAAAGGGTATTATCCAATTGCTATATAATACCCAAATAAGCAAAATATTTGGCATATTAGAAAATGTTGCTTAAAGGGATTAGACAATTTTCAAACATTAATAATCTTGTTTAAGAAATGTAACTACAATAAAGACCCTAAGATAAAAACAATAGTTCTTCCAACATTCATAAAAGGTATAAGGCATCCAAGTGTCAAGCCTAGATACCATGACACATGATTAATTAAAATGATCTTGTAGATTAAGCGGTGCCCAGGAAATAGTGGGGATCCTTGGGACAATAAGTAAACATTCCCAAAGGAACCATAAATCATAGTAAGTTAGGAATTATAAGAAACCCATGTGCAAGCACATGAGGAGAAACGGCCAAGAGGGGACCACCCTAAGCGAATTTGGTTAGTGTAGTTAGGGGGCAGGCGTGCACGTGGGTTCACCCATGTGGGGCCTAGCTCTATAACTAATTATAGACTCTAACCTACTTACCTAACTAAATAACTAACCTATGACAAACAAAAAATAAATTATCTAGTACACCGGACAACCTATGACTTAATTGGGTGACACTAACCTAGTAACTAGTTAAAGAGAAAACCTAGTACCTATCCTAGGATTGTCCAAAGGGTTGGTTATGGTACAAACAACTTAGGTATACTTTATTAATTATCCTTGGATACTTAATAAATTAACTTAGAAGCTTAATAAATTAATTTAAAAGGACAAAACTGAAATCACAAAGCAATTTCCAGATTTCGATTAAGACATGAAAATGATAACCTAGTACCTAACATAGGATGCTCCAATGAATTAGGTATGGTTATACCTAAATAAGGCTAAATTATTAATTACCCTAGGTCACATAATTAATTAAATTAATCATTTAATTAATTAAATTTAAGGGGTCAAACGAAAATTCTTACACTAACCTAGTATAACTCAAGAAACATCCTAGTACTTAACCTAGGATGGTCTAAAAGGGTTAATTATGGTTCCAATTATTTAGGGTCAATTTAGTAATTAACCTAGGTCCCGTAATTATTTAAATTATCCATTTTATTAATTAATTTAAAGGGTCAAAACGAAATCTTTAGGAAAATATTCAGATTTGACTAAGTGTTGTGTCTCAGTTCTAGTCTATCTAGGAGGGGCTTTTTAGTAATTAATTATTTAATGTAATTAAATTATTAATACTTAGTTTATGAGTCAATATCAGTTCCTAAACCTGAATGTCACGATCAAAACACTCAGAAAACACAACGCTAAAACGAACGAAAGAAAGAGGTAGAAAGTTCATAGATGTTCTAGGCGATTTCAAGGTTTCTCCAAGTTTTCATTCAAGTTGGTATTCGTAGATTAAGTTCTACTTAAGGTATGGGTTTATCTACAGGAATTCTTTCTCCAAGAGTACTTTCCATCACCGTACTCCATGAGATCTCGAAACTAGGGCTGTTTTTCCAAAGTTCTCGTCGAACTTTCCTTTTCCCTAGTATCCTTGTTACGATTCATATGTTGTATGGATTAGTATTGATCATGTTGTTGGTATGTAGTACTGGCTGATCTTAATGTATAGTGTTCTTGAAATATGAATGTCGAATAAACCAAGGAAATTGTAATCATATGATGTTAAGTTATTATTACGTGAATGTAAGAACAAAGTAATGCTAAGTTATGTCCGAAAATGTTGAAGTGTTGATGTGTTTGTACGAATGCTTACTTGTTGTTAATGTGACTTTATGAAGATATTATATTCATCAAATGTTAATATGATGTTGTGCAAGATGTTTAAAAATGTTATGCTTAAATTGATCAACTAAGATTGGCTTAAAAGATCTCCATGAAATCGCGTCTGAATGAATTCCCCGTCTTATGCCTGTAAATTGGCTAACATTACATTGTCAAATAATTTTTAAGGAATTGGCTATAATGTTATTTTAAATAACAAAAAGATTAGCTAATGTATAAGGTATAAAAACTTAAGCATGTTGAACATGAAAATTGTCTTATGCCAACAAAGATGATTAAGTATTCTATACCCAATTGTTTAAGCCAATTCCAATCATATGTCAATCTTGTCTAGCCAAAATAATGAAATGACAACTCAAGCAGTTCTAAAAAAGTTCAATGAATCCATATCCAAGGTCATGCCATTCATTGGGACAACTCCCAACATTCTCTAAAAGATTGAACTATAAACATATGCAACTCATTAAATGAAGTGCTCATCGTCCATAAATGATGATATCAAGCTACTAAACGAAAGTAAGCAAGTAACATGAGTAATAGCATAATTAAAGATGTATAGGTTAAGAAAGTGACTAGAATGAGGTGTTAAATCAAGTGAAATAAGCCTCACTTACACCTAAGCTACTATGTAAAAAATAATCACGAATGAAGGTGTTACAATGTGTGAGACCAATCTCATTAACACCAAAGATGTTATGTAAGGACAATTCACATTTCCTCAATATAAATAAAAGGATGACAAGTTGTCAATAGAGTAAGTAAATCTCAATCTATAAGCAAGCTTCCATAATGTTTGAGTCAACTCTAAAAGATAAGAAGATAATGAAAGTGAAAAAGCACCGATAGACTAGTTATGAAAATGTGTTTGCACGTGTATGTCTCATGAGACGAGGCTACCACCGAGGTGGATAAGTAGTCTCCTTAAGTCCCTTGTCTTCGAACTATGTCTAGCCAACATAGGAACTAGCTTGTGATTTCTACCTAAGAGAGCTAGGTATGTTTCGATCTCACCTTTGCCACTGAGATCACAAGTTTTTGGGTAGGGGAAGACACCAGATTTAATGTTTATCTCACATGATCTATGTCGATTAATGCTCAAAAGAATGTTTTTGGTTCACTATATACGTGAGCCACCCCTTTCGGTGTGGGGTAAACATTTGAGATGGATTCGCCTTAGCCGGAAATCACCCATTTTCAATGTGGGGTAGACACTGGATTTCATGAGTAGCTCATATGATCTAGATTCATTTTAACCGTGAATCACCTCTTTTCGGTACGGGAATACACTGGATTTTATGTAAGCTCGCATGATATTAATTCCAAAGATGTATCTAAGAAAGCAATAAACAAAGGCGATGGAACGCATGTTCAAAGTGAGCTATGAAAGTAAGAGCGTAAGAATGTCAGTTGCCAATATCAATACGAATGAAATTTCAGCAAATAATTGGCAGAGTCAAACAAAATTGACTTATAATGACATCTTATATGATGCCAACAAAGGGGAGTAGAAACATAATAGAAAATCAAAGCTTCATAACTTCCCTAATATAAAAATTATGAAATAAGTGGCATAGCCAATAGAGACTGGCTTATGAAATGTTAATGAATACATAATGTCATGAATGACTCATTGTAAGGATTCCTTAGTCCTTGGATTACTTACTTGATTCATTGTGGGTATGGGACTACAATGAATCAACATGTAAGTAAAACATAGGACCAAAGAAATTATTGAACTAAAGAACAAGAAGAAGAAAAAGACTGAAAATAAACAAAGTGTAAAAATAGGAGCTCTCGGGCTCAAGCGGATCAAATTATCAAATCTTCACTCGAGATGTTCTAAAAATGTATTGATGATTGTAATTACTTGTAATAACATAGAAAATGAGTTGTGTGCTTTTGATGCATTAAAATACATCATATTCATACCACAATTTACGACTAACGATTTAGCGAAGTCCAGTGACTACACTTTCCAGAAATGTCATGTTGTTCACGAAGAGCTTTCCTTAATCATGCATAGCCTTATGTGCATGTGTGCATACACCCATACTTAGTACAAGTGTTGTTCTAACCCTATACAATTTACTATTTTTATAGGTGCAGGTGAGAGAGCAGATTGAAGACTCATTGCAGCGGTTTGGACATTAGCGTTCTCCAAATAATTTGGTAGGTCCTGTTGATTTCGAGGATGCTACAGTTCTAGTCTATCCTAGTAGTAGACATAGTTAGTGGATTTTGTCCCTAGCTTTTCTTTCGTACTTTCACTTCGAAGCATTGTACTAAGGTCATGTTTGGCAAACTTCTATAATATGATATTCATTGATTTGAGTTAGTTCCACAATTAGTTGATGGTTGTTTTCTTTACTTTGAGCTTAGTATATGATGTAACCAATTAATAATTATATGATGTCTATGTATACTTCATACATTTAAAAAGTTTTAAGTTTTTCACAAACTTAACTAGATCAATATGATGAATGCAGAAAGAGGCTTGTCTGCAACCTCTGAGAGGTCAACGACGTCTGTTGCGATTCGAATTATAGAATCCGGGTCGTGACAAACTTGTTATCATAGCATGAGGTTAAATTACCTAGGAACTGAATCTCAAAACAACCACATTAGGTAGTTTCTAACTTATGGTTATGAAGCTCCCCACAATCATGACTTATAGACTTTGTGATGTTAGAAAATCTCCCTTCTTCTACTCTATATTATGCGGGTCTAGAACTCTTACATTTTGTGTCATTCTGGAATCTAATTTCTTTCTTGTGTGTGCGTGAACACAAGAAATGCAGGCGGGAGAGTTGGAGAAGCAGTTGTTGGGGGAAACCAAGCTCCTCCTCAAGCCCCAGCTGCTAGAGTGTGCGGTAAGTGTGGTTGTTTGCATAAAGGTAAGTGCATGGTAGGTTCTAATGCCTCCTATCGGTGTTAATGAATCGGAGAAGTCTGAGTTGACATCATACCAGCTCAAGGATGTGGCTCAGGTATGGTACAAATTATAGATCAGGATGGCCTAGTGGTCTAAGGCGCCAGACTCAAGTTCTGGTCTTTGCAAGAGGAAACAACATTAGAGCTGAAAGAGTATATAGAGATGGCCCAATAAATATTCTCATTACTCATGCTGGTCTAATAGAATTCAACATACTTTATTTTGATATAATTTTTGATATGGATTGGCTTCATAAATAGTATGCTACCATAGACTATCGAAACAGGGTAGTAAAGTTTCAGTTGCCAAATGAGTTAGAGTTGAAATGGGAAGGGCGTGATTCAGATCCAACAAGCCAAAAAGTTTTAAATCTTAAGGCCAACAATACGTTACCTAAGGGATTAGGAGTCGATGAGAACCTTTCTTACGAAGAGGTTCCCGTTGAAATTTTAGAGCGCGAAGTGAAACGGTTGAGGAATAAGGAGGTTGCCACCGTAAGAGTATTATGGAGGAACCACATTGTTGATGGAGCAACATGGGAGGCTGAGACCGATATGAGATCCCATTAACCTCACTTGTTCAGTTCTTGATGGTTGATATACTCTTTCTAAGTCTGGTTTTTTTATTTAAGAAACTCTAAGATTTTAGTGAATTAATCGATTTTGGTGTTGTAAGTCCATAATCATGTTTTTTATAGTTGCACTATATGAGTTAAAATGAGTTCATGCTTACATTCATGTTGTGGTTTTTGTGTAGCGTAGACATGATTTTTGTGTTGCATGAGTTGTAATATGCATTAACTTAAGTGTTATTGAGAAGGAAGTTCCTCAATCTCAAATATGAAGCTTCAGATATGCTTTGAGTTATATGCATCATCCAGAGTATGTGTGAATCAGATATTCACAAAGATTAAACTTTCAAGAATGTTGAAGTGTTTTTGAAAATCACCTCTTTAATTAAAAATGATATGTAGTGTCATTCGGGGACGAATGTTCCTAAGGGGCGATAATGTAACATTCTGAAAAATTACATGTCTAGTGAAGATTCCTATAGGTATTTAAGAATGCGTATTGGGGATACATGGGCATTCCAATGACCAATATTGAGAAATATTGGGCATAGTACAGAAAATTGGCGAAGGGGTATTAGCCAATTTCTATATAATACCAAAATAAGAAAAATATTGGGGATATTAGAAAATATTGGCTTAAAGGGTATTAGCCAATTTTCTAATATTAATAAGCTTGTTTAAGAAATTTAACTATAATAAATATCCTAAGCTAAAAACAATAGTTTTTCCATCATTTATAAAAGGTATGAGGCATCCAAGTGTCAAGCTCAAATACCATGGCAAATGATCAATTAAAATGATCATATACATTAAGAAGTGCCCAAGGAAATAGTGAGTATCCTTGGAACAATAAGTAAACATTCCCAAATGAACCATAATAATAGTGTTAGGAAAGTACAAGCAACCCATGTCCAAGCACATGGGGAGAAACGACGAAGAGGGGACCACCCTAACCGAATTTGGTTAGGATAATTAGGGGGCAGGCGTGCACATTGGTTCAACCATGTGGGTCCTAGATCTCTAACTAATTCTAGACTCTAACCTACTCACCTAACTAACTAATTAACCTAGGGCAACCAAACAATAAATTATCTAGTACAGCCGACAACCGAAGACTCAATTGGGTGACACTAACCTAGTAACTAGTTAAAGATAAAACCTAGTACCTAACCTAGGATTGTCCAAAAGGTTATTTATGGTCCTAACAACATAGGAGTACTTCAGTAATTACCCTAGGTTTATTAATAAATTAATTTATCATCTTAATTAATTAATTTAAAAGGACAAAAACAAAATCACAAAGCAATTTCTAGATTTCGGTTAAGACAAGAAAAACACAACCTAGTACCTAACCTAGGATGGTCCAAAGTGTTAGTTATGGTTATAAAACTTAAGGGTACTTTAGTAATTACCATAGGTCACTTAATTTATTAAATTATCCATTTAATTAAGTAAATTAAAGGGGTCAAATCAAAATTCTTACACTAACCTAGTACAACTCAAGAAACATCCTAGTACTTAACCTAGGATGGTCCAAAAGGGTTAATTATGGTTCCAATGATTTAGGGGCACTTTAGTAATAAACCTAGGTCCATTAATTAATTAAATTATACATTTAATTAATTATTAAAGGTTCATACCGAAATTTTTAAGAAAACTTTTAGATTTGACTAAGTGTTGTGTTTTCTTAGTTCTAGTCAATCTAGAAGGAGCTATTTAGTAATTAATTAATTAAAGTAACTTATTAAGCCGTAGTTTAATGAGTCAAAGATAAGTTACTAAACCTAAAACTCACCATCAAAACACTTAGAGAACACAACGCTAAAACAAACGAAAGAAAGAGGCAGAGAGTTCATAGACGTTCTAGGTGATTTCGAGGTTTCTCCAAGTTTTTTATCAAGGTGTTGTTCGTAGATTATGTTCTAATTTATGGTTTTCTCTCCTGTAATTCTTTATCCATGATTACTTTCCATCTTCGTAATCTATGAGATCTCAAAACTAGGACTGTTTTCCCAAAGTTCTCGTCGAACATTCCTTTTCCCTAGTATCCTTTTTACGATTTATATGTTTTATAGATTAGTCCTGATCATGTTGTTAATATGTGTTACTGGCTGATCTTAATGTGTAGGTTTATTTAATTATGAATGTAGAAAGAACCTAGGAAATTGTAATCGTATGATGGTAAGTGTTTATTACGTGAATTTAAGAACAAAGTAATGCTATGTTAGGTCCGAAAATGTTTAAGTGTTGATGTATTTGTCTGAATGCTTACTCTCTGTTAATGTGACTTTATGAAGATGTTATATTCTTCAAATGCTAATATGATTCTGTCCAAGATGTTTAAAAACGCTATTCTTAAAGTCATGAACTAAGATTGGCTTAAAAGATCTCCATGAAATCACGTTTGAATGAATTGCCTGTCTTATGCCAATAAATTGGCTAACACTACATTGTCAAATAAGTTGTAGGGAATTTTCTATAATATTATGTTAAATAACTAAAAGATTGGCTAATGTATAAAGTAGAAAAACTTAAGCATGTTGAACATGAAAATTGGCTTATGCCAACAAATATGGCTATGTAATTTTATACCCAATTATTGAAGCCAATACTAATCATATGTCAATCTTGTCTAGACAAAATAATGAAATGACAACTCAAGCACTTCTAAACAAATTCAATAAATCCATATTCAAGGGCATGCCATTCAGTGGCACAACTCTAAAAGATTGAACTATGAACATACACAACTCATTAAATGAAGTGCTCATCGTCCATAAACAATCATATGAAGCTACTAAACGAAAGTAAGCAAGTTACATGAGTAATAACATAAATATATATGTCTATATTAAGAAAGTTACCAGAATGAGGTGTTAAATGAAGTGAGACAAGCCTCACTTACACCTAAGCTACTATGTTAAAAATACTCACGAATGAAGGTGTTAAAACTTGTGAGACCAGTCTCATTAACACAAAAGATGTTATGTAAGGACAATTCACATTTCATCAATGTAAAGAAAAGGATGACAAGTCATCAATAGAGTAAGTAAATCTCAATCTAGAAGCAAGTTTCTATAATGTTTCAGTCAACTCTAAAAGATAAGAATATAATAAAAGTGAGCAAAGCACCGATAGACTAGTTATGCGAACGTGCTTGCATGTGTTAGTCTCATGAGGCGAGGCTACCACTTAGGTGGATAAGTAGTCTTCTTAAGTCTCTAGTCTTCGAATTATGTCTATCCAAAATAGGAAGTAGCCTGCGGTTTTCACCTAAGAGAGCTAGGTATGTTTCGATCTCACCTTGCCCAGTGACATCACCTCTTTTAGTGTGGGGAAGACACAAGATTTAATGTTTAGCTTACATGATCTATGTCTTTTAATTCCCAAAAGAATGTTCTTGGTTCACTATAGTCGTGAGCCACCCCTTTCGGTGTGGGGTAAACATTTGAGATGGATTTTCCTTAGTCGGGAATCACCCCTTTTCGGTGTGTGACAGACACTTGATTTCATGAGTAGCTCACATGATTTATATTCATTTTAACTGGTGAATCACCTCTTTTCGATATGGGGAAGACACTGGATTTCATGTTAGCTCTCCTGTTCTTACTTTCAAAGATATCTCTAAGAGATCAAGAAACAAAGGTGATGGGACATATATTCAAAGTGAACTATGAAATTAAGAGCTTAAGAATGTCAATTGCCAATATCAATACCAATGAAGTTTCAGCTAATAATGGGCAGGGCCAAAACAAATTGGTTTATAATGACTTCTTATATCATGCTAATAAAGGGGAGTGGAAACATTATATCAAATCAAAGCTTCATAACTTACCTAATATGAAAATTATGAAATAAGTGACATAGCCAATAGAGACTTGCTTATGAAGTGTTAATGAATACATAATGTAATGAATGACTCATTGTAAGGATAATGAAAAAATTCCTTAGTCTTTGGATTACTTACTTGATTCATTGTGGGTATGAAACTACAATAAATCATAGTACTTTTAAGTAAAACATAGGACCAATGAGATTATTTAACTACAACACAAGATGAAAAAGACTGAAAAATAAACTAAGTGTAAAAATAGGGCTCTCCGGTTCAAGAGGATAAAACTCAAATCTTTGCACTAGTTGTTCTAAAAATATATTGATGATTCTAATATCTTGTAATCACATAGATAATTAGTTGTGTGCTTTGAGTGAATTAAAATACATCATATTCATACCACAATTTATAACTAACGATTTAGGAATGTCTAGTGACTACGCTTTCCTGAAATGGCATGTTGTTTAGGAAGAGCCTTCCTTGATCATGCATAGCCTTATGTATGTGTGTGCATACACCCATACTTATTACAAAGTGGTGTACTAACCCTATACAATTTACTATTTTTATAGGTGCGGGTCAGAGAGCAGATTGAAGACTCATTGCATCGGTTTGGACATTAGCATTCTCCACACAATTTGGTAGGTTCTCTTGATTTAAAGGATTCTACAATTTTAGTATAGCCTAGTAGTAGACATGTCTAGTGAATTTCGTCCCTAGCGTTTCTTTCATACTTTCACTTCGAAGCTTTGTACTAAGGCCGTGTTTGGCAAACTACTATGATATGTTATTCTTTGATTTGAGTTGATTCAGCAATTATTAGATGGTTGTTTTCTTTATTCTGAGCTTAGTATATGATGTAACTAGTTAATAAATATATGAAGTCTATGTATAATTCATACGTTTAAAAGTTTAAAATTTTCCGCAAATTTAACTAGATGAATGTGATGAATGCAAGAAGAGGCTTGTTTGCGACCGCTGAGAGGTCAACGACGCCGGTTGCAATTCGGATTCCAGAATCTGTGTCGTGACAAGATCTACTTAAAAATGATACTAGATTACAATATAGCTATACTTCAGAGTGAGACTAGAGTGCATAGCCCTTCATATTCTTTAACCATGTGCCTACACGGGATGTGTCCTAGACCTACCCTTGGCTAGTAGAATACCCTCATCCAAGTAGGTTACAAATTTGGATTCCAGGTCTTGCTATCATGGACTATCTTTGTTATTGTATATTCTCATAATATGGGATACCTACTAGCTTTAGATAAGTTCTATGAAGTTTAGGTGGTGGTATGGGATGTTATCTAGACATTCCACAATAGGCTTCGAAGGTGTTAGTTAGAGTCCCTAGGTCTTGTCCAAGACCATTACTTGAATGTCCTTATATGATGAATGACTCTTAAATGCACTAATAAATGTAATGACTTAAGTTAAGAAAGCATGCTAAATCAATAAGAACTTATCTAGAGTAGTCAGGGGTTGTGTAGTTAAGGTGTGAAGGGGGCATACCGATGGTCACTTCATATCTTTCCTAGATAAGTCTTAAAAATGACTCTAGTTAGGGAAGATGTTGATTATGTGGACATGATCTAAGCCTTATGTAGTCTTAAGGATTAATTAAGTAATCTTGAAGAGGTCAATCATGGACGTTATCTTCTTGATTTACTTAAGTAAGTCTTTTGATCGCCTTATAAAGGAGAATGTCATATTACCTATGTGTTGATGTATTATGAGTATGTATAACTCATTATAGGTGGTCTAAAACGTCATTTAGGTGTTCCTAAAGAGGTTGTATGAGTGGTCTCTCTGTGTCTTACTTAAGTGAGTCTTATGATAGCTTTTAGTGAGCGGATCCTTGCTAGGAAGAGTTCTATATGAAGTTAATAGGATTCACTGTAAAATGAAAAATAGTTACTGTAAGGCTAAAGTGAGTTATAGTAATGTTACTTCTAAAGAGATGATAAATGGTCTAAGTGATTTCTTATGTGTTTCTAAGTTGTTAAATGTTGTTCTGATGATTATGATATGATGTTTAAATGAAAAGATGCATCTTTCTAATAAATGCCCATTTTCATGATTTTATGCATAGTGCCATACTTAGTACAAGTGTTTGTACTAATTCCATACATTTTGTTATCTCTAAAGGTGTAGGTGAAAGGTGAGAAGGATCATACAAGAGAGGTTGGATTCTAGATTCATTCAAGCAAAGTTGAAGTATGACCTCAATTGACTCGAGGGAACATATAGATGTCATTTATGTCTTTTATTTCAAAGTATTGTAATAGACTAAGTATTTCTATATTTTGAAGTATGGGTCGTATCCCATGTTTTCTCGTATCTAAGCTTTGATGAGATTGAGGCTTACTGTTACCTATGATTTCTAATGAAAGATGTTATTACAGATATTCTAATGTTTTATGAAAAGTTTTAATTCCGCACTACTTTTCACTATGTAGATGCAATGAATGATACGTAAAGGGCTTGTATAATATCTCTGAGAGGTCAAGTACGTCAGTTGCATTCCGAGAATGCCATATCTTCTAGGGTGTGGTCTCGAATAATGACAAGGTACCTCAAAACTTGTTATTAAGTCATATTAATTGATAGATACATCCCTATGAAACTAACTTCCTCACCTTAAGTTACGAAATAAAGAGACCTTTAGGCACTGCTGAACTACTACTCCACTCTATGACTGGATTGTTAGGAATTTGGAACTTGACAACTCGAGTTCTAGAATCTATTGATGCATAACAGGCATGATGCTAGTCCCATAGAATGACATCAAAATTTACCATGTCTAACTCTACTAGATCAGCCACGGTGTTCTTGTGATTGATAGAGATAGCACAATCACGATAGACTCTTTCTGCTAGAATAGACTCTCCAACAGGGGTAGAAACTTTCTCAGGAAGAATCTCAAACTTATTTGCAACATAAGGTGTTACGAAAGATAAACTTGATCCTGGGTCTAACAAAGCATAAACATCAAAAGTAAAGTCTGATCATACCCGTTACACCATCTAGAGAGTTCTCTTGCTCTTGCCGTCGAGTGATTGCAGAGAGACGATTTTCCCCTCCGCCAGTACAAAATGTGGGTCCTTTAGGTGCAGCCCTGTTTCGTGGAGAAACTGATGAAGATTGAGCTCTATTGTCCGAATTTCCACCACCTAGCTTATTCTTATGGCACTCTCTCATGAGATGAACCTCTTGACCACACTTATAGTGACCTCTCTGGCCATCATGATATTTACAAGGGTGTTTTCTACCACACTAAGAACATGTAAGAGCCCAAATTCTTCATTGTTCCACACTACCTGGGGACTGTTCTGGTTTAGCCTTGAAATTCTGTTAATTCTGGCCATATACTCAACTCTATTTCTGGGCGCAGATGCACTAGAAGATGATGGTGCATGCCCCTTATGTTTATGAAATTGTGGTCGATTCGAACCACCTTTATGCTGCCCAGACTCATTTCCAATCTTTGATTTCTTGATCTTGTACTCCTCTCTGTCCATCAACTTCTCCTCCTTAACTTGTTCACATAAACCATCAATCGGCATATGTCAATGTCCCCGATCAGCATTGCGACTCTGCCCTCTCTACTAAATGAACGACAAAAACCAGCGACAAACAAACTCATTCTTCTTCTCATTTCTTTAACCATTTCATGAGTATAGTGAGACAGTTGCGTGAATTTCAACCCATACTGATGAACACTCAAGGAGTCTTGCTTCAGAGTATGGAACTCTCGTACCTTTGCCTTCTTCATTTCTCGAGGAAATAATCGCCCTAAGAAAGCCTCTTCGAAACAAGCCCAGCTTGGATAATGTGCATCCTCATCTCTGCCCGCTTTCACTGGTGAAAGCAAGTCCTAGCCACATTCTTCAAATGATGTGCATCTATATCAACCCTTTCCGTATCAACAAAATACATCACCTCAAACACCTTCTTCAACTCTTCCATAAAGGTTTTCAGATCCTCAGTAGCTCTTGAACCTAAAAAGCATCGGAGAATCATCCTTAAGAATTCCCAAATGCTCAAAGTGTCAACCCCTTATTATCGACCTCCTCCTTATATTCCAATTTGGTTAGCCACCGTTTGTCTTAGCATTTGGATAGCCTCGCAGAGCTCAGAATTGGTGACTTCCCCTTGAGGTTGCACGTTCTATGCATTAGGTACATCTGGTTCCTCAACATTCATTCTGGCTGGTCGACCTCTAACTACTCTTCGTGGAGGCATAATGATCTAAAATCACACGCAGTCACAAATTAAAAGGAAATTTTCTTGGATAAAGTCTAACGCACGAAAAAGAAATATAAAAGAAGTGAACAAATTCCTAAATGTCACAGCCTCCTAATCATAGATGTGGCAAGCTTCACACTGATGACTAAGACCCTACCGATAAAACTTCATAAACTCCCTAGGACTCTTGAACTTTGGGTCCGAGACTATGTTTGTCACACCCTGAGCCGATGTGGCTGACACCCAATGACCGTTGCTGGCCTTGAGCGAACCCTTGTCCTGGCTTACTTACCTCTAGGAGGAATTAATAGTAAAACAAGAACATTCTCATAATTAACTTAATTTAACATCTTATCCAAAATAACACTTAATTCTCAACCATAATATCTGAAATAAAAGAGAGTAAACTAAAACAATTAAATATTCGTCTATGAAGCCTCTAAATAGACTATGATGAATGTTGGTATAGACCCTACACCATTCAGAAATTTAAAGACTTAAAATCATATAAAAGAATCCTCCGGAATGCCAGAAGGCTCACCACTTACTCTAAGTGCTGAAACTGGATCAATGATGCGTTGGATGCTGATCCTGGTAACCTGCGTCCGCATCATAAGACGATGCAGGCCAACTGGCATCAGTGCATTGAATGTACGTGTATACAATTTGGAATGCTAAACAACAACTTAAGCTTAATGAAAATAAGATGAACTTACGTTGGATCTTCTCAACTCAAGAAATACTCAACTCAATGTATGTATATGAAGCAATATAAAACACATACAATATATATAAGGCTTGTTAAACACTAAAGCAACTTCGTTCATCAAAGAAAATACAATAGCAACTCAACTTTACTTATATATGAAAGTAATATAGTTTTGTGGGAGTCTCTAACCGACAACCACCACTATGAGCCTAAGTGGTGATACAACGTCTCGCCCACGCTGCCAGAACTGTCTTATACTTTTCCGTCGCATAGAACATCCTAAACTTAGTGGATCCACTAGGTTAACTTACGTAATCATTTAAAAAGTATGGCCCGTTAATATCCATGATGACTACATTGATATTAAAGGTTAACTCAAAACATGAGCCTTAAAAGAAAGTTAAAACCTTTAAATAAGACTATTGGGAGCTTTAACAAACTCTTCTTTAACTTACATCATAGCTTTAGACCTTACTTCTTAAATTCCTTAACTTTGATCCTAACTTTTCTTGAATTGAATCATGGATTCAAGGTTCACAATTCATGTTTATAGATTGTTTCATGATGTTTACATTTACCTTAGAGTGTTGTAATCGACTAGAAAATGTAGGTACATCATTTAGGAACTAGTACAAAACGATATAGAATGAATGGGGTCTCAAGGCGTCCTTGGAGGTCTGAGAGGCATGTAGTGCCAGAGACTTCCACTTCCAGATCCCTATTTAAGAATGCATATTTAACATCAAATTGATTAACTCTCCAAGTCATTTTGGCAACCAAAGATAAGAATATTATCACTGTTTCAAAGCGAGAAACACGTGAAAATATCTCATCGTAATCAATACCATTGATGTTTTTCATATATTTTATCCAGAATCCTTGCTTTGTATTGTTGTATGCTTTTATCTGCATGACGCTTAATTTTGAACACCCATATGAGTACAGTGGGTTTCTTTCCTTCCGATAGATTCACCAATTCCTATGTTTGATTCTGCTCAGTTTCTTGCATCTCTATAATCATTGAATTTTTCCATGATTGACTTTCTATAGCTTCCTTGAAATAACTAGGTTCAGTAACATACAAAGCAAAAGAATAATTTTCATAAATCTCCCTTAACAATCTGAATTTAGCTGGTGGAGTCTCATTGAAAGAATTACTTGAAGAAGAACAGTTGCAACTTCCTTGTGGGGTTATGTCGTATCACTTGTTGGAGTAAAAAATCTTGATTGATGAGTAGCATAACTGCTACTTGTTGGAGAAGAGATGGATGAGTTAAATAGCTTATATGCTTTGGATTGTATGTTATATCCGACAAAGGTACATTTCTTTGATATTTCATCAAGCTTATATCTAGCTTGAGAATTCACCAAAGAATAAGCTATACATCTAAAGAAACGTAGGTGGCTTACCTTGGGCTTGTTACCTCTCCATGCTTCATATGGTGTTTTATTAAGAACAATTTTGATGGGTGAAATGTTAAGAATGTAGACAAAAGTAGCAACAACTTCAGCTCAAATATATTTTAGTACAGCTCTAACTTGAACCATTCTTCTACCCATTTTGACGACTATTCATTCTTTCATTCGCCAAAACAATTCTGCTCCGAAGTATATGGTGTTGTGAACTCTTTGTGAGTACCAAACTTTTTTACTTTTCCAACTAAATAGGAACATCTAATTAGGTTTGAATCAATATTCAACATTTCAGCGGTTGATTGGGTAGGAAAAGGCGAAAACACCCTCCATTGAAAACTACCAGAAGGCCTTACGGGTTAGACCTAAGATTTTATGAATTTATATATCCTTTCATGGCTAGTCGTAGGGTCAATATCTCGAAACCATTCAACTTTGCGAGTTTTCAACTTTGCGAGTTTTCTCTTTTCCTACGGTCTATAGACCTCTTCAGTAGAACCCCACTTTACCAAAAAAATCCTCCAAGTCAAAACACCTTCCACGGAACCTTCTAGAAAACTATCCATATTCCTATGGCTCATATTTCTCATTTATAGAACGTTAGGATTCAAAATCACTAACACTAGTTCACTCCTACGGGACTTCGTACGACCAGTAGTGTCAAGCCCAAAAAAGAAGAGTGGTCAGGAGCCATATTGTAACATCTCACAATTTGAAATAGCTAGGAAGAAGCTAAGAGCTGGAAATAGCTATTTTCGGATGTAACAAAAAAATCTGGAAATTTGTCTAAGTTCAAAAACAAATTCCAGACCAAGGAGGTTGTGAATAGGAAAAGAATTATCAACATAGATTTAGTATACACTATCTAATAAGCTAGTTTTGATTGGTGCGAAGTAGTAACTAACTCATACATCGAGTATGATGCTTAATATGAGGTAAAAAGGTAAGGGTTAGTAATTTAAACACACGTAGCAGGACAAAGGTAAAGAGTGAAATTCTCTAGTTGTCGGACCAAGGAATTAGAGATACATAACTTACCACAGATACATAACTTACCACATTGCATGCAAGAGTCTAGGAAAGAATTGTTCTAGCTAGGATTACCGCGTTATGAACCTATGGGAAACACTTATACCCTACTTACTCTCATCACTTGATAAACACCAAAGTTTTAATCTTGCTACTTGCTTTACATAGAAATAATTGAACAATTTTGTTTCACAAAAAAAACATTTAATTAATTGTTTTCAAAAAGGACTTGACTAAATAGACTTAAGCGTAGACTAATGTTAAGCCTAAACCATTTTCCTCGTGGAATCGATTCCAACCTAAAAATTGGGTTCTCTACTTGATATGACCGCTTATACTCTCTAGGAAAGTATAACTCCACAAATAGTGGATTTTAGATTAATTTTAAGTGCAATACTGAAGTTTAGTCAACAATTTCCTGATTTTACTTTTTTCTTTTGTTTTATCTCTTTCAGGTCTAGCTCTAGTGTATGCCAAGTACACGGAGTCGAGGAGAACCAAAACTTCCATTTGATCCCGATTTGAACCGTAAACTCCTCAAAATGAATGAGCCACACAATCCTAATAATATTGGTGATGGGATCAACCTTCAACTTCCTCCGCCGGTTGATGCTCATAACCAAGTGATCATGGAAAACCCTGATGAGGGCGCTCGGAGGAGAAAACCTCATGCCCCAAGCCCTCAAGAGTATTATAGGGGAAATTTTAACATTGCTGATTCGGATGACCTCTGTCCTACCTCATCTACCACAAGGTCATTCATTTGTGGTAACTAGTAGCCTGATGAAGATGTCGTATGTACCATGGTTTCACGGTACTTTCAATGTTTTCTCCTTAAGTTTAGTGTGTGTCTAAGGCCTATTTGTAGTAGATTTAATGTGTTTTTCTCTTTGTTTGCAAGAAAAACCGTCCATAATGTTGAAATTGCAAAAGTGATGACCTACGAAGCCATCGACGGTCTGTAGTTGGCAACCGTCGTCTGAAAAAAAATGTTGCTAATGGAAGATCGGGGAATTCTGACCAAATGTGGGGATACAGAAGCTATCGACGGACCATCATTTCCATGATGGACCATCCTGCACATCCGTCATTGCTAACAGAGAGTAGCCCAGTACCCGTCTTGAAAAGATTCTAAGTATGGAGAAACAGAAGGCATCAAAGGACCGTCGTGCACTCTACAGACCGTCATCCTGGTCTATCGATGGTAACAGTGAGTTGGATAAGAAAGCAGCTGAAAAAGATTCTAAGTGTGGAACGATGGGAGGCCTCGACGGTTCGTCGTTCCGGTCATAGACTATGACGCATTTTTTGGGCAGATTTTCCTTAAATAGATTTCCTTTTTATGTTAGGACTTATTTATTATAAATACATGTAAAAACATCGTTTTTGATGTTAAACTCTTGGTTGTTTTTCTAATTTGTAATATTGGTTGTTGAATATTGGGTTTTGGAAAATACTTCATTTATCCGGAATCGTTTATTGCATCATTTTCTCAAATTCAAGTGATTTTTTGGATTTTGTTCAATCTCATCAAAGTAAGTACATACATGAATTGTTGTCTAATAAATATGAATTGTGTAATTATGAACATGGGCAACTAAATCCACAACTAGGGTTGTGGGAACTATGGTAAATGACAAGGTAAAAACTAGCTAAAATAACAATTCTAGAATAGTGTCCTGCATGTATTGATAATTCTTTCCTTTAGAAGTCTTTTTAACAAGTGCACGCATTAGAACTCGCCTTGTTTCTACTTGCCAGACCAAGGAGGTAGATAATAATAAAAGAATTATCAACATAGATTGGGTATACTCTATGTAATAGGCTAGTGTCGATTGGTGCGAAGTAACAACTAAGTCATACATCTATTATGATGATTACTATGAGGTAAAGGTAAGGTTTAGTAAAGCATACACACGTAGCAGGACCAAGTTGTAGAGTAGAATTCCCTAGTTGCCGGACTAAGGAATTAGGATACAGAACTAACCACTTTGCATGCAAGATACTAGGAAAGGATTGTTATAGCTATAATTACCGCATTATGATCCTGTGGGGAACACTTATGACCTAGTTACTCTCATCACTTGATAAATATCAAAGATTCATTCTTGCTAGTTGTTTACTTAGAAATATTTAATTCCTTTTGTTATTTAAAAACCCCCTTTTATTACCTGTTTTAAGAAAGAACTTGATTAAATAGAAGTAATTGTAGGTTAAAGTTAAGTCTAAATCATTTTCCTCGTGGAATCGACCCCAAACTCATAGATGGGTTCTTTACATGATATGACCTCTTATACTTCTTTTCTAGAAGTAAATTTGAGTGTATCAATGCTCACAGCTAGAGGTTTCTTTTCAGATATACAATCTGAGGATCCACATGCTCACGTCACCAAATTGAGGTCGGTGTATAAGAGTTGTGTAGGGAGGTCCGACTTGGGCATGGATATCATTGGATTAATGGTGTTCCCTATCTCATTAATGGTAAAGGCCTCAATTTGGTTTATTGAGTTGACGTATAATTTAATTTATACTTGGGAGCAGTTGAGGGATGTGTTCCTAGCAAGGTATTACCCGATTTCTAAAGAGCTTAACCACAAAGATAAGGTGAACAACTTTGTAGCATTGGTCGGGGAGTCGGTAAGTAGTTCTTAGGATAGGTTAAACTCATTTCTGAGGAGTGTCCCATACCACCACATTGATAATGAATCATTTGAAGAGTACTTCTATAGGGAGAAGAACCTTTGAAGTGCAAGCTACACACAACCCGGCCGCAGATGAGATTCGTGAAGATATGGCTCAAAGGAGGACTGAGCTTAGGTTAGTATTGAAACATGTCACTGCGGGTGCAAAGAAAGTGAATGCAGTGAATTGTTCGACTAAGACACCACCGCCGGTATATGAATTTTATAGTGATGAAGACTCTTATTCAGTGAATGAGCAGACGCGGGGTGTCCGACTGAGCGCCTAAGGCTCCAATCAGGAGAATTGGCGCCAAGGTAAAGGAAATCAAGGTCGGAACTATAGGAATTACAACTGAGAGGGTCACTATGTTCGAGATGGCAACTACAACCGCGACAACTACTTCAACTGGGTAACTATGGTAACAGAAACGATCGGAGTGGGCCCTATGTTCCACCTCAAAATTGAGAGGTTTCTCCTAGGGATGGTGGAGGTAGTATGGCGTGAGGTGAGGATATGTTGCAGTTGATGAGGAGGAGGTTTGATGCAAGTGATGAGCACACCAAAGAGTTAAGAGGAGATGTAGCAAATATTGGGCAAATGGTGGATGCACATGCAATCTCAATCAAGCATCTTGAGTTACAAATGGCTCAATTGTCTTTTAGTGTGAACCCACACCAACCGGGTACTCTTCCTAGCAATACCGTCCAAAATATCAACAATGATGGACATTGTGTGGCAGTCACTACTCGAGGTTGTAATAAAACCATTGACCCACCTATGCCATCTGGCATAGAAGATGAGATGAGAGGAGATGATGTGGTAGAGGAAGTTAGTGGTGAGTTGGTAGACAAATTGGGGAAAGAAGCTAAGATAACCCAAAAGGTGACTCCCGTTCCTAGACCACCACCTCCATTCCCGCAAAGATTGGTGAAAAGGACCGAGGATGGTAAATATCAGAGTTTTATTACTATGTTCAAACAGCTTTCCATCAATGTCCCTTTGATAAAAGCTCTTGAACAAATGCCCAGTTACGCCAAGTTCAGTAAAGATATGGTCACTAAGAAGAGAGACGTTAATTTTGAGGATGATGATCGGATGCAACACTGCAGTGCTATTGCTACAAATCTCTTGTGCAAAAGAAATTGATCTGAGTGCTTTCACTATTTCATGTACAATTGGATTGTTACACTTTGCTAAAGCATTATGTGATCTTGTTCAAGCATAAATCTCATGCCTATCTTTATTTACAAGAAGTGGGATTGATTGAACCAAAGCCTACTGCAATGCGGCTATTGATGGCCGATAAGACGGTGAAGAGGCCTATTGGGATACTCCATGATGTGCTGGTTAAAGCGGAGTCATTTATTTTTCCAGACGATTTTGTGATTCTTGATTGTGAGGTAGACTTTGAGGTGCCTATTGTTCTTCGGAGGTCGTTCCTTGCTACAAGTCGTGCCTTGGTTGATATGGACAAACGGGAAGATGAAGTTTATGTTGAACAATGAAGAAGCCAATTTTAACATTTGTAGGTCCATGAGGCAGAGTTGTGAGCTCCAATCTGTATTTGTGATAGCCTACAAGGTTGAGAGTTCGTCCGAGCTACAAATAGAAAATCATCTTGGTGTTGAGGCACTAGCGGCAGTGATCATAAATTTTGAGAGTGATTGTATCGAAGAGTATGGGACATTTTTTGTGGAACTTGATCGAGGTGATGTTTGGTTCAAACCAAAGAAGTTAAAGTTAGATATGAAACATCGCGAGTCTCCACTTGCGAAACCATCTATTGAGGAGGCCCCAAATTTGGATCTTAAGGCTCCACCACCTCATCTGAGGTATATTTTCTTGAGAAAAGGTTACACTTTGCCGGTAATCATTGCATCGGATTTAAATGTGGATCAAGTGGAGTGTCTTGTAGAGGTGTTCAAGCGGTTCAAACTAGCCATTGGTTGGACTATTGCGGACATTATTGGGATTCCACCCGGTATTTGTTCACATAAAATCAAACTCATGCCTGATCATAAGCCAAGTATAGAGCATCAAGAATGGTTAAATCCACCTATGGAATAGGTAGTGAAGAAGGAGATTATTAAGTGCTTGGATGTCGAGGTAATATATTTGATTGCCGATAGTACTTGGGTTTGTCCTGTTCAGTGTGTGCCTAAAAAGGGGGGAATGACTGTGGTCCCTAATGAGAAGAATGAGCTTGTTCCAATGAGGCCGGTGACTGGATGGAAAGTTTGTATGGATTACTGGAAGTTGAATGCATGGACTAAGAAAGACAATTTTCTGATGCCCTTCATGGTCAGATGTTGGATAGGTTTGCAAGAAAGGGGTGGTATTTCTTTCTTGATGGGTATTCAGGTAACAATCAAATCTCTATTGCACAGGAGGATCAAGAGAAAACCACATTTACTTGTCCTTATGGAACTTACGCATTCTAGAGAATGCCTTTTGGATTTTGTAATGCACCAGCTACTTTTCAGAGATGTATGATGTCGATATACTCCAATATGGTGGAAGACACTATTGAGGTGTTTATGGATGATTATTCTGTGGTTGGCGACTCCTTTTAGTATTTTTTGACTCACTTGGTCGAGGTTCTCAAGAGGTATGGAGATTGCAACCTTAAGCTAATTTGGGGAAAATGTCACTTCACAGTAAAAGAGGGTATTGTATTGGGTCATCGCATCATAGAGAAGGGTATAGAGGTTGATCGAGCCAAAGTTGAAGTGATAGAGAGACTTCCTCCACCCATCTCTGTAAAAGGTATGAGGAATTTTCTTGGGCATGCGGGTTTCTACCGGAGGTTTATCAAGGATTATTCAAAATTGCACATTCTCTGTGCAAGTTACTTGAGAAAGAGTGTAAATTTTATTTTGATGAATCTTGTCTGAAAGCATTTGGTAAGTTGAAGGAAATATTGGTGTCTGCGCCCATTATTATATCTCCGGATTGGAGTAAGCCATTTGACGTGATGTGTGATGCTAGTGGGAATGTTGTTGGTGTAGTTTTGGGTCAAATAAGGGATAAAATCCTTCACCCCATTTATTACACTAGTAAGGCCCTTAATGAAGCTCAAAAGAACTATACTGTGATTGAGCAAGAGGTCCTTGTGGTGGTTTTTGCTTTTGAGAAACTTCGCTCCTATTTTCTTGGCACGAGGTTCATAGTGCATACGGATCATTCTGCTTATAGATATTTTATGGAAAAAAGGATGTGAAGCGAAGGTTGATTAGATGGGTATTATTGTTGCAAGAATTTGACTTTGAAGTGAAAGATAGAAAAGGGACCGAAAATCAAGTTGTCAATCACTTGTCCCAATTAAAAGATGAAGTTATGCGAGAGTTGGGTGAAAAGGCTGAAATTGATGATACTTTCCCTGATGAGCATGTTTTGGCCGCTTCTCATGACTTGATTCCATGGTTCGCCGACTGTGCGACTTATTTGGCTAGTGAGATTGTACCATGGGACTTGTCATTTCATCAAAGGAAAAAGTTCATGCACGATGTGAAAAAGTTCTTTTGGGATGTGCCATATTTATATAGGAGGTGTGCCGATGGTCTTATTTGTTCTTGTGTCGGAAGTTGAGATGTTAAGTATTTTGGAGGGATGCCACTCCTCGCCTGTGGATGGGCATCATAGTGGTATCCGAACTGCTCACAAAATCTTGCAATGTGGCTACTATTGTCAAACCATCCACCAAGATGCTCATGAGTTTGCCGAGGAATGTAATAGGTGCCAAAGAGATGTAGGTATTTCTAGAAGGCAAGAGCTGCCTTTAAATCCCATTCTTGTAATAGAGTTGTTTGATAAGTAGGGCATTGACTTTATGGGCCCTTTTTGAGTTATCATGTGGATGAACTATATACTAGTGGCGGTTGATTATGTGTAAAAATGGGTGGAAGACATAGCACTTCCAAACAATGAAGGGAAGAGTGTCACCTCATTCTTAAAAAAGAACATACTTTCTATATTTGGCACGCCTAGAGCCATTATTAGTGATGGGGGATCCCACTTTTGCAACAAGTTGTTCAAAGGGTTGTTGGAGAAATATGGGGTTCGCCACAATGAAGCCACTCCTTACCATCCTCAGACTAGTGGTTAAGTTGAGGTGTCAAACAGAGAAATCAAGCAAATTCTTGAGAAAACCGTGAATGCTAGTAGAATGGATTGGTCAAGGAGACTTGATAATGCTCTTTGGGCTTATCAGACAGCATACAAGACTCACATAGGTATATCTCCATACCAACTTGTATATGAGAAGGCTTGTCACTTGCCGATTGAGTTAGAGCTTAAGGCCATGTGGGCAATGAAGAAACTGAAGATGGATTGGAATGCAGTAACGGAACAGAGATTAAATTGGTTAAATGAGCTTGATGAGTTTCGCTTTAAGGCATATTAAAGTTGAGCCCTCTACAAAGAAAAGATGAAATACCATGACCAAAAGATTGAAAGGCGTGAATTTGCGTTTAGGGATTTGGGGCATTTGTTCAACTCTACGTTGCGCTTGTTTCCGGGAAAACTCAATTCCAAATGGACTTGTCCATTCTTGATCACTCAAGTGTTCCCGCATGGTGCGGTTGAGTTGGAGAACAAGGAGGGTGCAAGGTTCAAGGTGAATGGGAAAAGAATCAAAATATACCTCGGGCATGCGAAGAATGCGAATGAAGTGGTTGAGGCATACCATCTTGATGAACTTTGAGTAATCAAGAGTCGTGCATCGTGCTGCAACGTAAAGTCAAGGGCTGATTGGGAGGCAACCCAATATGTATCCTCTAGCCAACATTAGGTTTTTCTTGTCTTTATAGGAATGTTGCATTATTTTGGTTTTTACTTAACGTCATATGTGGATTTTGTTTTATTTCTTTTATAGTCTTGGCTAGAGAGTAGTCTAGGGTCCGTGTCTAAAAAGTGTCCAGAAAATTAAAAAAAATGGCTTATTAGGTGCTCAATGTGCAGAGACCAAACCTGAGAAAATCTGCAGAAATTGGTCTGGTGCACTGATCTATGGACTAATAGACTAGCCGTCGTTCCATCGATAAACCGTCGATAGCGTCCGTGGATCCCAGCTATGATTTACAATTTTGTCTAAGTTAGGGAACACTCGATGGAGAAGTCGACAGACTGTCGATTGACTTATGGTCCATCAACGGGGAATCATTAGTTCCCCAGAACCCATGACCCGACCCGACCCGACTGACTATATAATAAAATAACACCTTTTAAGTTACTCCCACCTTTTCAAATTCTCCCCAACCGTTTCCCTCCCCTTATTCTCTTATTCCCCACTCACTCCCAAATTAAATACACCATAATTCCTTTCTGATTTCCCATCTTCTCCAAAAATCTCTCAGTTTCCCAAACACTTCTCTCCAAATTCCCATCCTTTTCTTTCATTTTTCCGGTCTGTGTTTGAAGCCGGGCTCGGTGTTATTATTGCAAAGTTTATCATCACTTTCACTCGACTACAGCGTACAGGTATACCATTATCATCCGCTCAATGAATTATCATTCATTTGCATGAGAAAATGATGAAACTGTATGTGGGTCTTGACTTCGGGAAAAAATTGCATGATTAACTTGTTAAAAATTTAATCCGTTGTCCCTTAAAAAGATGGAAAGTGAATGGGTTGGGGGTTCTAGGATCTAAATGAACTCTTTTATGTGTTTCGTGGTTTTCCCGACTTAGGGCTTGATTGTCTCTTAGAATCTAGGATTGAAATTGGAATGATCGAAGTCCTAGGAAAGACTAAATAGTGTATTGATTGCTATGTGAACATGATGTGTCTTGGTATGCTTGAAATTGTCCTTTGAGGGGTGCCAAAAATGGCTTAACAAATCTTTCTTTGATCAACAATGCAAGACCCGTCTATGAACCGTCGATCAATCGATGGACCATCGATGGGGGTCCGTCGACAAATGCACCCTATATTTGTTTAACTCTGTCACGACGGAAGTAGACTATTGTCCTTTGATTGATTGACGGTCCGTTCTGCACGTCTGTCGTTCCAAACTGAAACCCTGTTTTCTACTACATTCTAAATTTTTCTAAGTGTCCAACGACGGAAGTGGACTACGGTCCATCAATCGTTTTGCATATTCGTCGTTTCTAACTGCAAGCAATGTGGACCTGTAACTTCAGAATTTTGCTAAGTGTCCACCGACGGACCCTATCGACGGACCGTCATTTCATCGATGGACTGTCAATAGTGCCTGTCATCCTGTTATGCAGTTCTTCACTTTAATGTGCCTTTTGTTCCACATTTGGTTTTTCTTCTCTTGTGTGTATAGGATGATTACAATGAATCAAATAAATCTCTCTTGCAGGTACCAATGGCCCCCAAGCCGGAATTAGTTTATTCTGAATGATGGTCCAAGTCCGTGGCACCTTCATGACGGATGGTGATTGGCTCGTCAGAAGGTGAGCGTGATCCCAAATACGTGCCACCAGGCACCTAGACAGCGACACGTGCTGCTAGAAACACTCGTGGCACGCCCAAGAAGATGGCGTCCGGCGTAGTCATTCCCTCACACTCTGATTAGGAGCACATACTAACCGGCACACCCTCTAGGTATGCCTCAGGTTTTGAAGAAGCGTATGGCTCCGAGGAGGCTTCCGATGCTGAGTCAGCCCACTCTACAGGGTTGAATATGGCCGCCGCATCAGGTTCTGCTTTAGAGGGTGCCACTATTCCAGATGCACCTGCCCACCCTGCCTCATTTGATGAGGCCCAAAGTTCGGCGGCTGCTCTTTCTCCCCCACATGAGGATCCTTCACCGGTTATTGATTAGCCTAACCGGTGGTGCGTAGAGGGGTAGCACCAGATATACACGGACTCCAAGGTCCATAATGATAAGGGCATCATGACTGGGACTCTAACAGTTGTGTGGTGTGTTCTTACAAGGAGTCTACACTCGGTCCCTGCCATACCTTATCTCTTCACCTGCCACCAGCTCGAGTGGATGGCTAGGAGCGCGGGACGCTACAGTGAGGAGTTGGTGCGAGAGTTCTACGCTTCTTACGTAGCGCATCTCAGGGCTTCTATGGATCGGCGGTCTAATCCTTCCAAACAAGCACCACTTACCTATATTCAAGTCTGTGGCCGCAGGGTGGATATATCTTTGCCTACCATTCATCTTTTTTTATACTGTGCAGATACTGATGCCACCAGGGTACCCCTCACCCTGCGAGTTTGACTATAGGTTGGATGTGATTAAGAAGGGCCATTTTAAGCGAGACAAGAATCTAAGAGAGACCACCAAGAGGTGGATTACCCAGCACATATCTGTAGATCGTGAGGGCACAGACTGGGTACTAGACCCCAGAGGCATTATCAAGTAGTCCAACCTCACGTTTGAAGCGAAGTTCATCTGGCTTGTAGTCCGCCACCGCCTATCCCCCATAGCTGCAGACAACATACTTACATGGGATAGAGCGGTCTTGATTGCTGCTATAGTCGCAGGGTTCGATGTTGATTTTTCAAGGCTGTTGCTGGCAATCATCCGTTAGAGGTATTTTTAAGGCCTAGACCACTTACCCCTTTCCCTGTATGATTTTAGAGTTGTTTATGGCTTGGAGTGCTCATTTGGCACATTGATGTTCTCTGGACTCCTACTGGGACAATGGACATGGGTCTCATCAGGGATGAGGCCAATGAGGCGTCACAAAATAGGGGGCTCCGAGTAGAGGTACAACCGTTGGGTAAGAATCTCCCAGATATGGTAGAGCACACCCAAGGGTGTTATTATGCTGCTCCAAAGCCTACCGACACCACCCCGGTTTATTCTGCCCCCGGAACTAGTGGAGCACCGAGTTCCTCCCAATCTACACCATCAGCAGAACAGGTCCCGATTGCTAGGTTCCAGAAGCTAGAAGCTCAGATGGCCACATTTCTTCATTATATCTAGCCTTGAATGCAGAAGTCCATTGTCGTGGCTGAGGATCGGATTGAGAAAAAGATTGCCCAGCAGATTGAGAGGAAGATTATGGTAATCCACCAGCGCCTCGATGCATTTGAGTTGAGAGTTCTTGCCCGGCCAGCCCTCACTATTGATTTGATGACTTTCTAGGTTGCTGTGGTGATACTGAGGGCTGATGTGGATGCCATTTTAGATGTGCGTGTGCCCGAGTCTGAGGCTACACCTTCGGAGCTTGTTGAGGATACGGTGCTTGTTGCACCATTCACTACCTCTATTGCATTACCGCCCTCACCATGTGAACGTTCCAAGAGGCATCGGTCCATAGAGAGTGAGGAGGCTCGGGCTAGGAAAAAGGAGCGCACTGAGTTGGAGGCCCCGATGAGAGCTTCTTTGGTAGATGAGGAGGCTGGGCAGATAAGGGCGTGTCAGTTAGCTGTTGGGGCGTCTAGCTCCAGGCATGATAATGTTGAGAGGAGCACCAATGCGGGTGCTGACATTGCTGCGGACACTACTGATGGTGTCCCTACTACTGATGAGCGGGTTTCAAGAAACCGGACCCGCTAGCTTGTTGATCGTCAGTGCTATGCATCTCAGGTTTGCTTCACCTACCACCTTGTTCATATATTTCTTATGCATTAGGGACAATTGCATGCATTCTTGTTGGGGGGAGGTAAATGGAAAGTGAGTGCTAAGGTGAAGTCTTAGTCGCCAACTCACGATCATCTCTTAGGGTTTTCTTGCCTGTGTTCTTTTGCCCCAAGAGATTTGTTATTTTACTGTTGAACCAGCATGATTAGTATCTTGTATAAAGTATGAATGTGAAATATAAACCATGATGTCTAAATACAATGATATCGCGTTCTAAAGAGAATGCTTGAATGATTAGGCATAGTGAATGTTAAATGTCTTGGCACTAAGCATGACATAGAGATACATCATTGCATGACCCTCAATCTAACACTCGAACTAGGAGTCCGATAATCTGGTAGGGTAATGAGGTGTTAATTGAGTGTGAGTAAAGTTGATTATTCCACTATTGGTACCTATCTAGAATTTGTCCAATTAGTCCTGAAAAAGGTAATTTGTGTTAGACAATTAGGATAGGATGATAGGACCTTGTTCAAATTAGCCAATCTTTTGCCTAAATAAATAAAACCAAATGAAATTGATCCCTTTTTTTATCCAAATATTTTGATCTTACAATGGACCTTTCTTTTCTACCCTAATTCATCTTTTCTAGGTATAATGTGTTGGCCCTGGTCCCTCCTTGGACATGTACACCTCAACTTAGGCCAAAAGCATAAGTTGATGGTGGCTAATGCAGAAACCAATATCGTCTTAGCCTTGACCCAACCTTGGGTATTGTGTACCTCGACTCATGGCAAAACAAGAGTTGAGGGTGGCTATTATGAGTAATGTTCCAAAAAGTGGGGTTGAAAGAATTAATGTGAAAGAAAAAAGAAAAGAAATAGTGAAGAAGAGAAGTGACTCGATCAATGTTGAAATCAAGTGAAAGAAAATAAAAAAAAAAAGTCATTTGCACAAAATGAGGAAGAAAGGAGAAAATAAGGCAAAGAATATAAGAAAAGGAAGAATAGGGCATAATAGACAATGAAAGAGGTAGGACGCTTAGACATAATGTCAAGGAGGGCAACAAGTCACTAAAATTCATCCATCTGTACCATACCTGACCCTGAGCCTACGTTACGATCCAAGAAAGTCCTATCGTAATCCTAAGAGTCTAATATGGTAAACTTAAAGATGTGAAAATAAGGGCAAGCCTATGACGACCAGTATTAATTAGGTGTGAAGTTGTTATGAGAGTGAGTGTTGAATAACGATCCTCAAAGTCAAATTTGAAACCACCGTGTGAAAAAGGAGGATATCTTTTGAAGTGAGAACACTAGTTGCAATATTGGAGAGTTTGTGCCTTTGTGAGGATAAAAGAGTAGAGGTGTCGGCATGGTGAGTCTGTATCATGGTCTATACAACATGAGTGAGCCTAAGAGTGATATTATGCATGAAAACAATGAAAATAACTGAGATTGATAGCCATATTATTGTGAAAGCTTAAATAAAGATACTTTTGTACAAAGGTGTTGTGGTGAGTCATAGTGTTGCTTGAGGACAAACAACGAATTTAAGTTGAGGGTGTTGATGTACCGTGGTTTCACGGTACTTTCAATGCTTGTCTTAAGATTAGTTTGTGTCTAGGGACTTTTTGTAGTAATTTAAATGGTTTTTATCAGTGTTTTTCATGAAAGTCATCGAGAACAGAAATGCATAAGATAGTGCAGATTAGGTGACCGACGAAGCCATCGACGGTCCGTAGGTGGTGGTCGTCAACTAGAGGTCCAAGCATATGAAAGAAACTCAAAGAATTCTGACCAAGTGTGGGGCTACGGAAGGATCGACGGTCCGTCAACTGATTGAAGGACCGTCATGACAAACCATCGATCAGATCAGAGATTAGTCTTAGTACCCGAAGTTGAAGAAAAACTAAGTGTGGAACGACGGAGGCATCGACGTACCTTAAGTTTATCGATGGACTGTGTTGTTGGTCCGTCAATTGGATCAGATAAGATGCAAGGATGAAGGCTGAAGAAGATGCTAAGTATGGACCGACGCAAACAGTCGACTGTCCGTCGATCCATCAACGGACCGTCAGTGGTGTTGTTGATTGAAGACGCGTTTCTAGACAGACTTTCCTTATTTAGAACTCCTTTTAATTTAGGACTTTATTATTATAAAAAAGGGTTAAAAAACTCATTTTTGTGGTTAGCGTTTTTGTTAATTTTCATACTCTTCTTATTAAAAGTTGAACTTTGGATTTTGTGAATTACTTCGACTGTCTAGAATCGATTCTCAAGATATTTTTGTTAATTCAAGTGTTATTTTTGGATTTTCTTCAAACTTGTCAAAATAAGTACATGAATTCTTGTTTAACAACCATGATTTGTGTATTTATAAGCATGTGTAACTAAATCCACAACAAGGTTTGTGGAAACCATGGGTGATTAACAAGGTAAAATTAGCTAAATAGCAATTCTAGAATAGGTTCTTGCATGTATTTATAATTCTTTCGTTTAGAAGTCTTTTTAATGAGTGCAGGCGTTAGAACTTGCCCTATTTCTACTTGCTGAACCAAGGAGGTAGTTGATAGGAAATAATTATCCACATAGACTTAGTATACACTATCTAATAGGCTAGTGTTCGATTGGTGTGAAGTAGTAACTAAGCCATACAGTGAATATGATGCTTAATATGAGGTAAAAGGTAAGGGTTAGTAACTTAAACACACGTAGCCGGATCAAGTTACGGAGTGAAATTCTCTAGTTACCGGACCAAGGAATTAGAGATACATAACTTACAACTTTGCATGCAAGACACTAGGAAAGAATTATAATAGCTAGGATTACCACGTTATGAACCTATGCGGAACACTTATACCCTAGTTACTTTCATCACTTGATAAACACCAAAGTTTTAATATTGTTACTTGTTTTACTTAGAAATAATTGAACACTTTTGTTTCACAAAAAAAAACCTTTAATTAACTGTTTTCGGAAAGAACTTGATTAAATAGACGTAATCGTCGACTAAAGTTAAGTCTAAACAATTTTCTTCGTGGGATCGACCCCAACCTAACAATTGGGTTCTTAACTTTATACGACCACTTATACTTCTTTAGGAAAGTATAATTTGAGCGTATCATAGACCCTATGACCTAAACTAAGCTATGATTGATAATTAAAGGCTTAAAGACATTCAAAAAAGGAACTCTATCTTAGCACAGACTGAACTAGATTGAGGAGTGTCCCTTCCCACCTAGGGAAGGTAGGATAACTACATTAATCTTGATATTGGAGACTATAATGCATAGCGCATAAAGAGGGTCCCATTTATATCTCCTAGTTCTTGAACTATGTTGTCCCCATAGGAAAACTAGCTAGTGGATCCACGTAGTTGCTATGTTTCATGTTTTAGTACTACTTTGGCAAGTAGTCCGCCTTCTTTCGGTGTAGGGTTTTATGACACCAAATTCCACACTAGCTCATGTGGTCTATGTTGGTTAGGTCAAGATTTTTCCAAAAGACAAAATGAATTAAAGGACTTGAACACTAATTTGGATAACCTAAGAGGTGTAGCTTAGTCTAGGTAGGGGTATGAGACTCTACCTAAGCATTGCACTAGTTAGCCTTGAGGCGAGTCTTAGGAGGAGGTTCTTATATATATTTATGTTGTGATGATATATGATATATATATATATA
>NC_028640.1:37157621-37223728 GCF_001406875.1 Solanum pennellii
TATATATATATATGTATGTATATATATATATATCATGACCTTGGCACATTGTTGATACTATATGTTGATTAGTTCATTTATGAGTATGTCTTGGGTAATAATGTTAACATAAGATAAAGTGTAAATTTAAATTTTATGTTATGTAAAGTTGGACATTAATTATGGTTATCTTGTTGAGGATACTTGTTGAGTGAGCTTATATGGCTTTGCTTGGTCGTTGCACTTATTGAATTGATAAGGATTCATGAGTAGCTGTTTTGCTTGTTATGATATGATTGATTCTTATTCATTCTTGTAATGTTATTCTTTGATGATAGTATTGTAGTAAATCATTGTTTTAAGTATGTTGGGATAAGTACTAATTTTTCAGGTAGTAAGCATGTTTGGTTGGTTGATTGACTTGCTTGTCTTTACATTAGGTTCTTAAAAAGGGGTAAAATGGAATGTTTTGACTAAAAGTCCCTTTTTAGCATGTTTTGCTTGTATATGTGCATAAGGTCTCATCCTTAGTACATGTAGAGTACTAACCCCATTTTCTTCCCTTTTCCTAAAAATTTTAGGTTCCGGTCGTTGAAGATTTATGAAGGTGATATTGTTGAAGGCATGGATTCTTTATTTCATCCAAGTGGGATAGGTCCTCAACTTCTGAGGGCAATGCCACCATCTAGTTTACAGACTTGTTATGAGCTTAAAGGTTCTTTCATTTCATTCCTTTTCAATTGAGTATTATACTTTCGTATGACCTATATGTGGTCTTGTTTGATTGTTGTAAGAACTATTCCATATTGTGATAATCGTTTAGATGGTACGAGATGAGACAATAATTGAGACTATTTTTATATTTAATATATATGTATGTGCAATAAAATTTGAAGGTTTTGTAACTTTCCTATACGAAGGGTCTATGTATACTCGATATGATTATATATTATGTGTATGTAGAGTTCTATGTAAATCTCCAAGTAGTTATAATGAAAGTTTTAAATTTATCCGCATTTTTCAACCTATGAATGTCATGACATGAGACTAAGAGTCTAGTCTTAGTCCTTAAACAGGAAGACGACGCCGGTTTCATCGAGGGGGTAAACCCGGATGTGACATCTCTGCCCAAATGATGGTTTCCAGTACGGCCTGTCATCTGGTCTACGAACCGTCGATGTCTCCGTCGTTTGTCTGCAGGTGTCTCGGCCTAGTGAGGGGTAGTTTAGAAAATTCATCTAGCATTCTAAAAATATATTGGGAGGTTACTTAAGGTCTTTTTGGGTATTTTGTGTGACTTTATAATTATAGAACCTTAAGTTGAGTTCATTATTCAAAATAAAAACCAAAACCCCAAAGAAGAATTCTCTAGAACTCCTTGGGAGTTTGAAGCAAGGTTGAGTGTAGGAGCTTGATTTCTCAATCAAATCTTCATCTTTTTCATGGCTAATCATCAATAAAGCTATGGTGTTTTATCCTTGACCTCTCTTTCTTCAAGGAGCCAAACTTCAAAGGTTTTTCGAAGACTTCTGAAAACATGAAATCTTCTAAATTGAATTCTAGCCATGGATTCTTGCATAAAATGATTCAAATCAATAATTTATGTAATAATTGATGTTAATTGGATGATTTTAGATCAAAAATTCTATGAACCCATTCAATTCATGAAATCCTAATTTTGACTCTAATATGGGTGATTTGATTATGGCTTGATTGTATTGGATTAATGTGTAGATTACTTTGGGATATTAAATTATGTAAAGATCATGATAGAATTGTATATAGGCTGACTTAATTTGATGATTTTTATATTATATCTTCGTGGATGATTGTATGGTTTGATTATTGGTTTGGATTGGTGTATATGACTATTGGCAAGAGCCTTTGTGAATTGAATTGGTTGCAATGGCTAAGGATTGAAGGTGTTGATCATGGAATAGTGGTAATATGACCTAATTCTGTCTACATTGTGAACTATAGGTATTTAATTATGTTGATTGGTATGGTCCACTTATGGTGGTTGTGCTTATGTGTTATAATTGTGAAGAACATGGCCTTGTCAGCATTACTTTATGAATTCTGATGTTATTATGTTATAGCTTGTATAAATGATCAATATTAAGGTTTATGTGGTATATATTCATTTGTATTAACTGAAAGCATGTTGTCTCCTAATTGATTATAGGTGATCATGATAGACTGTGGTGATGTCCTTATGACTGTACACTTGATGTTGAAGTATGATTCTTTCTAATTGATTATATGAGTCTTATGATGGAATATGTTGATGTTACTATAGAGATAGATAAGGTGACTTGTAATAGACTTAGTTATCGTAAATGTGCTACTTGAATGTTGCTATATATGTGTTAAGATGATGATGAAGTGTGTCTTGTTTTTGTAGACCGATGTCCCTCTACTTGATACATGAAGAATGTGAATATGAACTCTTGACTTAGTAGGATTAAGCATCTTTGTCATGTATGTGTATGTTTGATTGAAATATGACCTTGAACATGGTTAAGAGGGTCAATAACTTGGAACCTTCCAATTAGAAAAAAGGTTATGATATCCTTGAAGTCGCAAGTCGTAATGATATCCTTCTTGTGTGAATGATTGACTTAGGAGTAGGTTGGCTATAACGATATGAAACCATCTCTAAGCAATTCATTGAGCTATCCTATTTGACCATTGAGTGGCAACTCTTGTGGACCCATCCTTGGTAAGATGTATTATAATTTTGTAGTGACTAAAATATGGTACCTCTTCAAATGTCCTTGTGATTGAACTTACTCTATGAGAACTTAGGCTAGCACCAAGTGAGTACGCTTGAGGAGTGATTCTACTTAAGTTGATAATAGAGTACAAAGAAACCCTTGATATTCCTTAACCATGTGCCTACATGCGATGTGTCCTGGTTCTACCCTTGGCAAGTAGAACACCCTCGATCAGAGCAGGGTAGACTCCGGATTCCATGCTTAGATAGTATGGTCTATGTATTTTACTGCCTATTCTCATCATGTGGGAAACATTCTAGTGTTGGAGAATTTGTACAACATTTAGGTAGTGGAATGGGATGCTATCTAGACATGGCACGAGTAGGCTTTGAAGATGCTAGTATATAGATTCCCTAGGACTTTTCCAAGACCATTTTATGAAGTCCTATAAATGCTTAATTGAATGTTAATTCACTTAATTAGTACTTATGACTTAAGTTAATATAGGTGGTATAAAGGGATCCCTATCTAGGGTAGCTTTGAGGGTTGCTTATGTAGGCTTGAAGAGGGTGTATGGGTGGTCTCTTTATGCTTTACTCAAGTGAATCTTAGAGTAACCTTAGGGGGCGCGTTAAATGTTAAAAGGGAATAATCTTATCTTGGGTAGTCTTAAGGATTTTTTAGGTGTGCTTGAAGAGAGTGTATGGGAAGTCTCTTCTTGTCTTACTTAACTAAGTCTTAGGATAACCTTTGGTAGGAGAGTTATAAGCTTATATGGTTTGAAGTGATGTTGATGCTATATTGTTGATTACTTAGAATGCGTCATGTATGTGAAGATGGTGTTGAATGTGGTTCTTATACTTATGTTATGAAGTTTTCCTCAAAAGAGCATGTTTTATACAAACGTCCTTTTAGCATGGTTTTATTGCATTACACCATACTTAGTGCATTCTGATGTACTAATTCCATATATTTTCTTATTTCTAAAGGTGTAAGTTAAAAATTGACAGGAGTCATTTAAAGTGAAGCTTGGATATTAGCATCCTTTCAAGCCAAGTTTTAATATGTCCTCAATTGATTCAAGGACATAACTAAGTTTAGCTTTTCTATTCAAAAAACATTGTATTAGACTTTGTTGTTTATATTTTGTTGATGTATGGGCTGTGACCCAAGATATTTGCGTTTGGCGACTTGAGGATACCTTTTCTTCTATGGTATAAGATTAGGTCGTAACACATCATGTTTTCAGATGGCTTAACTTTATATTGCACTTACTTTTAAATTACAATATATCAAAATGAGTTAGTTATTCATGAGTTAAGTAAAGTCAAGGTAAGTGTTCCTTCTTACTCATTTTCAATACTAGGTTGTTGTTGTTTAAAATTCTAACTCGCATACTCATATAATCAATGTACTGATGCCAATTAGCCTGCATCGTATCATGATGCAGATGCAGGTAACTAGGATCAGCATTTGGCACATTTTTGATCCAGTGAGCAGCTCAGAGTCAGTTGGTGAACCTCCCTTCATTCCGGAGGACATCTTTATCATTTAGTTATTTGTTTTAGTTTCAGTTGTTAGGATGATTGGGGGACCTGTACCAACATCCATCTTTATTTTTGAGGTTTCATAGATAGAAAACATTAGTATTTGTATGTACGCTTAACACTTAAGTTGTCGTTTTGGTTAAGTTAATACTTTAAAGTTATTCTTTTTGAGTTATTTCTCTTATGTTTTAGTCTTGCATTGAGTTATGAATGTCAGACCAATGGTTCACTTGGGGCCAACAATAGCCTTTGAGTGTCGGCCATGTCCATAGTAGGCTCGGGGCATGACAAAACTTTTACACTTTACTCCAACAACTGTCGTAGTTGTGTGGATAACTTCATTAGTTGTCCGACAACTTCAGTTGTTGTCCAAACAACTTTAGTAGTTGTCCAGACAATCACAAAAAATGTTCTTAGTTTACTCCTTCTATTAATATTTAAAAAAAAGTAACAAAAATTAAAGAATGCCCACTTGTCCAATTTTTTTAATTAGAAATCTTTAAGACACTTTTTGCATACTTTTTCCTATTTAGTACTTCCTCTATTTCATAATAATTGAATTGTTTAAAATTATAAGATGAATGTTTGAATTTTTTTGGTATTTTCCCTTTTATTTAATAATGCTTTATATTCAAGAGATGAATTGATTATACACAAAATTATATCAAATATTTCACAAAACACAAAAGTAAAAAACATTATTTTAATTATATTTTTTTAATAAATGTACAGTGTGTCATAAATTTAGTTAATATAGAATGAAAGAGCATTACATATTCGAAGTCAAATTCATCATCTATCCCTGCTCAGACATCTACTACATATGTAGCATATGAAAATGACATTACAAATGGATAATAAGAAAAGACGATAGATTGGGTCCCCGGAATCTTGAAAACACATGAGGTTAAAAGATTTTCCAAGCTTCATCAGATCAACAGATCCTAATGATATTATGCTTAATTACTTAAAGAATCTCTAAAGCCTCAACTATAATGTTGAACACATTTGATGCTTTTGAGCATAATGCCTTAAATGCCCTTTTTGCCATATATATTTACACTATTTGTCCTTTAGAGCTCATGCTCAATAACACAATTGATGAAAATCTCAAATCAATTGGTTCAAATTTGTGGAAAGAAGATTTTTGTTGCATTGAATGGCATGATACATAAGAGACAAATTCAGTTGTTTGTGTGAATTTAAAAAGTATAACAGTGATGAATTTTGAACAATTTATAGAAATGGCATGGGGAGTTGCTAATGGTAAGAAACAATTTTTATGGATCATTAGGCCTGATTTAATTACAAGGGACTCTGTAAAATTGCCAGAAGATTTTTTAAGTGAATTTAAACACAGAGGAATGATAGTCAATTGGTGTCCTCAAGAGAAAGTGTTGAAACATGGTGCAATTGGAGGGTTTTTGACTAATGTTTGTGCAGGAGTGTCAGTTCTTTGTTGGCCGTTTTCGCGGAGCAACAAACGAATTTTAGGTACACTTGTATTGAGTGGGTAATGGGAATGGAGATAGATGATCTGAAGAGAAATGAAGTTGAAATTCTTGTGAGGGAATTGATGGACGGCGAAAAGGGTAAGAAGATGAAGTTGAAAGCTATGAATTGGGATGAGGAAGCAGAGAAGGCTGCTAGTCCAGCAGGTTCTTCTTGTATTAACTTGTTAAATGAGGTACTCTTCGCTCCCAATTTTGAGGTAGCAAAGGTTTGGATTTGATCAGACTTAGGTTTAATCAAACGGATCAAGTTCATAAAATATATTTTTATCCAAGTCTAGATTATATTAAAAATATTGAGCATTGTCAGTGTTCGTATGTGTATTAATGGACAGGTACATTATTAGCTCTGATGATAATTATTAGTGTTTTGCCTTCTTGTGTGCACAAAATGTGTTAGAATGGATAAAAGTGTCATATTGATTGACAATTAATTAGTGGTCTCCTTTTACGGAATTGGACAATCCGTCCTTTATGAACTAATTAGTGTGTTATATCTTTTATAAAATGATTCCATGTACCAATATTGTTATAAATTCATAATAAATATTTTTCATTTCTAAGCAACATGAAAAAATAATTTTTTTTAAAAAAAAAATCAATATGAATCAAATAATATGAAATGTATATATTTAGCAGGGAATATTTTTCTTATTTATATTGAGTTGATACACTGTGTCTAATAGGATTGTGATGTTACAATTACACCAATTATTTGTCTGACAAACTATTTAAATGAGAATTGGTATGGCCAATGAAGTTTCTAGTTGACTCTCTTAATTAACAAGTCATGTTCCATCACATATTTAACCCTGTACATTCAAAATTATTTAAAAAGTTGGAATAGTATAGGTAACACTAAGAAGTTAATAATCATATATAAAACCTAAATTAGTTAAGTTCAATAGTGCTTACACCTTTTTCAGGAAGATTATGAGGGATTCATTTAAAAGTCAGACTACATTTACTTATAAATCATTTTTAGCATTTGAAAGTATTTGATAATTAAAACTAACTTAAAATAAGTTTAAAATAACTTTAGAATAGTTTAAATGAAAGTAGGTCTCCTGCTTCCATTCTCCCTACTTTTTATTTTTCGACTTAAAAATTATTCAAGTTTGAAATTTTTTTTTAACTTTAAAATAGTACTCTTTTTTATGTCAGTCCAGACTGGATTGTATTATTTAATAATTATTTGATTATTTAAATTATTATGAGAGTATAAAATATAGTGCCAATGTTAAATATTGGGAGATGATAGAACGGTACCTTGACATTTCTGTTTTAATCATTCTACTAATTAAATGAATAATTGGATAAATTATATCTTTCACTAATTTATCTAAGTTCAAGCTTGATGAACCCTCAATTCCAGTAGCTTCTTCTGCTAATATTTTCCATTCAGTTGCCTTTTTCTTCACTTCCTTACCTTTATCTCCATCCATCATGTCCCTTAATTTTTTCCGCTTCATCTCTCTTCATATTATTATCAATTTCCATACCAACACCCATGAAGATCAAAAAATCTTTTATTTTGAACCAACTCTACATATAGTCAGTTGAGATTGATACACCTGATTGCTCTTGGCCAAACTTATCTTATTTGACCAAGTTAGTCGCATAGCATAAACAACCAATCACCCTCATATGTTTAATTCTAAAACCTTGTGGTAAATAAGTTCATATGAAGTCTTCTTTTCTAGAGCTGTAGAAGGAATCCTTTTAATAACGTAGACAAAAACTTCAAAACAAAATCCCCCCAAATCTGTCAGGCAAACAACTTTGAAACTTAATAGCTCGAGCTATTTCAAGTATATTACTATGTCAACTCTCTACCACCCAATTTTATTGAAGAGTATATGGATAAGAACTTCGATGAATAATACCAAGAGATTGAAAAAGATTTTCACAATGCAGATTAAAAAATTAAGAACCATTATCTGATCTAAAAGCTTGAGTTTTCTTAATGAATTGACTATGAACGATAACAATGAAGTTCTTGAGCAAGAAAACAACATCAGACCTAACTTTCATCTAAATTCCCAAGTCCATATAGAATGGTCATCAACTATAGTAAGAAAATACTGCATACCATCATATGTGGTTGTTTTGTAAGGACCCATACATCCATATGTAGAAATTCAAATAGTCAACTACTCTTAGTGATACTGACAGGAAAGGGAAATCTAGTTTGTCTTGCCAAAGGGTATATATTACACTTTCCTATAATGAAACATGATTTATTTTGAAAAGCTGTAATTCTTCTTAAAGCTGACATGAGAGCATGTCCCATCCTTCTATGCCATAGTGATGCATCAACCTCCTTTTGTATTAACAAAGATTTATGTTGTGTGGTGTTTCCTTTCCCTCTCTTTGAGTACATTATATCCCTCATCACCCCAGGAGAGATCCTGAAATAAATACAAATTAGGGAAGAACACATCACAACATTGCAATTCTTTTGTCAACTTGGACACCGACAAAAGATTGAATTTAAATGTTGGCATACACAACACATTTTTAATGTAATCACCTCCTGACAATTGACAGTTCCCTATATGAGATATATTTACAGATTCTCCTGTGGGTAATTGAACCTTTTCTACATCATCTACTGATGTGCAAGTTTGTAACACAGACTTATCACCTATCATATGATCAGTAGATCCATTTCACACAATCATCAATATGAGAGAAGGATATACTTGTAGTGTTAGCAACATAGTTGGAATTTCCTTTTATGTTTGCACCTATATCACCTATGGAGCATTTGTTCAACATTTGGACATGATTGCACTGATTCTGAGTAACAGCAGGTGTAGATCCAACAGGTCCAGCTTGAGGCCCATGATTATATCATAAGTTTAGTCTTGAAAGAGGATGTGTAGCAACATTGACTCTTTTCTTCTTTTTGAAGTTCTCTTGATAGCCAATTAGCTTATAATAAGTCTCCTTAATGTGTCCCTTCTGTAAGCAATGTTCACACTTCATCAATTTGTAACAATTAACCATAGTATGACCCTTCATATTGCAAAAATCACAATATTTCTTCTGATGTTGATGACCTCCCAAACTAGATGATTGTCCTGGTCCTGAACCTGTAGTTGAACACAAAGTAGTGTCGTCCTTTTCTGCAGCATAAAGAGCTGAAGGTTCCATTAAACCTGCAACAACACAATTCCCTCGAAGAAATATTTTTTGACTTTCATCCTGTATGAGCATAGCATACGCCTGATTCGCACTAGGTTCAGGACTCATCATTAAAATTTGAGATCTTGCTTGAGCATAACTATCATTTAGCCCTATAAGGAACTGAAATAACTTCTGCCTTTCTAAATGTTCTGCAAAATCCTTCGATCTCTCACAAGCACACGTACAGAATGGAATATTGAATTATGATCATCCCAAAGATCTTTCAGTTTAGAATAATAAACTGAAACAGAGGATACACCTTGAACTACTATTGTTATTTCCTCATGTAAATGGTAAGCTCGAGAGTTGTTTACCTTATCAAATCTCTCTTTAAGGTCGTTCCAAACGAGATAAGCATCAAATCAAAAGAGAATTTCACTAAGACGGTTTGATTGTACACTGCTTATTAACGACGAAACCACAATGACATTTCATCTGTCCCATCTTCTGTTGTAGATTTCCTTCATAGATGTTTCTCATAACATATCCATCGATGAATCCAGCTTGTTCCTTCCCATAAGTGCGAACTTTATAGCTCGACTCAAAAGCATGTAATTCTCCATGCATTTGAGCTGAATTTCCATTTAAAGTGAACCTAGTATATTAGAAGGATGCAAATACAATGGATGACTATAATTGATATTTGTCACCATAAATCTCAATCTTCTTCAAATACACAAAAATTAATGGTAGAAAAATGAAATATCCCGATCCTCTGTATTTTGTACTCCTCGGAGAACCCCTAGATTCACACTCGCTCTGATACCATGTAAACTAACATTGTTTCATTGATTTGTTATTACTCCATGATAGTGGATCTTGAGAGAAAGATGAAGAAGAAAGAAAGAAGATATTATCCAATTAATAAAGAATTACATCTGTGGGAACTACTTATATACAACTTTTTGGATTACCTAACTAACTATCATTATCACTTAATTAAAAAATTAGCCAAATAATTTTCAACCTGTCAGTCTGCTAACTAATAGTTAGTTAGAGTCAGCTCAGCTTGTACTATATTCAACAACTAAGTCATCCTACTCAAACTGTGACGAAATAATGGGTGAGGATGAAGTTCATTATCTAGTTTATGTTCTTTAATGTTGGGATAGAAAGACTAGTTGTCGAAAAGGTAAAACAAACATTACAAGAAATATCCATATCCTAGTAAGTATGTAATGTTGCTGGGATCGTCAACTTTCGGTTTATTGATTTGAACTTACTTTTTACAACTCTGTAAAGTTTCATCATACTTGATACTGTCTATTAAAATTCCCTTGTTCATATACCCAACATGTTGTTAAGTTAATGTGCTAGCTGTTTCAAATTGTTAATATAACTACGCCTTCACCGTACTTCTCCAAAGTGTATTTCTTCCCTCTAGTACTGAACTTTTCTAGGATGTGGAAATCATTGATTCAGAGGAAGTAACTTAACTCTTTTCTCTAATTATTTTGAGTTGAATAGGCTGACTACTCTCTGTTGCTTACAAATAGAACTGATTTTCGTTGTACATAATACAATTCCTTAAATGCTCTTGAGTCAGTTGGAGCAGTGACATACACAAAATGTTTTCTAAGAAGCAGGGGTGTACATTGGCTGATTCGCTTTGATTTCATATATATTTTTGATTTTCTATTTTTAAATACGTTAAACCAATAAGATATTTTTATTGGTTTTGATTCTTAACGGCCCAATTTTTGGTATAACCAATAAGAAAAAACTAATAAAAATAAATATCTGACTTCTTTTATAAATTTGACGCGACAACACAATAATGTAACTTTACAAATTCTTATAAAATAGAAACAATAATAAAAAACATGAAAAGAACTATACAACTGTAACACAAAGAGAAATTAAGAGGAATAATATTCTTACTTTAGATTTTGACGTTGTATATACTATGAAGTTGTGAACTTAAAGTCATTTTGAAGTGTGAATTGAATGCTGAAGGACAAAGACAATAACTATTAATGCATTGAGATTAATATATAATATTTATGTACACGTAAAAATAGTAAATTACTACTGTTAATGGATTATCGGTTTATTAAATAATCCCAATATTAAAAACCAAAACCGAACCGATAAGCAAATATTTTTTTTTATAAAACCACTAAAAATTCATAAACCCAATAACAATAAACCAATAACACTTATTTCAATTTCGATTTTTACAAGTTGTCACTATTTAAAGGACAAGAATAACTCGAAAGGAAAACCAATGAAGTTTTTGCTTTAGTCCTCCAAAAATTTGATGCCCCATAAAGAGTGAATTTTATGGAAAAATATTTTGCTTAAATGATATGATAATTAGATTAGATTAAGTTAAAAAAAAAACTATTTGTCTACTATTTTTATTAGGTAATAGTTTAAAATTTTAGACTAAAACATTTACATTTTCATATTACTAAATAAAATTGAATATAACATTTCTCAACAAATTGTATTGCAAGGAAATTACTAACATGTTGCAAGAAATATGAAAATAAGGAACGAAATTATAGGCCTCATCATATTAAAGTGTTTTAGGCTACTAATTTTATTGGATAAGCTTTGTCAAGAACTAAAAAAAAAGTCTCTGTAGTAATATTTTAGATTAGAAAAAGATGACTCAAATCTTATAAATAAAACTCAATTCAAGTACATTACTACGGTTCACCTCTAGGTGATTTCATGTTTTTAAAGGTATACACAATATCCTCACTAGAAGCACTGCTAAATATTTTTTATATATATAATTAAGATACACGTCTGTTTGATATTACTGTTAAAAATTGCTTATTTCTACATATACTTTTTAAGAATGACATTTTAGAATAGTGCTTTTTGAGAAAAATCGATTTGTGTTTGGATAATTAATTTGAGAAGTACTTTTGATAAGAAAATTATGTTTAACTAATCCTTTTTTAAAAGTGTTTTTCAAAGTCAAATTATCAAAAGTTGTAAGTATCAATGTACTTTAATATGCATATATTCAACTTATCATTAAATATGCTACCTAAATAAATTTAATATTAATATAATATTAACATGATGATTTAAAAATAATAAAAATAGCAAGAAAAATAAATTTAAAAATCATCCCACAAATTAAATCACTACATACAAAAAATTCACCACAAAAACAAATAAAGTTCTTTATATTTTTAACCCTACGAAAATATTTCTATGACCTTTATTTCTAATTCCGTAAATAAAAAGTAAAATAACATCTAAATAAAAAAAATTCTTGAATGAAACAGAACAAAACTTATAAGCTATACTAATTAATTAATAAGGATATATTTAGTAATATGTAAAGATGAAAGATATATTTTAGTCTTTAAAAAATAAATTTCAGCTTCTGTTTTTAAGAAGCTGAAATTTTTAGCTTCTTCCAACACCATAAAAACTATTTATGCTTCTACATTAAGGAATTGTCAAACACTTGTATATTCAAAGAAAAAAAATATTTTTTAAAAAAATGTTTTTAATCTCCCGACAACAATGTCAAACATGCTATAAACAATCACTTGAAAACTCGTTATAACCACCTTCTTGCATTATGATTTTTTGGATGACATGTTGGACGACATTTTTAAATAGGTAAATTTTTCTCCAGGTTCAATGGGCAAGGAAATTAAATCATCTCCTTTATTTCGTTGATGTTTTTTTTACTCATTAGATCGTTCTTCCAAATAAATTGAAGTTTGAATTGTTGAAATTGGTTTGGTACGTTTGGAGTTCTTAATAGAATAATACCACTCCATTATTCTCAGACTTATATGATGTAATTTACACAATTAGTAATTGAAGATAAAAAAAAGCTGCAGACATTGTAATCTTTTTAATGAATCCTAAATCATTTCTTTGTAAGAAGTAAAAAGAAAAAAATAAAATTATTGTTACAAACAAATAAAATTAAAACTTCGAACACATAATTAAAAGGAATAACAAAAAAAATGCTAACATGATGTGGAGATTCGAGATGTCGAATGACTATAATTAATGATTCAGAACTAAACTATTTTGAAGAACTCACAAGTCAGAAATATTTAAATATAAGGAGTTATCAATATTTTTTTAACTATAATTCTAATTGATAAAAAACTTAAAAGATTTTAAGTTCTATTTCAATTCTAAAATAAAAGGTGACATGTAGATTTTCAATGAATTAGAGTGGAACTGTCAGTTTTTAATAAGGGCCCACATCCAATAGGAGAATAGATGTCATAACCAAAATAGAAACGAATAATTTTTTAAAAGCAATTTACTTTTAATTCATCTTTCTTTTAACATTGTAAATAAAACACACTCGCACAAACACACACACACATATATATATATATACACGAAAATGCATAACTATTTGATTAGTTGTGTCCCTTTAGAATTAGGAAAGGCTTCTCACATGCGATAACAAGATATTTTTATTTTCTCTGCAATTTAAAAAAAATATACACTTCTTCTGCCTCTTCTCCAATTCCATAAAATTCGTTGGAAGATTCTTTGAAGGTCTACTCCTAAAAGTATTGGAATGAACATCTATAACAAGGTACAATTTTAGATTGTGGCTATTGCAATGTAGTTCGTGTTTGTTTACATGTGATTGCACTAATTGACTAGTGAAATTAAATTCAATAATCTTACAAATTAAGTGTGTTATTTGATTCTTCATTGGCATCATAACATAAATACTTGTTTCCTAGAATGTAGTATTGTTTCTTGGAAATAGTCGAGGACAAATGTTATTTTCTTATCACTGATGCAATTTGTAATCATGTTTTGACATCTGTGAAAAAAGTATTTTGAGAAATTTTCTTTTCTTTTAGTAAGAAGTAACAAATGACTACTAGAAAGTTTTTATTATTGTAAAAAAAATGTCCAAAAAGCAACTTCACTGGTCCTGTGTATTCATTGCGTGGGTGACCCACATCACCGCAATATGCCATCAATTTATTTCTTTTTTTTTCTAACCAGTGCACTTGCTTAATATATTGTTTGAATTGAGAAAGAAGGAATTTTAATAGTCTCCACTGAGTTATGTGTTTGGGGTTCTTGTTTTAAATTTAATATTAAAAGGAGAAAGAGGTCAAATTTTTTCTCAAAGTCTAAGAAAATAAGATGTCTCATAATTTGGTCCTAGTGTGGCGGTTGGGATGCTTTTATTTTTTAAAATTTATAGGCATCTGATGGATGGTAGATCGTAATAAAAATTTCTTTGTTACAGACCATATAATTTTTTTCATACAAATTGTTATATAATTATTCCATAACATGGTTATAAGTCCTAAATTTTCTGTACACTCAAAGAGTTTCCACAAAGTAAAATAACACATGATTAAAGTTATGATTGACATAGTCAATGTTTCATCAGAACCCAGTGTACAGGATGATGATCTTATATGCTTTGTAAAACAACTTACGAGAATTACTAAGTTAATTCAAGAAGTTGTTGAGGAAGGGGGTTTATCAAGTTTGGAAGATAAATACATAGCCTTACGATCTGCATTGCCAAAGGATTTTTCATATAGAATTGATTGACAAATCTTTGCATACAGTGGATTACCAAATATCGATATCTTACAAGATGCTAGTTCAAGATATCGTGAATAAATTCAAAAATGTAAAGGTTCAGAAGACTGTCTGTCGTTCTCATGAACTTCCTATAAATAATAACTATGAAAATCAAGTGTGTCCTCGAAGAGAAAGAAAATCTTGAAACTGTAAATGTGTCTATGACACTTCCCGAAATGGTAATACACTCCTGTTAGGAAAAACTATAATTTTGTAGTGATCAGAAAATATATTCATTCTTAGAATAGGATTGATTTACAGAATATACATTTACAACCATATATACTTCTTCCTAGAGTAGAACTCTAACTCTACAATTGTATAACTATAAATATTTGTTTTCTACTTTATCATTGAGGAATAGAGAAAATTATTATTCAGAATATCTTATGTCTTTCTAGCATGGTATCAGAGCCATTGTTTATAAATTTTTTCGTGCTCTTTGCTTTTTCTACACAAGTACCTTGTTACCTTCATGTGTTTCTCTTGTCTCTTTGTTTTTATCTACACAACCTTCTGTCTTTTTTTCTCGTTCCCTGTTGTATTTTGTCTCCTTAATGAATTCACAATCATCCTCGCACGATTTGCTCTCCACAAAATTGAATGGTTCAAAATTTTCTTTATGGGAATTCCTCTTTGGAATGTTTGTTCAAGGAAACGGTCTTTCCAGGTGGTTAGATGATTCTGCTAGTCGGCCAGCGGATGAAAAAGAGTTGGATCGCTAGAATTCGAATAATGCAAATATAATCGTTTGGATGCTTAATTCAGTACATGCTTACAACTCTATGGGACTTAGATTATTCAGTTCAGCTTTAGAGATGTAGCTCCACCTGCGTAACGTCTACCAATAAAGCAATCTACACCGAGAGATTGAAGTGGAACACAACATTGCTTAATATACACAAGGGGACAAGAATGTTCGTTCCTTTTAAGCAGGCTTGCAGCTGCTCTGGTAAGAACATGATCAAATTTATGGGCGAAATATTTCTATGGAAGGCTTAAGGAAGTGTGGGGAGAACGACAAAGGACAAGGATGGTACAATTCATGATGAAACTTTTACCTGAATTCGAGTCGATTCATGGAAATTTGTTAAATAGATAAGTCACACTTGCTCTTGATGTTGGGTTGGTAGCCATCTTGCGTGAAGAGACGAGGCTTGGAACTTAGGAGGCCATGGAGTCGATCCCATTAACTATTGTTGCATTACTTGCACAAATATCAACTATTAGTAATGCATCAGGAAATACTAAGAGAAGTGTCCAGTGCTACGAATGCAACAACTTTGGTCACATAACATCCAATTGTTCTGAGAAAAAAAAATTGTGCTTAATGTAAATTTACTGACCATCATATTTCGGACTAACTTCGTCGTCCAAATTGTTCATGGCCTGCTCACCAAGAATACAAGACAGATGCCACTAAATCGTCTAGTTCCTTCCTTTCTGGACATGATTTTAAAAGGCTGATTTGAGATTCTATAGAAGCTTCCCTTCCCAAAGCCAGCTACTTTCGGCATCATGAGGTTCAAGTAATTCTATTACATCTACCTGGCATCTAGATTGAGGTGCTTTCAATCATATGATCACAGATTTGTCCCAATTTTCTTCATTGTGTGATGATGTTTCTAATCATGTTATTCATATGTCAAACGGGCATGCATTGTCTGCTTCGGGTATTGGTTATGTTGAAAATTTAGCTAACACTCTTTATTACCTAATTTGAAGGCTAATTTGATTTCGGTAGGTCAAATAGTTGATCATAATTGTGTTGTAAAATTCTTACCCAATGATTGTGTTGTTCAGAATTTGAAAACCGGGATGACCATGGCCATGGGGCGTAGAGTTGGCAGAATATTTCTTCTAGAGTTGGTTCATCATCATTTGCATCATTGTTTTCTTTAAGTTTCTGTCGCGGATGTTACTCACTCAAATAAGTTGCTCACTCTTTGACCTAATAGGATGAGCCATCCTCATTCTTCTCAACATCCGTTAATTCTCAAATCATGCCTTCCAGCAACACATGGAATTCATTCCGGTCTCCCTTTGACATGTTCTAATTGTGCCGATTCGAAAAGTCACAAGCTCCCTTTTCCATCCAGCTCATCCCTTACACGATCTATTTAATTTGGTGTATAGTGATGCGTGGGGTCCTTCTCCTACTTTTTCAAGGATGTGATATAGGTACTTTGTGTTATTTAATGATCATTTAGCTAGATACACATGAATGTTATTTATTCGAAATAAATCTGAAGTTTCGACTCTTATTATGAATTTTGTTCAGCATGTGTATAGACAGTTTCAGAAAACTATAAAAATATTTCTTTCTTATTTTGGAGGAGAGTACACTATGATTAATCTTGTTGAGTTTTTCAAAAAGAAAGGAACTATTTCTCAACACACTTTTCCTCATACTCCTCAACAAAATGGAGTCATAGACAGGAAGAATCACCATGTTTTGGAAACTATATTGGCTTTATTGGGCATATCTAATACGCCTAAGAATTTATGGACTGAAGCAGTACATACTTCTGTATATCAGATTAATAGAGAAACATTCCCGATTATGCTTAGGAGACACTGTACTTTAAATTATTTCATAATAAGCTTGATTATTCTCACTTGTGAGTATTTGGTTGTGTTTCCTTTGTCCATCTTCTAGCACATGAATGATAAAAGCTTTCAGAAAAGTCAACATAATGCATTTTTGTGGGCTACAATGCCACCCGAAAGGGATATCAATGTTATGATGCATCTCATTGCTAGCTTCTTGTATCTAGACATGTTATTTTTTAAGGGTCAATTTTCTTATAAATACAATTCTAAACATGCTTCGGAATCTGTTTCCTTTTTGTACAAGTTTGATGATGACGTTTTAGCTAATAATCCTCCGGAGCAGCCCATGAACAATGATCATGATGATCTCTAGCATTCATGTGCTTTGTTTATTGACTCTACATTATCATCCCCATCTTCCAAAGAGGAATCTTCTCAATTACTCCCCCGCACTGATCTTGTTGGACATATCGCCATGCTCATGAACGTATTGGTCACTCTCTAGGAAAATTCTAAAAAGTCTTATGACATGCATTCCACACTACATTCTGTTGATGTACCTACAGCTTACTCTCAGGCTTCTACACAAACTTGTTGGACAAAGTCAATGTCGGAAGAGTTTCGTGCATTGAATGAAAATTCTACTTGGGAGTTTGCTTTCCAAAAGAGACTTTGAGCTAGTTTTTCAGTAAAGAGCCTTTAAACTATATTTCAGTAAATAGTAAATGTTTTCACATTAAACAAGAAAGGAAACTGAGATTTCCAAAGAGCATTTGAGCTAGTTTTTACTTAAAGGGTAAATGCTTTCATAATTAAGCTAGAGAGGAAACTTTGATTTCCAAGATAAACTTTGAGCTAAGTTTTCAAACAATTATCTCAAATCAAAGAAAAAAATATCGTTTTTAAAACATAAGATCTAGTATCATATTTTGGGAGTAGTATTGAGACCTGATATGTGGGAGATTTCAGACAACTTACAACCCCCATAAACCATGTAGCTACTATTGGTCGAAAAAGGTCATATTTTTAGATAATTCCTTATTGCTTTTTAGCAGACTAGTGGATCCACTTAGTAATTAAGGTTCTATACTCATGGCGAGGTATAGAATGATGCTGACAACATGAGGCAAAATGTTGTATCATCACAACAACTTTTATGTAATGGTTGTCGGTTAAAGAAACTCCCACAATAATATTTTGTATTTTTATATACATCAGAGATATTTATATTTTCATATACAAATAGAGTTCATATTGTATCTTTGTGCACATACATTGTTATTATTGTATGTCTAAATACACAGAGTTGAAAACCATGTCTTTATGCTTTTCAGTATACTGCATTTACATACATTTCTTTTATATTGAAATCGGTTTAGTTAAGACCAGATTTGTTTCTTCATATTTCTTTCAATCCTATGTTATGTTTAGCATTGCAATTCGCATACTCATACATTGTACGAATGTTAGTTTGGATCAATCATTTTATGATGCTGACGTAGGTAATCAGTATCAGTATCCAACACATTGTTGATCCAATTGAACAACCGGAGTCTGGTGGTGAGCCTCCTTTCTTTTTGGAGGATCCCATTTATTTCATTCAGTATTTTAGTTCATTAAGATCTCGTGGGTCTTGTTCTACCATCCATCTTAGTTTTAGAAACTTAATTGATAGATCGTCAATTAGATCATTTGTCTTTACCTTATTATTGGATTATGTTCTGATTTTGAGTTGCCACTTTGGCTAAGTTATAGTTTATTTCAAAAACATTATTACTTTAGTTTGAGAATTTAGAGTTATCTTGCATTTGTATTCTTTTCTTAATGCTCAAAGTCTTCCATTGAGTAAGTAACCCTTGCTAAGATTTCACTTGGGGGCAACAATTGTTCTCGAGTGTGAGTCCAGCCTAGGGTGTAGGCTCAGGGCATGACAAACTTAGTATAGAGCATAAATATCAAGAGTCTTAGGGAGTCTATGAAGCCGTATATGTCGAGTCCTAGTTATCTGTGTGAAACGAACCACATTTATTATGTTTTTAACAATTAAGAATTTCCTTCACTTCTTTCATACTCATATCTTGTGATAGAGTGCATCTCTATACAATTTCATGACAACTCGTGCTTTCACTTAACCTATTGTGTGTTAGGCTAACATGAGGAGCACAATTAGTTTATATGTTGTTGGGTTGTCTCGTTTGTCAAGTAAGAAAGGAAAGACAACTATGCTGATAGGGGATATAGACAAAACAAGGTTGATGATCCACGTGCAACAAGTTGAGGAGGACAATCTAGGATGGAAAACATTTTAAGAATAAGAGAGATAAGACAGGGAATGAGTTCGGGAAGAATAAGAGTAATGCGAACCAATTTTCCTTCAACAGAAACAAAAGGGACCTGCTCCATTATATATTAGTGCACTTGCACCAAGGAGAAAATTTGAGTACGATCTCGGGGGAGTATGGCACAAGGAGGTAACTTGGTTCCTACGTGTGCGAAGTGCGGTAGAACTCACTTAGGTAAGTGAAATGCCCTTAAAATCAACTAGGAAAAACTAGAGATTCACGTGAATTCTTCAGTTAGTTACTTAATAAATTGATAAAAAATAGTATCCAAGGGAAGGTTTGAGTGGGTTGGAAGTCAAACTTCAAGGAACGACCAAGACGTTCAGAAACTAGTATTGTGTCTGCTATGTACTCTTCCATCTTTTATGTGATTTGCTGTATCGTTTGGAACAAAAAATAATGGGAGGTGACCATATTGAGTAGAAGGAAATGTGTAGGGGTTAAACGTCCAGGTACGACTCCCCAAAAACCCACCTAGGGGTCATTGAAGGGACCCTAAGCTCAACCACTAAAGCTGCCAAAATGGGGTGACCTAGGGGCAATGACTTACAACCAGTAGGTTATGTGACAGAGCGTCAACCACCCTCCGTAGGTCCATAATTTTCCTATGGAGACTTATCTCCCATGGCCAAGCCTTAGACAAGTTTAATGACCTGCAAAACGTTCTATTACACCACCTATGATCTATACATGGTGGCCGTTGATGTAGGCCTGCAATTTTGTCTTGTTTTAGCCAAGTGAAGGGTAAATTCACCCCACGTTCCAATTAACTTGTGGACGGTTATGTTTAGTGTTTTAGGTATTTTAAGTATATTAAATAATTAAACCCTTATTTAGACCCTAACATCAAAATCAAACTCTTCCCTCTCATATATTTTCTCTCAAGAACACCATTGAAGGTCTAGGTCAAATTCAAGGTAGGAAAAGAGATTTCAAGTGTTTTCTTCATCAAATTTTTGTGGGTTTTCGACCAATAAGGTATGGTGATCCTTCATTGTTGAATATACTCTCATTTAAGAAGTCCAATTCAAAGGTTTGAAAAAGTGAATTAATGATCAATTTCCCCAATTTCTATTCTATGCATAGGTTCATTGTTTAAATGTTTTTTAAGTCATGACATAAAAGCTTTTAATATGATTCTAATGTAATTCCTTAAAGAACCCATGTTTTGTCCAAGTCACCTAAATTGCCTTACGAAGTGGGTTTGATGAATGTGATTGAATAATGTTAGAATTCTGTTTATACTATGTTGTATTATTGTTATTTATTGCTATCCATGCCTAATTATGATGAATTATTGGAGAATTCAGAAAGACTTATCGTGGTTTTGATGAAAGGTATTGATATACCGTGTTTTCACGGTATTATTAATACTTTTTCCTTAAAGTTTAGTGTGTCCAAAAGCCTTTTTTTGCTAATTTTTATATAAGTTTCTCTTTATTTGCAGGAAATCTGTCCAAAGATGATTGCGGAGATTTTGAGCGAAGAAATGCAGAAGAGACCACCTACGGAGCTTGTGACAGTCTGTCATGCTTGTGACGGTCAGTAGGTGGCAGCGTAGTGCAGCTGCTGAAGGAAGATGGGGAAGTGTGACTAAGTGTGGGGTTACGGAGTCCATGACGGTCCGTCGTTTCTATGACAGTCCATCCTGCAGGTTCGTCATGAAGTTCAGAGAAGTATTCCCAGTACCCATATTCCAAGAGTTTAAGTGTTTTGGAACGAAGACCCTCGACGGACCGTTGTGCCTATGACAGTCCGTCATACTTGCCGTCGAGGGTAATGAAGAGAGAAGCAGAAGAAATTTCATCAAGTATGGGACGACGGAGTCCATGACGGTCCGTCGTGACCACGACGATCCGTCGCGAGGTCCGTCGACCCAGCCGCGTTTTGACAGATTTCCAGCAAATAGAGTCTTTGTTTAATTAGGTTTTTATTTTTTATATATAGTTCGGAAAACCTCGTTTTTGAGGTTAAACTATGTATTGTTAGACTCCGTATTGTTAGACTCTGGATCATTATTAGACTCTATGTATTAGTGTTAGACTTTTGATTATCATTAGACTTTTTGTGAGATTCTTGATTACTTTGAGATTCTTGCAAGTGCTTGTTGGTGATTTTTGGTGATTAATCAAGAAAACTTTCGAATTTTACTCTTTCTCATTGAAGTAAGTACATGAATTCTTATATAATATATTTGAATATTGTGATTATGACTATGGGTAACTAAACTCCATAACTAGGGTTGTGGGAACCATAGGCAAATAATGAGATAAAACCTAACAAAAATAACAATTCTAGAAAAGTGTCTTGCATGTATTAATAATTCTTTCGCTTAGAAGTCTTTTTAACGGATGGCCAACGTTAGAACTCGCCTTAATGCTACTTGCCGGACCAAGGAGGTAGATAATAGGAAAAGAATTATCACATAGATTTAGTGTATACTATCTAATAGGCTAGTATTGATTGGTACGAGGTAATAACTTAGTCAAATATCGAATCCGATGCTTAATATGAGGTAAAGATAAGGGTTAGGATAGCAACACACGTAGCCGGACCAAGGTGCGGAGTGAGCTTTTCTAGATGCCGGACCAAGGATTTAGAAATACATAACTTATCACTTTGCATGCAAGATACTAGGAAAGAATTGTTGTAGTTAGAATTATCAAGTTATGAACCTGTGGGGAACACGTAAACCCTAGTTACTTTGATTAATTGATTAAACTCCAACATTCTAAGCTATTAAGTGTCTCTTTTAATTTTGTTAGTTATTTCCATTCATTTAGAAATAGAAACCCCCCTATTGTTTTTGTTTTCCAAGGAAGTAATTGACCGAACAATAGTAATAATAGGTTAAAGTTAAGCCTAAACTATTTTCCTCGTGGGAACGATCCCAACCTCAGTAGTTGGGTTATTTACTTGACACGACCGCTTTACTTCTTATTTGAGAAGTAAGTTTAAGCGTATCAAATTTTGGCGCCGCTGCCGGGGATTATAGTTTTTAGATTAACTTGAACTTATTACTATAGTTTAGTTGATATTTTCTTGATTTTACTTTGTTTTATTGTTTTTGATTTTTTTTCAAAACTATCCTCCTTGTATGCCAAATACACGGAGAGGAAGAGAACCCTTGTTTCCCTACGATCACGAATAAGAGCGTATACTACGCAATATGAATCGAAACTTGGGAATAAATGATAATGACCCAAACCAGAACATCCCAGCTCCGGTTGATGTTCATGGTCAGTTGTTACCCGATGCTCCGGGTGAACACCAACAGAGGGGACAAAATCCCGTTCCACGGCCCCAAGCATTTTACAGAGGCTATGATAACGTAGCAGACTCCGATGGGCCACTTGTCTTACCTCCTCTACCCACAGGCCACTTGTGGTAACTAGTAGCCTGATGCAAATGTTCACTGCCAGAGGTTTGTTTTCAGGGCTACCTTCTGAGGATCCACATGCCCATATAGCTAAGGTAAGGGCAGTGTGTAAAAGCTGTGTAGGGAGGCCTGATTTGGATTTAGATGTTATAGGGCTCAGAGTGTTTCCTCTCTCACTGATGGGAGAGGCTTCTATATGGTTCAGTGAGCTCCCATACAACTCAATCTTCACTTGGAACCAACTAAGGGATGTTTTCTTAGCACGCTACTATCCGGTATCCAAGAAACTAAACCACAAAGACAGAGTTGTGGCACTACCAGGAGAGTCAGTTAGTAGTTCTTGGGATAGATTCACCTCGTTCTTGAGAAGTGTCCCAAATCACCGTATAGATGATGAGTCAGTGAAGGAATACTTCTATCGGGGACAGGATGATAATAATAAAGCGGTGTTGGACACTATAGCAGGTGGATCTTATGGGGAATGTCCTTATGCTGAGATTGCCGAAAAATTAGAGAAAATCTCCCGGAATAATAAAGATTGGAGTACTAGGAAGTCTAATACAGGGAGAAACACCTTCGCAGTACAGTCCACTCACAACCCAACCACAGATGAGATTCGCGAAGAAATGGCTCAGATGAGAACTGAGCTTGGGTTGGTACTAAAACATGTCACTGGGGGTGCAGAAAAGATAAATGCAGTCATCTACTTGTCGAAACCACCATTTAATGATGAATGCTATTATGCGGAGGACTCCTACGCGGTAAATGAGTCGACGGGGGGTTTCCGACCAAGCGCCCAAGGCTCAAATCAGGATAATTGGCGCCGAGGTCAAGGGAACCAAGGTCGAAACTATGGTAACTATAACCGTGAGGGTCATTATGTCCGAGATGGAAACTACAACCGCGACAACAACTTCAACAGGGGTAACTACGGTAACAGAAATGATAGGAATGGGCCCTATGTCCCTCCTCAAAATCGTGAAGTTATTCCTAGGGATGGTTGAGATAGTATGGCGCGAGTTGAGGATATGTTGCACAAAATGATGAGGAGGTTCGATGCTAGTGATGAGCACATTAAAGAGTTAAGGGGTGATTTAGCTAGTATTGGGCAAAAAGTTGATACACATGCAATATCGATTAAACAGATCGAATTACAAATGGACCAATTATCTGCGACAGTGAACACACGGCAACCGGGCACTCTTCCTAGCAACACTGTCCAAAATCCAAAAAATGATGCTCACTGTATGGAAATCACTACTCGGAGTGGGAAGCAAACCATTGACCCACCTATGCTGTCTAATGAGGAAAATGTGAGAAAGGATGATGATAAGGTGGTAAAGGGTAGTGTTGAGGAAGAAGAGAGCAATGGAAAAGCTGTAGAAGTCCCTATGAAGGTAATTCCCATGCCTAGACCACCACCACCATTCCCTCAGAGATTAGTGAAAAAGACCGAGGATGGTAAATATCGGCGTTTTATAACAATGCTGAAGCAGCTCTCTATCAATGTCCCTTTGGTAGAAGCTCTAGAACAAATGCCCGGTTATGCCAAGTTTATGAAAGATCTGGTCACAAAGAAAAGATCGGTCACTTTTGAGGATGATGATAGACTGCAGCATTGTAGTGCTATTGCTACAAGATCCCTCGTACAAAAGAAAGAAGATCCGGGTGCGTTCACTATTCCTTGTACAGTTGGGTCATTACATTTTGCGAAAGCATTATGTGATCTGGGGGCAAGCATAAATCTCATTCCCCTCTCGATCTACAAGAAGTTGGGTTTGGGGGATCCAAAACCCGCTGCGATGCGGCTACTGATGGCTGATCAGACAGTGAAAAGGCCTATAGGGATACTCCATGATGTGCTAGTAAAAGTGGAGTCATTCATCTTTCCGGCTGATTTTGTTATTCTTGATTGTGAAGTCGATTTTGAAGTGCCTATTATTCTTAGGAGGCCATTCCTTGCTATAGGTAGAGCCTTAGTTGATATGGAAAAGGGACAAATGAAATTTTGGTTGAACAATGAAGAAGCGACCTTCAACATTTGTAGGACCATGAGGCAGAGTGGCGAGCTCCAATCTATATCTGCCATATCCCACAAAGAAAAGATGTAGAAGGAAAACGAACAATAAATTGCAAAACAAGAGTTTATGGTTGGGGATTTAGTGCTTTTAGACAGTTCTGGGTCGCCTTGTCTTCCGGGCAAGTTCAAGTCAAAATGGATTGGCCCTTACTTGATTACCCAAGTATTCCCCCATGGAGCAGTTGAGTTAAAAGCCAAGGAGGGAGTGCGGTTTAAGATGAATAGAGAACGAATAAAACTCTATTTTGGGCATAAAGCATCGGGGAATGAAGTGATAGAGGCATACCACCTTGATGAAGTCTGAGTAATCAAGTGTCCCCAGTCGTGCCGCGACATTAAATCAGGCGCTTGTTGGGAGGCAACCCAATACTTATAGTCTTTTTAGTAATGGTAGCATTTTCTACTAATGGGTTTTTAAATATGCAGGCACATCACCAGGAAATTCTGCAGAAAATTACTCTCCACCAGTCACTGACTGATACAGCGACGGACCGTTGCGCCTGCGACGGACCGTCGTATGCATCCGCCGTGCCATGTACGTCTTTTTGTTATTTTCAAAATAGGGCACACACGACGGAACCAACGACGGATCGTCACAACTTCGACGGACCGTCGCCGGGCAACCGTCGCGTCATTAATGAGGCGTACCCGACCCGACCCGGCAGGAGTTTTTTTTTACAAAATGTTACCATTTAAACTCTCCAACCCCTCATTTCACCCGCACTCCTTCACTATTCCCCCTATTTCCCTCCCTTTTAAACTTCCACAATCTCTCCCTCTATCAACCGATCATTGTTCCCCCAAAATCCTCCAAATCCCTAAAGTTATCATCTACTAGTCGGAGTTGCTGCTGTGGGTGTCTCCTTGATCACTAAGTACTTTTCCATCTTGTTTTTCTCCAATTCTCAAGTATGTGTCTCTAATTTCTACTCATTTATCTTGCATTTTTGTTTATTAATTAGTATTAGCTTAGTTGTTCGTGATATGTTCGTTTCTTTTATATAAGAGTCTGTCTAACCTAGGTTAAAAATGTTCGAAATTGCCGTGTTTACAACCCTACACATAGGTGCTTTTGCATTGCTAGTTTCCTAGGTATTTGGGTTAGACAAATGTAGGTCCAAAACACTACAAGTTCGATTTGGGTTTATCAGGGATGAATGGGGTACCTAGTTCTGTCACTGATCTATAGAACGAGACACCGATGACGGACCGTCGTACCCACGACGGACAGTCGTAGGGTCCGTTCCAAAAGCCCTAACACCCCACTGCCCATTTTTTTCTAAGTGTCCTCCAATGGACACATGTGACGGACCGTCGTCTTCACGGCGGTCCGTCCTGCACAACCGTTCTTGTTGTCAGAGACCCTATTCCTGAGGGTCTCTCATTTTTTTCTAAGTGTCCTCCAACGGACACATGTGACGGACCATCGTCTTCACGACGGTCCATCCTGCACAACCTTTCTGGTTGTCAGAGACCCTGTTTCTAAGGGTCTCTCTCCATTTTTCTAAGTGTCCTCAAACGGACGAGTACGACGGACCTTCATACCCACGACGGTCCGTCCTGCATGACCGTTATGACGGTCAGAGACCCCTCTCCTAAGGGTCTCTATTTTTTTTCAAGTGTCCTCTGACGGACACCTACGACGGACCGTCGTACCTGTGTCGGTCCGTCCTGCATATACCGTCATACTAGTCAGAGACTCTCTTTCAGGGTTCTCCATATATACATAGTCTAAGTAAGACACGAAAGACCCCATGACGGTCCGTCATAGTCACGACGTACCGTCACCAGGCCCGTCGTGTGTCACTGTTACTATAGAAATGTCATTTTATTTTAAATTTTTTTGTGTGGTTTTGCTTGTCTTGTTTGCCACTACTTGTACTAATATTGATACTTTACAGGTACTATCTACTATGGCACCCAAGCAAGATCGAATCTATGCATGCGGGCGATCGAAGTCTGTCGCCCCGTTTGCCCGCATGGTCATTGGCTCTGATGATGAGCGTGACCCCGAGTACGTGCCCCCAGGCACTTCTACTCCTTCCCGTGCTTCACGTGCCACCAGAGCCACACCCACAAAGGTGGCGTCCGGCGTAGTCACTGCCTCCCAGTCTGATGAGGAGCGCACACTGACCGGCACACCTTCTGGGTCACCCACCAACGAAGAAGGAGCGTCTGGCTCCTTAGGAGTATCATGGTCGGAGGAAGCCTTCGGCTCTGCTGAGGTTCCCGCACCCGCTACCGCTGCAGCGTCGGCCTCGTCTGATGAGGCTGACAGTTCGGAATCCACACCAAGATCACCAGCTCATGCCCTCACCCCGGCTATTGACCAGCCCAACCGGTGGTGTGTTGACGGGTAATTTCAAGTCTACTCCGACGCCAAGTTCCTGAACGACAAAGGGTTATTACTCGAACACTCACATTGGAGCGGCGGGTCCTTACAGGGAGTCTCCCGACGATGCCTGAGATCCACAATCTCTTCACCAGGCATCGCCTGGAGTGGACAGCACGTCCGTTGGGACGTGACAGTGAAGAAATGGTTCGAGAGTTCTACGCATCCTATGTAGCGACTCTGCGATCACAGATTGATAGGCGTGCTGCCCCCGCCAAACAGGCCCCACTGGAGCAGGTCCGAGTACGGGGCGTGCAGGTCGACATTTCCCTGCCTGCCATCCGCCGGTTTCTTACGGCGAGGGTGTTGATGCTACTCGAACCCCTCTCACTGCCGAGTTTGACTACCGATAGCAGCTTGTAAAAGATGGCCAGTTCCTGCGCGAGCCATCGCTGAGAGAGACCACCTAGAGGTGGATGGCCCTGCACCTGTCAGTTGATGGAGAGGGTGCCGACTGGGTGACCGAGCCAAAGGGGGACATCAAGAAGGCCAACCTAACTTTCACGGCAAAGTTCTTGTGGCTGACGCCACTGCCTTTCCCCCACAGCCGCTGATAATATCGTTACATGGGATCGAGCAGTATTGATAGAGGCGATGATAGCCGGGTTCGAGGTGGATTTCACGTGGCTTCTACAGGCAGTCATGCACAAGAGGGCTTTCAAGGTCACAACTACATACCCTTTCCCGTGCATGATCTTTTCTCTCTGCAGGTCCGCAGGTGTGCCTATATGGCACGTTGATCAGCTCAAGACCCCGCAGAGCACTGTTGATGTCGGCCTCATCAGAGATAAGGCCAATGAGTTGGATCCATGCAGAGGGCCCCGTCCAGGGCTGCCCCCACTTGCTGACGATCTTGCTGATACGGTAGCCCAGGCTCGCACGGCTACGCAGGCGGCGTCCACTGACACTACCCCGATCGAGTCTATCCTGGGTAGTAGCATTGCCCCGAGCTCCTCTCGCACAGCCCCTCTACCCGCGTTGGTCCCGCTTGCTAGGGTCCAATAATTAGAGGCACAAATGGCTACACTTCTACATCATATCTAGCCATGGATGCAGAGGTATATTACCGAGGCAGAAGAGCACCTGGAGCGGAAAATGGTCCAGTATACCGAGCGGAAGATCGCTGAGGTTCACCAGCGCTTGGATGCCTTTGAGTTGAGGGTTCTAGCCCGGCCAGCCCCTCCGGTGGATGTGTCGACTCTTCAGGCTGCGGTCGACAGTCTTCGCGCAGATATCGACACGATTTTAGAGGCTAGGGTGCCGGAGTCTGAGGCCCCTTCTGTCGAGCCTGCTGAAGACACAGTGTTGGCAGCCCTATTCGCCACCTCAGAGATTCCACCACCTTCCCCTCGAGAGCATGCCAAGAGGCGTAGGGGTCGAGCAGAGGACAAGGCGCGAGCACGGAAGAAGGAGCGCTGTGAGATGGAGGCTGCAAGGAGAGCCTCACTTGCTGAGGAGGCGGTGCACCAGATGAGAGCAGGAGAGTTAGCGGCTGGGGCGTCTAGCTCCCGAACTGTGGAGATAGCGGGAGGCACTGCTGATAGTGCGGTTGTTGCTGAGGACACCACTGAGGATGTCCAGATTGCAGAGGACGTGGGTTCCGGGGAACCGGACCCACCAGCTTGCTGATCGACGGCGCTATGCGCCACAGGTTTGCTTCACCTACCACTCAAGTATTTAAATTTTTTTTATGCATTGGTGACAATTGCATGTTTTTTTGTTGGGGGTTGGGTAAATGGAAAGTGAGTGCTAGGGTGAAGTCTGAGTAGCCCAATTCACTATCCTCTTTTGGGGTTTTCTTTCCTGTGTTCTTTTCCCCCAAAAGACTGATTACTTTTTCTGTTGAACCGGCATGTCTATATCTTTTGTACATAGTTTAATTCTGGAGCATGATGGCTAAAATGATATCCTGATAAATGTGTGGCTCTAAGCATGACATAGAGGTACACCATTGAATTACCCTAAGTCTAAAATTCGAACTAGGTGTCTGATAATCTGGTAGAGTGATGAGATGTCAAGTGAGTGTGAGGAAGATTTGAATAGTCCACTATTTGTACTGAGCTAGAACTTGCCTGGTTAGTCCTGCTAAAAGTAAGTTGTAATAGACAATTAGAAAAGGATCATAGGCCCTTATTCAATATAGCCCATTTTTAGCCTAAATAAAAGAAAACCAAATGAAATTTATCCTTCTTTGATCCAAATGATCTGAGCTTAAATTAGACCTTTCTTTTTCACCCCAACTGATCTTTTCTGGGAACAATGTGTTGGCCCTTGTCCCTCCTTGGACATGTGCACCTCAGCTTATGCCAAAAGCATAAGTTGAGGGTGGCTAATGCAGTAAACAACCTTCGTTATGGCCCTGACCCAACTTTGGGTATTGTGTACCTTGACTCATGGCAAAGCCATGAGTTGAGGGTGGCTATTATGAGGAATGCTCTGGAAAGTGGGGTTGAAAGAACAAAGAGAGAGAAAGAACAAAAGTAAAGTGACTCAAGAATTCGTTGAAAGAAAAGTAAAGAAAAAGAAAAATATACAAGAAATACAAGCAAGAAAAGAAGAGAGTCACTTACACAAATGAAGAAAGAAGAGAAAATAGCAAGGTGAAAGAATATGAGAAACTGGGCGAGATAAAATGATAGAAAGAGGAAGGTTTAGCCGATATGTCAAGGAGGGCAAAAAGTCACTAAAGTATACCTAAATATACCCTACCTGACCCTGAGCCTATGTTACAAGCTAAGAAAGTCATATCGTGATCCTAAGGGTTGTATAGCGAACTTAAGGCAGTGAAAATAAGGGCAAGCTTATGGCAATAGGTATGAATGAGTGTGACTTTGTTCTGAGAGCGAGTGTTGAAAAGTAATCCTTATACTCAAACTGAAATCATTGTGTGAAAAATGAGGATTTTGTTCTAAAGTGAGGACACTAGTTGCAATACCGGAATTGTTAGCACCTCGGTGAGAAATTGAAGAAGATAGGTGTTAGTGCATGGTGAGTCTGTGTCATTTTCTGATCCCACATAATTCAAGCCTAATAGTGATAGCATGCATAGATATGATGAGATTAATCGGGATTGATAGCCAAATGATTGCAAAGGATAAAACATGGATACTATTGTACAAAGATTGTGTAGTGAGTCATAGTGCGTCGCTTGAGGACAAACAACGAATTTAAGTTGAGGGTGTTGATATACCGTGGTTTCACGGTATTATTAATACTTTTTCCTTAAGTTTAGTGTGTCCAAAAGCCTTTTTGTGCTAATTTTTATATAAGTTTCTCTTTATTTTGCAGGAAATCTGTCCAAAGATGAATGCGGAGATTTTGAGCGAAGAAATGCAGAAGAGACCACCTACGGAGCTTATGACGGTCCGTCGTGCTTGTGAAGGTCCGTAGGTGGCAGCGTAGTGCAGCTGCTGAAGGAAGATGGGGAAGTCTGACGAAGTGTGGGGTTACGGAGTCCATGACGGTCCGTCGTGTCTATGATGGTCCGTCCTGCTGGTTTGTCATGAAGTTCAGAGAAGTAATCCCAGTACCCATATTCCAAGAGTTTAAGTGTTTTGGAACAAAGACCCTCGACGGACCGTTGTGCCTATGACGGTCCGTCATACTTGCCGTCGAGGGTAATGAAGAGAGCAGCAGAAGAAATTTCATCAACTATGGGACGACGGAGTCCATGACAGTCCGTCGTGACCACGACGATCCGTCGCGAGGTCCGTCGACCCAGCCGCGTTTTGACAGATTTCCAGCAAATAGAGTCCTTGTTTAATTAGGTTTTTATTTTTTATAAATAGTTTGAAAAACCTCGTTTTTGCGGTTAGACTCTGTATTGTTAGACTCCGTACTGTTAGACTCTGGATCATTATTAGACTCTGTGTATTAGTGTTAGACTTTTGATTATCATTAGACTTTTTGTGAGATTTTTGATTACTTTGAGATTCTTGCAAGTGATTGTTGGTGATTAATCAAGATAACTTTCGGATTTTACTCTTTCTCATTGAAGTAAGTACATGAATTCTTATATAATATATTTGAATCTTGTGATTATGACTATGGGTAACTAAACTCCATAACTAGGGTTGTGGGAACCATAGGCAAATAATGACATAAAACCTAACGAAAATAACAATTCTAGAAAAGTGTCTTGCATGTATTAATAATTCTTTCGCTTAGAAGTCTTTTTAACGGATTGCCAACGTTAGAACTCGCCTTAATGCTACTTGCCGGACCAATGAGGTAGATAATGAGAAAAGAATTATCAACATACATTTAGTGTATACTATCTAATAGGCTAGTATTGATTGGTACGAGGTAATAACTTAGTCAAATAACGAATACGATGCTTAATATGAGGCAAAGATAAGGGTTAGGATAGCAACACACGTAGCCGGACCAAGGTGCGGAGTGAGATTTTCTAGATGCCGGACCAAGGATTTAGAAATACATAACTTATCACTTTGCATGCAAGATACTAGGAAAGAATTGTTATAGTTAGAATTATCAAGTTATGAACCTGTGGGAAACATGTAAACCCTAGTTACTTTGATTAATTGATTAAACGCCAACATTCAAAGCTGTTAAGTGTCTCTTTCAATTTCGTTAGTTATTTTCATTCATTTAGAAATAGAAACCCCCCTTTTATTGTTTTTTTTCCCAATGAAGTAATTGACCGAACAATAGTAATAATAGGTTAAATTTAAGTCTAAACTATTTTCCTCGTGGGAACGATCCCAACCTCACTAGTTGGGTTATTTACTTGACACGACCGCCTTACTTCTTATTTGAGAAGTAAGTTTGAGCGTATCAGGTATGTTGACCTAAATTGTTCTAATTCTTATTGAATTGATCTTGTGTTGTATGATCCACTTATGGAGGCGATGTTTAGTTAAAGTACATGAATATGTATTTGTATTATGATTGTGTGGATTATGATGAATGTGGTATGAGCATGTTTAGAAGATAAAAGTTATGAATGATGGTGTTTTTGTGAAAGGCTTTCTCACACATATACACTCACATTAATAAATGAATGTAATGAATGTGGGTCTATTGAAATGTTTTATTAATAGAACTCTAATAAATGTATGGGGGATTTTTGGGTGGACACTCTCAGTTAGTAGAGGTGTAGTGTCTAGTAGAAACCTCAATATTCCTAAGAGCTTCCCAATAAATGAATGATAGGTTTGTATGAGTATTCTTTCCATGAGTAGAGTAGAGTACTAGCAATCCCTTAACCTATAGCCAATGAATATAATGAAATTCTAATACCCTGTGGGGATTAATACTTAGCACGGAGAGAATGTGATAGAGTTGAGTACTCTCCCGTTAGTAGAGGTCGGGTACTTAGTAACAACCTCTTGATATGGGTACTCTCTGTTAGTAGAGGTGTATTATCTAGGATCAATCTCCTTATCCCTTAACTATGCACCCGGATAGGACTAGCTAGTGGGATTCCATGTTAAGGGTAAAGGAATGATCCTACCTTAGGCAAGTGGGGATCCCTCATCCGGTAAGGATAATACTGCGATTCTATGTTAAGCTCTCCTGGTCTATATTGGTAAAAGCTTGCCCCCACAAATTAATGTAATGAACTAGGTCTTCTTAAGGGTGTAGTACTTAGGGTAGGTGGTGGAATGAGACGCCATCTATGCATTGCACAAGTAGGCATTTGAAGGGAGTCTTGGTGTGTTCTTGTAATGTAAATGAATGAATGGGTTTATATATGATGTTTAATGAAGTAATTTGGCTTTATGTGTAATGTTGATGGAGCATGTTGGTCTTATTTCAAATGTTAATGAAGGTTATGTGAATGGTTTAATGTTATGTGCCTCGTCTAGGGTGGTTCAAAACAAGCACTAAGTGGGAGTAGTAGAATGGGATTCTACTTTCACATTTGCACTAAAGTAACTTAGAATTATCCTAGGGGATGGTCTTTATGTGAAGTTCTTTAATGCATGAATGTTTCCTCTAGTATCTCTAGTAATGAATGTTGACTTGTTGAGCTGTGATGGAGAGGAAATATCTTTATCTTTGGTAGTCTTAAGGAACACTTAGGTGTGTATTGAAGAGGTTGTATGAGAGGTGTCTTTATGTCATACCTAGATGGGTCTTAGGATAACTTTGGGTAGATGGACTAAATTATTAATAGGTTACTTAATGGATACAATTTTACGTTGAGAATTATGGGAATTATTACTTTGTATGTTGATAAATGACATGTATATGTATTTTACACTTGGTTCATGAAGTTTATCAAAATAGCATGAAAAGAATATTTCAACTAAAATGTCCTCTTTATAGCATGTTCTTGCATGATTGCCATACTTAGTGCTTAATTGCACTAACTCCATATTCTTCTCTATTTCTACAAGTTTAGGTGGTTGAAAGTGTGGATCCTAGAGTTGAAGCTTGGGGTTATATTTTTCTCTCAAGGCTCTTGGTATGTCAAATTTTTTAGGACATTGATATTCTTTATGGTTTTCTTTCATTAAAGACTGTATAAAATCTAGTATCTTTCTTTAATGTAAAGGCTATGACCTTGTGAGATTAAGATGTGCCTAAGATGGCTTGTGATGAGACATAGTTCTTCTTACGTTTTATAAAAGAGTTTCCTTATCGACTTTATTGTGAAAAGTTTTTATTTCGCACTACTTTTCATACCTCTATGATGAATGAATGCTAAGAGGCTTGTATAAGACCTCCGAGAGGTCAAGTACACAATGTGACGGCTTGGGGGTGCTCCCGAGTCGTTACAAACTTGATATTAGAGTATAAGTTTATGGATATAGTTTTAGGGTCCAAAGTCTCACAAGCCACATCTAATGTAGTCTTGTTCATCGATGTAAGCCGCGACACCATCTATTTGCGAGAGGCTAAAGGATGATCAAAGATACAGTTCCTTGATATTCTTGATGTCGTGCCTTAGAGTGTATATCTATGAGTTCCTATTCCTATTATTGTGATTTTATAAACATTAATACGAGAGGGGCTAATGCAAGGAGGGATCAAGAGGATAATGTGAATGAGGAGATTCCACCTCAAGTGCCCCAAGTCCCAGAAGCTCCCAATTTGTAATGGGATATGTCTAATGTGGAGATAAGGGCTGCCTTCCAAACTTTAACCCAACTCATGACGACTCAAGGTCAAGTCGTCACTACTTAAGCTCAAGCCATGACGACCAAAGCTAATCGAGGAGTTGGACCTCAAGTGAACCCCAATGTAAGTACTCCCACTTCTAGAATATGAGATTTTATGAGGAAGAATCCTCCTACTTTTCATGACACTAAGGTGGATGAGGATCCAAATATTGATGAGGTGTTTAAGGTGGTAGATACCGTGGGAGTAACTTCTAGGGAAAAAGAGGAACTAGCCGTCTATAAATTAAAAGATGTGGCACAAGTGTGGCTTGACCAATGGAGGGATGAAGACCTATAAGGGCGGGCCCGGTAGATTGGGGAGTGCTTAAGACGACATTTCTTGATAGGTTTTTCCATTACAATTGAGGGAGAAAAACTTAGTGGAACTCATGAACCTCCATCAAAGGGGAATGTGTGTGAAGGAATACTCTCTCAAGTTCACCTAACTCTCTAAATATGACCCAACCTTTGTAGCCAACTCTAGGGCTAGAATGAATAAGTTTGTTATGGGGTGTCTAGTTTAGTTGAAGAAGTGTTGTACAACAATGCTCCATCATGATATAGATATCTCTAGACTTATGGTGTATGCCCAACAAATTGAGGAGACCAAGCTAAGAAAGAAGAATAGAGATTGGAAGAGGGCTAGGACGGATGAACAAAGTAAACCGAAGTCTAAGGAGAGGTTCTACATTTAATATTTCCCCATGGTGAGCAAGAATAGGGTGTCCAACCCCAATTCTCAAGGAGGGAGTGAAGGTGGCTCTACTTTTAAGAGGTCTTGAGGTACTATATGTGAAAATCAACATTTGGGTAAGTGTGTTGCTGGTACAGATGGGTGTTTTAGATGTGGAAAAAAGGTTCATAAGATGAGAGGTTGCCCAACTCTTTCAACAAAAGGGAAGGAGACCAACCAAAATCCTCGTGATGGTCCGAATCCTAATGCTCAAAAGAACAAACAATTTATATATGCTCAAACTAACAAAGGATCTAACCCCGAATAAAGGGCCGATGAGTCTTAGTTTTTTATGGTAGTCTTTAATTGTTCTTAGATGGGTTTACCCCAAGTGGTAGAGAACGAGTTGAGTAGTAAGGTGGTTGATATCCTTATCTTTTCCTGGTATTCTTACTCAAGAAATTGAGACCAAAATTCTTAGTAGCTTTGTTATGCTTTGAAGTTTTACATGATGTGAAGAGTTACATGTCCTCTTTATGTTATGAGTGCCTTTTATGATATAATATTTTGCATGCTCTTGATGATATTACGGTTACATGGGAAGATTAGTAGTTAATCTATATTTGTCATGTTATTGTGCATCTAATGAGATTTGCTTAATTGCCTCAAAAATAGTTATATTTATTATGCCTATGTTTGATTTGAATGTTATTGTATGTTGGATCTTCTAATGAAATGATGAACATGTCTAAAGTTGGAGAAGGTAGTTCTTCTATAATTCAAAGAAATTGATGAAGTATGTGTGTAGTATGAATTGTGGAAATAGTTCCAAATTGCTTGTGTTTCTTGGAGTGCATAATGATGTGAACTTGGTATTCCTTGTAAGTATGGCGCATTGAATATTAAGTTGCATTTATGATTATGTGTGTTGTGATCTGCTAGTTGAGTCATTTAGTCCTTGAAAGGGTTATAGTGTCATTCGAGGATGAACGTTTTCCAAGTGAGGGAGTATTGACACACCGTAGAAATGAACTAGGACAAACTGGAGCTTACCATGAGTTTTTGAGTTAATAACTTTCTAAATTAATGATAAATAGTATCCAAGGGAAGGTTTGAGTGGTTTTGAGGTCAAACGTCGAGGAACGACCAAGTCGTTCAGAAACTAGTCTTGTGTGTGCTAGTGTTCTCTTGCATTTTTATGTGTTTTGATGTGTCATTTGGAGTAAAAAATGATGGGAGGTGACCTTAGTGCGTAGAATTACATGTGTATGGGTTAAACGTCGGGGTACGACTCCCCAAGAACCCACCTAGGGGTTCTAGAGGAGGACCCTAAGCTCAACCCCAAAGCTGAAAAGTAGGCTGACCTACGACCATGACTTACGTCCAGTAGGTCATGTGATGGAGCGTCAACCCCCTCTGTAGGTCAAGACTTAGCTTAGGGAGTCATAGATACCATGGCCAAGCCTCTTAAAAGTTTGATGGCCTATAACACGGCCTGTCACACCACCTACGGTCCATAGGTGGTGGCCGTTGATGAAGGCCTGCAATTCTATCATGTCTCACCCAAGTGAGGGGTGAATCCGTAAATTTACCCCACGTTCTAATTAAGTCATGGACAATTTTTTTTTGTGTTTTTAGGTATTTTAAGTATATTAAAACAATTAAACCCCCACTTAGGTCCTAACATCAAAATCTAACTCTTCCCTCCCAAATATATTCTCTCAAGAACACCATTGAAGGTTTAGGTCAAATTTAAGCTAGGATAAGGGATTTCAAGTGTTTTCTTTATCAATTTTCGTGGGCTTTCTACCAATAAGATATGGTAATCCTTCATTTGTGAATAATATTTCATTCAAAAAGTCTAATTCAAAGGTTTGAAAAAGTGAATTAATGATCAATTTCCCCAATTTCTATTCTATGATTAGGTTCATTGTTAAAATGTTTTTTAAGTTATGATATTGATGTATTAAAGTTGAATAAATGTTTTTAATATGATTCTAATGTAATTCCTTAAAGAACCCGTGTTTTGTCCAAGTCACCTAAATTGCTTTACGAAGTGGGTTTGATGAATGTGATTGGATAATGTTAGAATTTTGTTTATAGTATGTTGTATTATTGTTATCTATTGCTATCCATGCGTAATTATGATGAATTATTGGAGAATTCAGAAAGACTGATCATGGCTTGGATGAAAGGTATGTTGACCTAAATTGTTCTAATTCTTATTGAATTGATCTTGTGTTGTATGATCCACTTATGGAGGCGATGTTTAGTTAAAGTACATGAATATGTATTTGTATTATGGTTGTGTTCTTAAAGCATTGAACGTGTATGGTTTTGTGTGGATTATGATGAATGTAGTATTAGCATGTTTAGAAGATAAAAGTTATGAATGATGGTCGTTATGTGAAAGGCTTTCTCACGTATACACACACAAATGAATGAATGAAGCTAATGAAAATGTAAGGAATGTGAGTCTATTTAAAGGTTTCCTCAATAGAACTCTAATAAATGAATGAGGGATTTTGGCGTGGACACTCTCCATTAGTAAAGGTGTAGTGTCTAGTAGAAACCTCAATATTCGTAAAATATTTCCAATAAATGAATGATAGGTTGGGATGAGTATTCTATCGTAAGTAGAGGAAGAGTACTGAGTAGGAATCCCTTAACCTATAGCTAATGAATGTAATGAAAGTTTAACACTCCGTGGGGATTAATTCTTAGCACCGAGAGAATATGATATAGCTGAGTACTCTCCCGTGAGTAGAGGTCGGGTACTTAGTAACAACCTCTTGATATGGGTACTCTCTGTTAGTAGAGGTGTGTTATGTAGGATCAATCTCCTTATCCCTTAACTATGCACCCGCATAGGACTAACTAGTGGGATTCCATGTTAAGGCTAAAAGAGTGACCCTGCCTTAGGCAAGTGGTGATCCCCCATCAGATAGGGGTTAATACCGAGATTCCATGTTAAGCTTTCATGGTATATGTCAGCTAAAGTGTGCCCCCACAAATGAATGTAGGTCTTCCTATGGTTTTACAACTTAGGGTAGGTAGTGGAATGAGACTCCATCTATGCATTGCACAAGTAGACATTTGGAGGGAATCTTGGTGTGTCCTTGTAATGTGAATGAATGAATGGGTTTCTATATGATATATTAGTGAAGTTAGTTGACTTTATGCCTAATGTTGATGAAGCATGTTGGTCTTATATCAAATGTTAATGAAGGTTATGTGAATGGTTGAATGTGATGTGCCTAGTCTAGGATGGTTCCAAAGAAGCACTAAGTGGGAGTAGTTGAATAAGATGTTACTTTCACATTGCACTAGTGTAACTTCGAATTATCATAGGGGATGGTATTTATGTGAAGTTCTAAAATGCATGAATGTTTCCTTTAGTATATCTAGTAATGAATGTTGACTTGTTGAATTGTGATCGAAAGAAAATATCCTTATCTTTGGTAGTCTTAAGGAACACTTAGGTGTGTATTGAAGAGGTTGTATGGGCGGTCTCTTCATGTCTTAACTTCTTAGGATAAATTTTGATAGAGGGTCTACATGGTTAATGAGTTACTTAATGAATACAATTATATTTTGAGAGTATTGGAAGAATTACTTTGTATGTTGATGATGGACTATGATGTCTTTTACACTTGGTTAATGAAGTTTATCTAAATAGCATGAAAATAATATTTCGACTAAAATTTCCTCTTTAAAGCACGTTTTTTCATAGTGCCATACTTAGTGCTTAATTGTACTAACTCATTATTCTTCTCTATTTCTACAAGTTTAGGTGGTTGAAAGTGAGGATCTTAGAGTTGAAGCTTGGGATTAGATTGTTCTCTCAAAGATCTTGGTAGTCTTATATGTTTGAGGACATTGATATTCTTTTTGGTTTTCTTTCTTTAAAGACTTTGTATAAAGACTTGTATCTTGTTTTAAATGTAAAAAGCTATGACCCCATGAGATTAAGATTTGTCAAAGATGACTTGTAATGAGACTTAGTTCATCTTACGTTTTATAAAAGAGTTTCCTTATTGACTTTACTATGAAAAGTTTTAATTCCGCACTACTTTTCATAACTATGTGATGAATGAATGCTAAAAGACTTATATAATACCTCCGAGAGGTCATATACGTCGCGTCACGACTTGGGGGTTCTCCTAGGTCATTACTGTAAGTGTCACGATGTCTGCATAAGTTGTTTCAAGTGTGGACAAGAGGATCAGTTTATGAAAGAGTGCACTAAGAATCGCCTAGATAATGGGAATCATGGCAATAGAGTTCAGTCTTCTTCAGTTGCTCCACCTGACAATGTTGCACCTATTAGGGCTACTTCAGGTACTAGCGGAGGAGAAAATCGGCTATATGCTATTACTTGTCACCAAGAGCAACATGACTCACCTCATTTTGTCACTGGTATGATTATTGTTTACGATTTTCTAGACTCTGGAGAAAATTTATCCTTTGTAACTCCATTTGTGTTGATGAATTTGATGTTATTCTTGAACAACAAAGTGAACCCTTCAGTGTTTCTACACCTGTTGGTTAGTCTATTCTAGAAGAGAGAGAGAGAGAGAGAGAGAGAGAGAGAGTCTATCGTGATTGTTTCATTTTTGTCAATCATAAGAGTACCATGACTAATTTAATTGAGTTAGACATGATAGATTTGGATGTCATTCTTTGTATAAACTGTCTTTATGCGTGTTATGCTTCAGTTGATTGTAGAACGCGAGTTATCAAGATTAAATTTTCAAATGAACTAGTCTTAGAGTGGAAAAGTAGTTCAGTAGGGCCTAAGGGTCGTTTTATTTTGTACCTTAAGGGAATGAAGTTGTTTCTAAGGTGTATTTCTATCATCAGTCTGATTAGTGAAAGAGTTTCCATAAGTCTTTCTAGATGATCTTCCCGGAGTCCTTATTAAGAGAGAAATAGACTTTGGTATAAACGTTCTTTCAAATAGTTGCCTTATATATATTCTTCCATATAGAATGGATCCAACAGAGTTGAAAGAGCTAAAAGACTAGTTGAAAGATCTCCTTGATACGGTATTTCTTCGGCCAAGCATCTCATCTTTGGACGGTCATGTCTCATTTGTGAGAAAGAAGAAATACGTTAATTGAACAAGGTTACCATCAAGAACAAGTATCCTGTTCTACGGATTGATGATCTTTTCGATCAACTTCAGGGTGCCACCTATTTCTGTAATATAGATCTCATATTTGGCTACCATCAGTTAACAGTAAAGGAGTGTGATATTCCAAATACAACTTTCAGAACTCGTTATAGTCATTATGAGTTTTTGGTCATATCCTTTGGTTTGACCAAAAAAGGTCGTTAAAATTACTCAAGGATTACGACATGAGTATTCTTTATCACCCAGGTATGGCTAATGTCGTAGTTGATGCCTTGAGTAGGTTATTTATGGGTAGTACCACCCATTTAGAGGAAGATAAAAAAGAGCTAGCCAGAGATGTGCATGGACTTGCACGCTTAGGAGTCGGTCTAATTGATTTCATAGAATGAGGAGTAATGGTAATGAATGGGGCTGAATCTTCATTAGTGTCAGAAGTTAAAGAAAAGCAAGACCAAGATCCTATTTTTTTTTTAATTGAAGGAAAATGTTCATAACAAAAAAGTGATGACTTTTGAACAAGGGAGAGATGGTGTGTTAAGGTATTAATGTAGATTGTGTGTACAAAGACAGGATGAACTCCAAGAGAGGATCATGGAGGAAGCTCATAGATCCAGATATTCCATTCTTCCGGGTTCCACAAAGATGTATCGCAATTTCAGAAAGGTTTGTTAGCGGAGTAGAAGAAGAATGACATTGCAGAGTTTGTTGCAAAATTTCTGAATTGTCAACAAGTTAAAGTAGAGAACCAAAGGCCAAATGGTATGACTTATAATGTAGAACTTCTGGAATGGACATGGGATATGATCAATATGGATTTTTTCATAGGTTTGCCAAAGTCTCGCAAAAAACATTATTCTATTTGGGTGCTTCTGCATCGAATTGCTTAATCAACCCATTTTTTGTCAGTAAAGACTACCCATTCAAGAAAGGATTATGCCAGATTATATATTTAGGAGGTGGTAAGACTTCATGGAGTCCTTTTTTCGATTATATCAGATAGGGGTGCACAATTTACTGCACGGTTTTGGATGTCATTCCTAAAAGGCTTAGGTTCAAAGGTGATCTTGAGTACTACTTTTCATCCTCAGATAGATGGTCAAGGGAAAAACACTATTCAGACCTAAGAGAATATGTAGAGGGCTTGTGTGAATGATTTTAAGGGTAATTGGGATGATCATCTATCTTTCACTGAGTTTGCTTACAACAATAGTTACCATTCAAACATCAAGATGGCTCCTTACAAAGCTCTTTATAGGATAAGGTACAAATCCCCCATTGGATAGTTAGAAGTTGGTGAAGCAGGGTTGATAGGATAAAACTAAGATCATTTATCTATAGAGAAGGTGAAAGTGATTCAAGAGAGGTTTAAAATGGCGCAGAGTCATTAGAAATGCTACACTAATGTTAGGAGAAGGGAGTTAGAGTTTTTTAGTACATGATTGGGTCTACTTGAAAGTTTCACCCATGAAAGGTGTTATGAGATTTAGTAAGAATGGTAAACTTAGTCCTTCGTATATTGACCCTTACCGAATCTCAAAAGGGTAGGTAATGTAGCTTATGAGTTGGAGCGACCACTCAATTAATTCAACATTTCACATCTCCATGTTGAAGAGGTGCTTATGTGATTTTTAATTGATCATAAAAACAAAAGATATTAGGATCAAGGATAGCTTATCTTATTAGGATATTTATGTTCAAATTCTATATTGCCAAGTTCTCAAGTTGAGGACTTAGGAAGTAGCATCAGCCAAAGTCCTTTGGAGGAACCAATTCGTTGAGGAATCTACTTGGGAAGCTAAGGAAGATATGAAGAAGAGATATCCACATCTCTTTGAAATTGGAGAAATTCCAAGCCAAGGTACAAATTCTAATATAAGTACTCTTTAATTTATAAGTTATCATGTGTAATTGCATTGCTGGTTGGGTGTTTGAGTTGAATGTCACATGCTACACCCTTATCCTATTAAGAGTAATCTCATTCGAGGGAGAATGTTTCCAAGGGGATATATTGTAACACCACGTAATTAGAAAAAAGCTTAAAAATTGAAAATAGACATTTTCGGAAAGCATATAAAAATCTGGAAAATTTGTTAAATAGATTAAGTTGGATTTTGGTCAACTTCAAACAACCATAACTTCTTGATCAAGAAGAGTTAGGTCTGTTTCCAAATAGGGAAAAGGAAAAATATACCCCTGCGTATACTTTTAGAACATTGATGCCCCTACCATCTATATTTGGAGCATGTATACCCTTTGGACTAATGTAGGGACAAGTGTCACAATCAACACAACCTATCATATTATTATTTAATTTTTATTCCTAATTAAATAATTCAACCCCAATAATTAAAAACCCATCCAAATAATTTAAGACCCACCCAAATAAATCCCATTTTCCATTCTTCTCTAGTTCCAACAACCATACACCCCAAGAATTAGTTACCTAACACCAGTGTCGCAACTCCATCTTCTCCGCGAAGCTCCACGTACCAAACCACCTCTAATTGCTATCAAACTGAACCTCTCTTGCTCAAGCGAAATAAGTAAGGTAGAGACCCTTCATCCACCATGAAACCTAACCACCACTCACCCATCTCTCTCTCATTGTTGGTCCAATGATTTTGGTGAATTGAACCAGCGAACTCTGATAAATCGAATCAACAACCTTCAAATGGATTTATAATCACAAAACTCAATAATATTTTTACATGACTGAAACTTTGAAAATTGAAGATTGTAGGGTTTAAATACATGAAAATATATCTATGAAAATCGAAAATCAACAATACATTCAGCAACCTGAGAGAAAGCATCACAAAGTGAAATGACCTTTAAGAACACTTCCTCAATTTTTCAAGCATGAATTGAATAGAAAATATACAATAATAACGAACTGCAGTTGTTGACATCCAATATCAAGGAAAACAATGAATGTCTTGGTAGTTGTATTCGTACCAAAGCGAAGCTTCATAATTTGATAGGCGATTCAAGGTTTACATAGCTTTTCTTCATGAATTTCCATTTCTTGGGAATTAAATGCTAATATGTATTTAGAAAACTTTAAAGTTTAATTTATTATCAGTTCTTGATCTCCGTTTCTTGATAATTTAGTTATATTTCAGAGCGGGTCATAGTTACTTGGGTGGGTAATTTATTATCTGGGTCAATATTTTAATTGAAAATAAAAATTAATACATTTTGGATAGATTGTTTAGATCATGAATGTATCCCTATGTTAGTCCTAAGGGTGTACACGCTCCAAAAATTTGACAGTAGGGGCATCATCGTTCTAAAAGTATAAGAATGGGTATTTAGATATTATTTACGAAGGTTCGTGGGTATATTTGTCCTTTTTCCCTTCCATATACCGTAGGAAAGATTTTGAATTTTTTTTCCAAAGCCGCCGAGTTTGCGTGATTCCGAGTTCGTATGATTGAGATATGCCTTTTTGAAGTTTAGTTGTTCAAATAAGGAATTTTCCACTCCTAATTTTTAAAGGGTGTTTTGGTCTTTTAATACTCAATTATTTTATTTGATTGTTGCATAATTGATTGGGGTTTTGACTGATCTTAGTCAGTTTAGGCTGTTGGGAAATGAGTCAGGGTTTTGAAAAAAAGAGAAAAGAAGAGGAGAAAGGTGGAAAGGAAGCTAGAATCGTCAAGATATTCAAGAATCTCTTGACTTGCATGTATTGATAATTCTTTAATTTAGAAGTATTATTAACGAGTGCACGCGTTAGAACTCGCCTTATTTCTACTTGCCATGCCAAGGAGGTAGATAATAAGAAAAGAATTATCAACGTAGATTTAGTATATACTATCTAATAGGTTAGTGTCGGTTGGTGCTAAGTAACAACTAAGCCAAACATCGATTATGATGCTTAATATGAGATAAAGGTGAGGTTTAGTATAGCATACACATGTATCCGAACAAAGGTGCGGAGTGAAATTCCCTAGTTGCCGGACAAAGGAATTAGGGATACATAACTTACCACTTTGCATGTAAGATACTAGGAAAGGATTGTTATAGCTAGAATTACCGCGTTATGAACCTGTGGGAACACTTAAGCCCTAGTTACTCTCATTACTTGATAAAAACTAAATCTTTGAACCTGTTACTTATTTACATAGAAATAGATAATTACATTTATTGCTTAAAATCCCCCTTTTTGTTACTTGTTTCTTCGAAAGGACTTAACTTAATAGAAGTAATAATATCTTAAAGTTAAGTCTAAATCATTTTCCTCATGGGATTGACCGCAACCTCTTCTAGTTGGGTTCTTTACTTGATACGACCGGTTATACTTCTTTTCATTCCTTCGACAGTCTGTCCTGTACAACCTTCGACACTGTCAGAACCTTTGTTTCTGATGTTTTCAAACTTTAGTCTAAGTTTCCCTTGACGGACCCCTATGACGGACCGTCGTGCCTTCGACGGTCTGTCCTGCACAATCGTTGCATTATCAGAACCTTTGTTGCTGATTTTATACAAAAATTTCACCAAGTGTTCCTCGATGTACCCCCATGACGGACTATCGTGCCTCCGGCGGACCGTCTATGGGTCCGTCATGCAGTGATGCAACTGCTACACTACCATTCCATTTATGTTTCCACTTTGTTGCTTTCTTCGGTTGCATTTACTGGTTCTAATTTCTTTTCTTTGCAGGTACTAATGGCACCAAAACAATACTGCGTCTACTCACGAGGGTGTTCCAAGTCCATCGCTCCATCCGTCTGGATTGTCATAGGCTCAGACAATCATCGTGACCCAGAGTACGTTCCACAAGTCACTTAACTCCCACCCGTGCTGCACGCACCACCAGAGCCACGCCCACGAAGGCGGCGCCCGGCGGAGTCACAACCTCCCAGTCTGAAGAGGAGCGCATACTCACCAACACACCTTATGGGTCTGCTTCATAGTCTGAGGGATCATCTGGATTCATGTACTTACTTTGACATGTTTGAAGAAAATCCAGAAATAACACTTGAATTAATGAAAATATCTCGATAATGGATCCAGCTGAACTCAAAGTGTAATTCCCAAAATCCAAAGTTCAACTTCAAATAACTAGAGTATGAAAATTAACAAAAACTCTAACCCTAAAAATGAGTTTTTAAATCCTATTCTTAATAATAAAGTCCTAAATTTAAAGGAGTTCTAAATAAGGAAAGTCTGTCCAGAAACGCGTCTTCAATCGACGACATCACTGACGGGCCGTTGATGGAACGACCAACCATTGATTTCCTTCATCGATCCATACTTAGCATCTTCAATCAGCCTTCATCCTTGCATCTTCGTTTATCCAATCGACGGACCAAAAACACGGACCGTCGATACACTTATGGTCCGTTGATGTCTCCATCGTTCCACACTTGGTTATTCTTAAACTTCGGGTAGTGGGACTGATATTTGATCTGATCGATGGTTTGCCAGGATGGTCCATCGATGATTTGATGGACCGTCGATCAGTTGACAGATCATCGATCCTTCCATAGCCCCATACTTGGTCAGAATCCCCAAGTTGCTTCCAGATGCTTGGACCTCCAGTCGACGACCACCACCTACGGACCGTCAATGGAACGACAGGCCATCGATGGCTTCGTGGGTTACCTCTTCTACACAATCTTCTGCATTTCTGTTTTGGAAAACTTTCCTTCAAAATGCACATTGATAGTTTTCACCATCGTTATATCACATATACCTTAATCAACCTCACAACATAGTCATACCACCCTATCATTCTAGTGTAAGACATACTCCAATTTAACATCATGACTTAACCACAATTAATCACAATTAGAAGTAAAGATAGAAATTCTAAGACTTACCAAGTCTTCCTCATAGTTCATCATCAAGGTCTTACCATCAACCATAACTCAATCGAACTAGGGGAATAACATCATCACACCATGATAATCGATAAGATAACAAGGCAATTTGCATCTCTAGAACACAATTCAACACTAGATCATAATTTAAAACAAGATACATAGGCTAATTTCACAATATACTTCATAACCTAAATTACATATCAAGAACTAGCATGATAAGACTATAATTCATATTTATTTATTCATGATAACACCATAGAATAGTAATCTAATCAATAACCAAGACAATTGAATGATCACAATACAATATAGATTAAGATCACAACCTAGGGTTAGGGATTGACGATCATATTCTTCAATTTAGACCAAACCATCAACAATTACCATAAACAAGTTAAATTACATGTTAACCGATTCAATATAACCTAAAGAAATCATCAACAAATCAATCCATAACTTCAATTTCGTAATTGGATGGCCCATAAGAAAACTCAACTTCTGAAATCCATTTTGAAGGAACCCTTTGAGGAAAGAGTCTCAAAGGTGAATTAGATCCCATACCTTAATGTTTGACATCAATTTGATGATGAATTCGCCCATTTTCCATCCCCTAAACCCTTCTCCTTGCTAGACTTCAATGGTGAGTTCAAGTAGAGAGAGAAAGAAGATAGAAGGAAAAGAGTTTGTATTTGAGAATTGTCTTAGATTAATGAGTGTTGGGAGTTTTTATATTGGGTCTTAAATAAAATAAATTATAATCCCTTAACCACTAATTAATACACCTTACCCCCTAACTATTTAAATGAAACCAACTTAAATTAAGTAGAAAACTCAGCCCTCACATACGAAACCTTGAACGACGGGCCATCTGTGGGTCAACAGACCCTTCCCCTCTCGTCCTGCACTCTGTCGATGAGTTCAGACACTGCTCTGGCGAGGGGCTTCCTCATCATGGCAAAGTATGGTACGACGGTGGCATTGACGCGCTGTTTGTCCACAACACGGACTGTCTATTGTGCCGTCGATGCACACTGCCAGGCAGCGTTGCTTCAAACGCTAGGGTCCTCTTTAAGGGCCCTTTGTCGGTCCTTGGGGAGTCTTACCCGAACGTTTTGACCATGGAATAATTTAAACACCTATAAGATACCATTCCACCATTTTCATTCATTTTCAACTCCTAAAATTTAGTAAAATAGGTTATGGCACGCTAACACCCCTTTAAACCAACTTCACAGAAGTCATGGACGCTCTTGGACGTTTTGGTTCTTAAACTTCCTAAATGACCGATAATCAATAAAATGGGATAAAAAACATTACTTAGACCTTATGACACCTATGTTAGGCTTTATGACACATCTTGGATTTTCAAGGTGTTACATTATCCCCCTCTTACAAACATTTGTTGCAGATTGACATTAAAATTCTTTTGAAGAATAAATAGACTCAAGACTAGATCCCAACCAATCAACAACATCTAATAAACATAAATCATACCATTTCAACAAGGTAATTCCAAAAACTCCAATAACCACACATAAGGATCAAACATTTCATCATGAGGTATTTCCTTCTCACAACACAAATGAGATCAATATACATTGCATGCATCAATTAGCACAAAGTTCATATTATAAACATGATATATACAACTTTATAAAGGCTCACTATATCAAAATACACAACATAACTCAAAACAAGCAAAACGCAAAATTTCAAGTTTTCAAACGCAATATTACAATAACTTCACTCTAAAGCTTTCAAAAATGCATACTTGCAAAACTTCACCCAAAAATGAGGAAACCTCAAATTTCTAGTCATATTTATTTTATTAAAAAGAATGACTAACCTTAATTATCAAAAAGGTGAGGGTAACGGGACTTCATATCCGCCTCGGCCTCCCATGTTGCACCCTGAACTAGGTGATTCTTCCATAACACCTTTACGAAAACCACATCTTTATTCCTCAACTTCTTGACTTGCCTATCAAGAATTTGAACCGAAACTTCCTCATAAGATAGGTTATCCTTGACACCAAGACCCTCAATAGCAAGAATGGACTCTGGATCACCGTTACACTCTTCAACATAGAAAAATGGAAAATCGGATGAACCAAAGGCAATTCACTAGGAATTTTCAATTCATAGGAAACCTTACAAACCCTTTGCAAGATTTCATCGGGACCCACATAATGAGGACTCAACTTCCCTTTCTTGACAAATCTAACTACCCCTTTCATTGGCGAAATTTTCAAATACACCTTATCCCCTTCTTCAAATTCCAAATCACTTCTCCCATGATCGGCATAAGACTTTTGCAGACTATAGGCCATTTGCAACCGATTCCTTATGATATGAACCTTTTCCAAACGCTTATAAATCAACTTTGGACCAAGAAGCGATGGCTCATGCACTTCAAACCATCCAATAGGAGACCTACACCTCCTACCATACAAGGCTTCATAGGAAGCCATGGAAATGGATGAATGAAAACTAATATTATAGGCAAACTCCACCAATGGAAAATGTTTATCCCAATTCCCCTTAAAATCAATATTGTACGCCCTAAGCATATCTTCAAGGGTTTGTATAGTACGCTCCGCTTGACCATCCTTTTAGGGATGAAAAGCGGTGCTCAACTTCCCCGTAGTACCCAACCCTTTTTGAAATGATCTCTAAAATCTAAATGTGAATTGTGCACCCCGATCTAATATGATGGATAACGGAATTCCATGACAGCACACAATCTCATCTAGGAAGATCCTTGCATAATCTTCCACCGAATACGTAGACTTGATGGGAATAAAGCGAGCGGACTTAGGCAATCGATCCCCAACCACCCATATGGAATCATATGACTTTTGAGTCTGAGGTAAACCTACTACAAAGTCCATATTTATGTATTCCCACTTACAAGTAGGAATTTTGAATTCATAGATGTGTAGACCATTTGTTTAGAATTTGGCATACCCTCTAAGAGAACCTATCAATTCCTCTATCGAGTGTAGCAGTTGTTGTGCCTGTGGTAATAAACAATGGGTAGCCAAGTAATTTCCAACACCATCCACCCCAAGAGAAGATCATGTCAAGAGAGTTATCTCTTATTACAGTACCATACAGACAATGACAATGGGTAGCCAAGTAATTGCTAACAGCATCCACCCCAAGAGAAGATCATGTCAAGAGAGTTATCTCTTTATATAGTACCACATAGACAATGACACTTTTGGAAGCTACAGTCACGATAAAACAACAGTACAATTACACCAAAAAAATGGTAAAACATTGCACCAAAAAAGCCTCAGAACATGGCAGTAGTTTCTTTCTAAAATGATACTTTGCATCGTAAAGTCTTAAAACATCATTACAACTGTACCAAACAACATCAACAAATACATTTTAAAACAGTAAAAAATGCACCATAAACTATAGTAGGAAAGAACCAAAACACCTCCAAGTTTTAGACTTTCATGGATATCTTGAGAACGCTCACCAACAAATGTTTTTCCATCATGTCCATTTGTATGAACATGTAGATGAAACTCACTTGGCGTGGGATCTTGACCTTTTTCAATTGCCTATACAAAACAAATCACGTTATATATTTCATATAAGAGAAGATGTTCGTTATAGAATTTGTATAATATATATATACTCACAAGTTTCTTGCGATATTCTCCGATAGAAATAGAGCCACCAGTTTGAGACCCAACAACAGTTTCACGACCGACGCGATGATTTTGCGAATTAATTTCTGATTTCCTAATAGACTCTGAACTTCTCCAATGCTCCATCAATCTTTCCCATATATCTTCTGGTACGTAACCTGGCCTAACTCCTTTTTTATTTTAGAAGTGAAATTCCGATAGTTCAATGTTCCCTTAACCATCCATTGTGTTTTGACTTTGTTTTCACTAATGGAAACATCCCAGCAGAACTTTTTCTGAAAAAAGTTTTGAAAGTAGTACATTAACGTCCTATCTATATATGTGAATATACATGCTAAAATCACTTACGATGAAAACTTATATCTTAAATTCTCCAAAATAACCATTTCTTACATCATTTGAAACACCTTTCCAATTGATTCCATTGGGATCAACCTCACTTTTGAAAGATTTGGATATGAAACTAGAAAATTTTGAGAAGGTTCCAGTATGTATATATTAGAAGAGGTTATTTGGAGGGCTATGATAAATCAGAATTCTAAGACAACAAGTGTCATCAACACAACAAGTAGGAATAAAATAAAAAGAATTGACTAACGCTGCAGAAGTTAGAAAGACAAGGGTCCTTGAATGGCTACTGTTGGATTCGCCTTCAACAACTTTATTTGTATGACATGTTGGAACATTTCTATGGGTACAAATACTTTGACCTATTAGGTTACTGTCATTTAGTGTAGCTGTAGGTGTCTCGGAGATGGTTGGGTTAGTACTTTAAGTTGACGTTTCAATATTGATTGGCGTACCACCTTGTTGAGGAGAAACTGTATTGGGCTTGCGAATAGTTGGCATGTTTACATGAATAGCAAAATTATTCTTACCTATGGATTTTCCACGACCTCTACCTCCATCAATACCTATAAACAAAAAATATTGTTGTTAGATAATGAGATTACATGGAACAATACTATTGAAATATGAAAATTGTCTCTGTAATTAAGAGCTTGTTGATCAAGTAAAAAAATTAGTACTTGGAGATACAATAGTAACAAGAGTAACTATCTAAAACAAAAGTAACAACAACGAAGGGTTCATGAACTTATATAAGAAGCTTTACACTAAGAATGAATTTGTGATAAGGCTCGAGAACATTGTTGTGGGTAGAAAGACCCTAACCTGTTCGGTTACTCTCGTTTGGTGTAACTGGAGGTGTCTCAAAGATTATTGGGCTAATACTCTGAGTTGACGTCACAATATTGGTCGGGGGTACCACCTTTTCGAGGAGAAAATATAGTGGGCTTGGGAATAGTTGTCATGCTTACACGAACATCAGGATTACTCCTACCTGAGGATTTTCCACGACCTCTGCCTTCATTCATACTTATAAACAAAAAAAACATTGTTGTTAGATAATTTGGAACAAAGATGAAATATGAAAGTTGTTTCTATAAGAGCTTGTTGATATATAATCTATTATGTACTTCTGATAAGGCTCCAGAAATTGATGGTTACACAATCACTATCAAGTAATGTCATTCAATTCAAAGAAATGATCAAAAATTTACATTACAATAAGTCTCCCAAACTGAAAAGCAGAAACTACAGCAGATTATCCTCGATTGAAAATAAAAAGCAAACAAAATATATTTAAAATACAATAGCAAATGATCAAGCACTAGTCACTGTCTTCTTCAAACTCTTTCTCTTCCTCTTAATGTTCCTCGTCCTCATCCTCATCCTCATCCTCGTCCTCATCCTCATACTCATCCTCATCCTTATCAGTTTCATGCTCTTCTTCCGTGGATACTATGTGGATTTCATGATTCTCTTGCAAAAGTCCATCATCAATTGGTTCATCCATTTCAATTAAATCTCCATTTGGATCATTTAAGAGTAGAAGCTCATCAACAGAAATCGTCATATCTATCTCATGGACTTCAACTTCTTCAACTTGAAATGGAATATTTACTTCTGAAACTATTTCCACTTCCTCATTTGGCAATTCAATAAAATTTCGAGGTTTTACCTTCAACACAACTACCCAATAATCATTGTCCTTTTTCTAACTAGGATAAGGTACATAACACACTTATGTTTCTTGCATTGCAAGAATAAAAGATTCATATTTTTTATATCGACGACGATGGTTAATATAAACCAATTTGTATTGGCTGTGCCTTTTAACACAAACATCCATAGTTTGGTCAAACCATTAACATTTGAATAATACTGTTTGCTTTAAAGGTGATTCACGGTATTCCACTTTTATTATCTGTTTTATCCGTTCATAGTAATCACCAAAATTTGAATCCGAGATACTCCCTTATTCATTGTTGATCTTGTGCTACCATGACATTCTGTGTGAAATTTGTAGCCATTCACAAAATACACAGAATAACATGTAGCATCTATTAATGGTCCACGAGCAAGACTACGCAAAAATTTATTCTCAATAGGATTGCATTGGACCTATTTTCCAGAAAATGTAAGACTTAGTAGATTTTAAAACTAAATTTAAGTATGTTATTGAATAAACGATAATTTCACAATACTCACAAATGTGTTGAACCATATAGAGAAATTTTCTTCAAGACTCTCATCTATTTGACCCTGAGATAGATTTGGAAATTCTTCCTGCAAACGTTGCTTGAACATACTTCATTACAACAAAATAAATTCAATTGAAAATTCGTGATTTAAGGATATTTGATATTACTAAGAAAATAAAATTAACTTTTTTTATCTCACAAACGGCTCAACCTTCTCATAATTTAGTAAGATATAAGTTTGGGCAGCCTTTATTTCTTCGAGGGATAAATCCTTTTTTTTTTCTTCTCCCCATAGTCGACCTGGATTGGAGAATATTGATAAATTTCCTTCAATATATTCTTTACCCCCACCATCATCATTACGGTCCACGTTATGATTACATGTCATGACATGAGGTTCAAAATAATGAGAAAACAATTGTGTTGACTTTGTCATTCAGTACACTTCACTAATGGAACCCTCAACACGAGCTTTATTCCAATTATCCTTTTAAGAGTTCCTAGATACCTAAATATATAACATGTATGCACCATTACATTAGAAGATAAAAATATATGGCATACTAATCACTAATATTATATAAAGCTTTACATTTACCTTCCAAAAGGATACAAACATCGATATTGTAGAGTTCTAGCTATTCTTGCTTCATATGGAAGGTGTACAGAAAGATGTTTCATTGAGTCGATGAATTCGGGAGGAAATATACGTTCTAACTTGCACAAGATTTGTGGGATGTCTCTCTCTAATCTATCCATGTCATCAACTCGTAGAGTTGTAGAAGTAAGATCATTTAAAAATAAGCTCAATTCTGTAAGTGCTTGCCACGCATTACTAGGAAGTAGTTCGCGAAAGGCAATAGTCAATAGTCGCATTTTTTGTCTGGACATCTACCCAAATTGGAAACATACCCATCTGGAAACTGTAAGCCTTTCACCCAATTGAACAAGGTAGCTCTTGTTTCCTTGTCTATCGTATATATAGATTTGGGATGTTTCCCATTACTATCCTTTTCCAATTGAGGTCGATTACAAAACTTTATTGTATCTTGACGTGATTGTGGATTATCTTTGGTTTTGTCATCAAAACTAAGAACGGTGTTAAACACATTATCAAAGACATTTTTTTCAATACGCATGATATCAAGATTATGTGGAATCATGTTCGAACTCCAATAAGGAAAATCCCAAAAGATGCTTCTCTTTTTCCATCCGCAAGACTTACATACTCTTTGATTGAGTTGTATAGCATCTAATTCCGTTACTTTTCTTATGTCCATATCACAAAATTAATTCTATATTTTGTCTCCTACTATATAGGGCGGAGGTGATCTTTGGACAGTCTCGCATTTAAGATAGTTCTTACGATCTCTCCTGAATGGGTGATGTTGGTTAAGAAACATTCTATGACAGTCAAACCAAGATGTTTTCCTACCATGGGTCAATCTAAAAGATTCTGTTTCCTCCATACAATAGGGTCATGCAAACTTACATGCAGTACTCCATCCTAATAACATAGAATATGCTGGAAAATCACTGATTGTCCACATCAAAGTTGCCCTTGGTTGAAAGTTTTGCTTTTTTGAGATGCCAACTACATGCACGCCTGTCTCCCACAACAAAGTCAATTCTTTTATTAGTGGCTGCAAATAAACATTAATTTTATGTTTGGTATTGTTTGGCCCTGGAAAAATGACTGTTAAGGACATATAAGCCTCTTTCATACACATTCCTGGAGGTAAATTATAAGGTGTGACAATCACTGGCCACGAAGAGTATCTTCTCGTAGACTGACTAAATGGTTGGAAACCATCAGTACATAATCCAAATCTTACATTTCTTGGTTCATTAGCAAAAAAAGGATAAGTGCCATTGAAGTGTTTTCAAGCCACGGAGTCTGATGGATGACGCATTACACCATCCTCTTTTGTATGCTCGTGATGCCATCTAATATCAGCAGTTGTAGCATGAGATGCATACAATCTTTGCAATCTATGAATCAAAGGAAAATAATACATTTTCTTGTAAGGGATTGATTTCCTCTTACCAGAGCCAACACGACACTTGTATATATCATGTCCACAAAATGTACAAGATGCAAGGTGTTCATCATCACCCCAATACAACATACATCCTGATTCACAGTAATCAATCTTTTCATCTTTTGGGAAACCCAAGCTACGCACTAGCTTCTTGGTGTGATAGTAGCTATCAAGCACTATGTTATCTTCAGATAAAGCCTCTTTCAACAATTGCATTATTTGGTTATAACATCTCTGTGATATGTTGTTCTCCATTTTAATATTCAACATTCGAGAGGCAACAACATGTTGAGAGAGGGAAGAACCATGATATAATTTTGCATAAACTGCTTGTAGCAAATCATATAATTTTTTAGACTCGGGATTAGGATCTTACTCCATTGAAGGTTCACAAGGATGAGATGACTCGTCTTCAGTATTGCCAAAAGATTGCCAACTTGAACCTTGGGGAATGTTAGGACCATCTGCATCTAAAATCATTTGACGGTATGGATTATCATATCCTAATTCAGGTGTAGCACCACCATTCAAATCATGATCACAAGAAATCTAACCAATCATATTTTTTCTCCTTCATGTTTCCAGATAAAATAGTTATCAATAAATCCAGATTTATGAAGGTGATGCTTAATCATTTCAACATCCATGAACCTAAAGTTGTGACATTTCTTACATGGACATCTAACGTTATTGTCATTCTTGTGATTCTGTTGCAAACATGCAAATTGGATAAATTTATCCACTCCAATTATGAAACTAGAATTTATAGCCCCTCGACCATCCAATCTATCATACATCCAACCACGCTCTAGATTATTCATGTTCCTAATAAAGTTTAAATTTACAAGAATAAAAAATCAGTAAAAAGCACAAACTGTTGACTAGAAGGTACTCTCATTCACATTCATCAAATAATAACAAAACATGCATTTATGCAAAACAAAAATAATTGCTACAGTTATTCACTAGGCAGACTTAGTCCCACAAAATTGATGACAAACAAAAGGTATTGAAGCATTACAGTTGAAAACAAAGCATCATTAACAGTAGCAAAAGTGAATGTAAAACATAGGTTTACAGACAATAAAATGAAGAACAGAGATTCTACGACATAGTGAAGAGTAATCACCTAAAATAGATTCAAACAAAAAGGAACAAATAAGCGTCAATACTATATACTAAACGATAAAAGACAACTTTCACATTAATATGAATAAACAAAATCCAATACGAACCCATGTATAGCAAATTAAATTCATCAATTATCATCTACAAACAATAGTAATACCACAACAACAGACCAACGAGGCATATCATGAATAGAATAAGAGGCATATCATTAATAGAAGAAGACGAGGAGAAGATTACGGAGGAAACGTTACCTTTCTCCAGGCAGTGTCAAGGCAGTGACTAGACAGTGAAAAGCTTGGAGACTTCTTGTCATTGTTATTTCGAGATATCGAGAATTTCGTCAAGCAAAGTAGAAGCAAGTAAGGTTAGAGTCAAAAAATATTTGAAATTTTTTTAAAATTAGAAATTAGAGAGAAGTAGAAGTGAACAACAGTAACAAAAGAAAGTAAAATATCAAAAACAATAGTCAACTCAATCCTTTCAACACTAAAAGAAAAGACACAAGGAAAACACATACATTTCATCGAGATCATGAAAAAGGTTTATAGCTAACACATAAAATCTTTAGAAAAGAACGTACCAAACAACTAGTGTTGAAGCTTCTACTAACAATTTCATAAGAAGAGACTAAGAACAGTAGAAAATCTCTTCTTTTGCTAATAAACCTAGAAGCTAATTTAAGCCATTGAAACGTCTCTTTCTCATCTCGTATCTCACTGTGAATGCTAAAGTAGATAGAGCACACACTCTTATCCTAAAACATCATTGAGATATGTACTCATCATTAAAATCTAATTGCTAAATCATGTCAATACCTATTTATCTTTTTTGGATTCTGTTTTTCAATAAACTTTTAGCAAGTTATATCTGTAAAATTTGTTAACCTACCTGCAATGCTTAAAGAGAACATACAATAAACAAATACAAGTATCTTATAATGTGTACATAATTAGCAAGTATCATTTTATTTTTGAAACACTGCTTACATGTTTTAGGTGGTGAAGCAGAAGAAGAACTTCCATCATAAGTGATTTTACCGACGATTTTTTCGTTGTGTTACAGTGAGTTCAGTAGACAATGTGGTTTATCAATATGCCTAACATCATGTATCCAAGAAAATTAAAGAAGACTAATGTTCTTCCCTGATAACCCCATCTCGTTTCCCCAATTTATTTTCACCAATAGAAGTCAAAATCCTCCTCTTCACCGCGCTAGAAGCTCACCGAACATATAAAAAAAGAGAAATTACAAAAGGTAGAACCTTACCTTTCACCTGAGGATGAAGGAAACATGAGCAATTTCACCGTGAACCTGAGATGGGAACAATTTCACCTAAGACGGGATCAATTGAAAGGAGAGAGACGAGAGAAATCGAAAGGTTAAGGAGACCGGAGAAATCAATTTCTTACCTCAAGGAGATCGGACTTGCTCACCACGGGGAGGAGCTCCCGCATTGGCAATTCCTCTTCAAGTCTTTGAGGCGCATTCCATCGAGTGTTCATGCTTCTTATAAGCACAAAAATAGGATTAGATGCAAAAGAACACCATCAGTATACTCTATCGGCGCGATATAAGATTTCCAAGAAAGAGAGTGATTCCTAAGCATCATATAGGTTCCTACACATAAGTGTGGCGGGCTTCACAATTATGAATACCAACCTATATAGATGTGGTAAAGAGAGATACATAATTCAACGATATTCAACCTCATGCTATGATACCAAGTTTGTCACATCCGGGTTTACCCCCTAGACGTAACCATCGTCGTCGTCCTTTTTAAGGACTAAGACTAGCCTATTAGTCTCATGTCATTACATTCATGGGTGGAAAATGCGGAAAAATTAAAACTTTCATTATAACTACTTGGAGGTTTACATAGACCTCTTTATACACATAATATATATTCATATCGTGTATACATAGACCCTTCGTATAAGAAGGTTACATAGCCTTCTACTTTTATTGCACATATATATGTATTAAACATAAAAATAGTCTCAATGATTGTATCATCTCATACTATCTAAACGATTATGACAATATGGGAATAGCCCTTACATCAATCCAACAAGACCACATATAGGTCATACGAAAGTATAATACTCAATTGGAAAGGAAAGAATGAAAGAGTTTTTAAGCTCATGACAAGTCCGTAAGCTAGATGGTGGCATTGCCCTCTGTAGTTGAGGACCTACCCCCCTTGGATGAAATGAAGAATCCAAGTCTTCAACAATGTCGCCTTCCAAACTCTTCAACGACCGGAACCTAAAATGTTTGGGAAAAGGTAAGAAAATGGGGTTAGTACTCCACATGTACTAAGTATGAAACCTTATGCATATATACAAGCAAAACATGCTAAAACTATTAGTCAAAACATGCCATTTTACCCCTTTTAAAAAACCTAATGCAAAGCCAAGCAAGTCATATCAACCAACCAAACATGCTTACTACTTCAACAAGTAATACTTGTCCCAACATACTTAAAATCATGATTTACTACAACCCTATAATCAAGGAATAACATCTCAAGAATGAATAAGAATCAATCATATCATAATAAGAAAAACAAACTACTCATGAATGCTTATCAACTGAACAAGTGAAACAACCAAGCAAACCCCATAACCTCACTGAATCAAGTATCCTCAACAAGAAACCATGACAAATGTCCAACATTACATAACATAACATTTAAATTTACACTTCATCTTATGTTAACATTATAACCCAAGGCATACTCATAAATGAACTAATCAACATCTAGTATCAACAATGTGCCAAGGTCATCATATATATCATATATCATCACAACATAAACATATATAAGAACCTCCTCCTAAGACTCCCCTCAAGGCTAACTAGTGCAATGTTTAGCTAGAGTCTCATACCCCTACCTAGACTAAGCTAGACCTCTTAGATTATCCAAATTAGAGTTAAAGTCATTTAATTCAATTTACCTTTTGGGAATATCTTGCCCTAACAGACATAGACCACATGAGCTAGTGTGGAATCCGATGTCATAAAAACTTATACCGAAAGAAAGCGGACTACTTGCCAATGTGGTACCAAAACATGAAACATAGCAACTACCCGAATTCTGTCATCACAATTGTATAGTTAAATTTGCGGAAAATTTAAAGATTTTTAAAACTTAATGAAGTATACTTAGACTTCATATAATTACTACATAAGAGTGATATGCTACAGCTCAAACTAAACAACAATCTATAATAGATTAAACAATTCAAATAAAGAATTCAAAATATAATAATAGTTTGCCAAACGACCTTATTACAAACGCTTACAAATGTTTGAAATGAAATGCTAGGGACAACATCCACTAGTTATGTCTAATGTACTAAAGATAGAATAATAAACTTTAGGCATCCTCAAACTCAAGAAGACCTACCAAAGTCTAGAGATCGCTAATCCAAATTGCTTCAACGAATCTTCAATATTCTCTCGGACCTGCGCCTATAAAATTGTAATCGTATATGGGTTAGTACACACTTGTACTAAGTATGGGTGCATGAACATAAACACATAAGGACTATGCATGATCAAGGAAAAATCTTTGTATAACAACTTGCCATTTTTAAAAAGTGAAGTCACTTTACTTTCCTAATTCGTTATTTATGAATCTTGCTACGAATATGACATATTTTCATGCATTTAAATCACAAACTCATTTTCTATATGAACATAAGACCTTGAAATCATGAACATAATTTTAGAACAAGTCGAGTAAAAGTTAATATTTGTGCTCCCTTAGGCCAAGGGCTCCATTCCCAAACTTAGTTTATTTTTCAGTCTTTTTCTTCTTTTTGTTGTTTTGTTCAATGATCTCCTTTTATCATATATTTTACGTACGAGTGCAATGATTCATTGTAGTCCAATTCCTACAATGAATCAAGTGAGTAATCCAAAAGACTAAGAAAATGATTTGGCTACTCTACTCACAAATTATTTCTTCCATTCTTGTGAAATTGGGAATGAAGTTTTTATAAGCCAATCTTTATTGGCTATGCCCATTATTTGATCATTTTGGATAATATAAAGTTGTCGGGTCACATATATCACATTATTGGCTAGGCCCATTATTTGATCATTTGAATAATATGAAGATGCTGGGGCATATATTCATATATTTGGCTATGCCATTATTTGATCATTATGCTTACTTAGTTCTCTTGTGATCTTACTTTTCTTCTTCTTTGATCTCATGTTCACTTTGAACATAATTTTATTTCTTTATTTCTTACTTTCTTAAAGAAATATTTAGCATTTTACTAACTTAGATCGTGTGAGCTAACACAAAATACAGCGTCTTCCCCACATTGAAAATAGGTGGTTCACCGGTTAAAGTGAACCTAGATCATCTGAATTAACATTAAATCCAGTGTCTACCCTACACTTAAAAGAGGTATTTCACCGGCTAATGTGAAACCGAATATGGAGCATTTAACCGACATAGATCATGTGATCTAAACATGAAATCCAATGACTTCCCACACAGAAAAGAGGTGGTTCACCGGCCAAAGTGAAACTGAATACTAGCTAGAACTCTTAGGTGGAATCCACTGGCTAGTACCTATGCTGGCAACATAGTTCAAAGACTAGGAGATTCCGGACACTCTTATTCACCTTGTTGGTAGTCTCATCTAATGAGGCTTACATGTACTTGCACAAGCTCATTGCTAGTCTATCGGTGCTTTGCTCGATTTCATATACTTTACATCTTTTAGAGTTGACTCATGCATTATGGAAGCTTGCTTCTAGTATGCGGTATTCCTAGCTCAATGGATGACTTATCATCCCTTTCTTTACTTGATGATGTGAACTTAATCTTACATTATCATTATGGTGTGAATGAGACTTGTCTCACAATTTCTTACACCCTCTTATGTGAATATCTTTAACATATTTGTTTAGGTGCAAGTGAGACTTGTCTCACTTCCATTAACACCCTATTCAAGGTCAATTTCATAACTCATAAGCTTTTTTGTTATTTAATTACTCACCTTATCTTGTTCAACATTATTTGGTAGTCTTGTACCATTTTTTATGAAAGTTATAAAGACTTATTCAACGTGGTAATGTTCACAATTTTATTTAGGTAGGGTATGTTGGGACTTGTTCCAATCCTGGGTTATGAACTCATTGAGTTACGCCTCAAGTCAATTTCTAACATATATTTGGCCTCACAAAAGATATCATAATTTACAATGGCCATGTGGGATTGCTTTGACTTAATATTTGCCAATTCAATTACATATTTTGGAAATAATATTTTTTGGCCAATTTATTGACATAAGCCAAACTTCACATATTATAGTAATCTAAACCTTCATTTTAAGAAATCCAACTTTTAACATTTAAGTAGCTTAGAAGAACAATTCAGTGTTAGATTGGCCAAGCTATAAAGTTTATTTGGCATTGAAGATTCATTAATTATCTTTGATTCACATCTCGTGTCTTCTTGGAAACATTGCATTCCACTTAATTACAACATATCTACTGTAAACACAAAAATTAAAGCCGAAAACTTCATTCTTTTCAACAATAAACTAAATTTCATAAACAACTTATAACAATTTGATCTTCTCGAACACAATTAAGCATTGATCATACGGATCTAACCTATAGGTCTCATTCAACATTATTAAATCATAGAAACCTACACATAATGATAAGTTAGCACCACATACCAAAAACATGCTCGATATTTTTCATTATACATACTATTAGAATATGAAAAAGGGAAAACTAGGGAGATGAAGATTCGACAATTTCATTGGAAATGCTAGTTTCGGTTTTCTTGAATTCAAAACGTTTGAAAGCCTCTTGGGGAAAAGTATACAAGATATAAATCCATTACTTACTGTAGAATTGAATCTACGAAGATAACTTTGCACTTTGCACGAAAACCTTGAAGGACTGCCTTAAATTGCCTAAGGTTTTTCCTTACGTTTGTTCACTGTTTTGAGTCATGGGTTTCTGGTGGTTAAATGTGATTCTAAGTCTTAGGAACTGATATTTACTAATTCAACTTAGTATAATTACCTTAATTAAATAAATCAATTACCTAATTACCAAAATGTCCCTCCTAAATTTACTAAAAATAGGAGAACATTTGACTTAGGAAAATCTTAAATTTTCCTAAGTGTTTCGGTTTTGACCTTGAATTTTAATTAATTAATTAAGTTGCTAATTTAATTAATTAAGTGACCTAGGGTAATTACTAAAGTACCACTAAGTCATTAGGAGCATAATCAACCCCTTTGGACCATCCTCTGTTAGGTACTAGGATATTTCTTGAGTTAGTTATTTGGCTAGTGTCACCCGTTTAGGTTTAAGGATTTTAGGTGCACTAGTTAGTTTATTTTTGTTAGTCCTAGATTTGTTAGTTAGTTAGAGCCTAGAGTTAGTTAGGAAGCTAGGCCCCACATGGCTTACCCGTGCGCACACCTGTCTCCTAACTACCCTAACCAAATTCGGTTGGGCTTGGTTGCTTTTCTCTTGGCCGGTTAGCACATGTGCTTGCACATGTGGTTGCACATGTGTTTCACATGTGTTTCTGCTCATTTCTTGTCCAAGGACCCTCACTATGTCCTTGGGCACTGCTTAATCTACATGAATATTTTAAATTATCATGTGCTATGGTACCTAGGCTTGACACTTGGATGCCTTGTACCTAAAGTGTGTAAGCTATGAAATAAAAATTTTTAGCTTAGGATCTTCATTGTAGGTACAATTCCTAAACAATCTTGGATTGGGGCATTTGAGCATCAAAGTATATCTTAATACATAGAAATTGGCTATCACCCTTAAGCCAATATTCTCTAACATGCCCAATATTACACAATATTGGGCATTGGGATGCCTATGTACCCCAATACATATTCTTAAAAACCTAAAAGGCTCTTTACTAGACAAGTACATTTTCTGGAATGTTACATTATCCCCCCCCTAAGGAACATTTGTTCGCGAATGACACTACACATCATTTTGAAACAAAGAGTGTATTTTCGAAAAACACATCACATGTTTGAAACTTTACTCTTTGTGAATATCTAATTCACAACTTACTTTGGATGATGCACATCACTCAAGCTTATCTGAAGCTTCATATCTGAGAACGAAGAAATTCATTCCCAATCTTACTTAAACTCAATGCACATCACAACTCATGCAACACAAAGATCATGTCAATGCTATACAAAAATAGCAATATGAATGCAAGCATAAACTCATATTAACTCATATAGTGCAAGTATAAAACACACAGTTATGGACTGAAACACCAAAACCGACTAATGCACTAAAAGTTAGAGTTTCATAAACAAAATAAGACTTAGGAAGAGTATATCTAACCTCAAGAACTAAACAAGTGAGGGTAACGGGATCTCAATCAACTGGATAAGGCCTCCAGTCCTAAGGTGTTCGGCCTCAATCCGTTGGCAACATGGGCAATCCTCCACAAACTTAGAAATATTTTGCTTCATACCTTCCAACCAATAGATCTCCTTGATATCATGATACATCTTGAAACTCATTCACTATTGACACAGAGTCTATGGAAGGAACTTGATGTTCTATGTCATTGACTCTGACTAAGTGATATAGATACCCCTTAAATAACATCTTATTGGCTTTAAGATGGGAAACTATTTGGCCTTTTGGATTTGAACTATGTCCTTCCCATTCCAGCTCTAACTCATTAGGAAACTGAAAGCTTACTACCCTATTTCGACAGTCTAGGGTAGCATAATACTTATGGAGACAATCCATACACAAAATTATATCAAAGTCAAGCATGGTTAATCCTATTAACTCCGCATAGGTAACTCTATCAAGATAAGTTATTGGGCAATCTATATATTCACTTTCAGCTCTAATGTTGTCTCTTCTTTATTAACATCCATAGAACAAAGAATTTTTTGGACCTCACCCACAAACTCCTGGGGATCCTCATTGGTTCTGGAACCGATGTAGATTGGAGGATTTATCCTGGTGAAATCTCTCAGTCTACTAGCCATGGTGCTAGCATGTGGGTTCTTCCTAGGATCACCCTCTCTAGTGGCCTGGGCTGTAATATCCTATGCCTGAGCAGTGATGGCTTGGGCCATCTGAACCAGTGCTGCTCTCACTTCTCTATCCGTCAACGCAGCTGGGTTGACAGGCACTTGCACTCCAGCAGTTGAGGCTTGAGGAGGAGCTTGGTTTCCCCCAGCAACTGCTTCTCCAACTCTCCTGCCTACGTTTCTTCTTGTGTTCATTTTTCTACATGCACACACAAGAAGGAAGTTAGGTGCTAGAATGACACAAAATGTCAAAGCTCTACACGACACGATAAAGAGTAGAAGACAGGAAGATTCTTAACATCACATAGTCTCTAAGTCATGGTTGTGTGGACTTCACAACCATAAGCTAGAAAGCTATGCAAAGTGGTTGTTTTGAGATGTAGTTCCTAGGTAATTTAACCTCATTCTCTGATACCATGCTTGTCACACTCGGAATCTAAATCCGAGATGAGACAGGCGTCGTTAACCTCTTAGAGGTCACAGACAATCCTCTTTTTTGATTTCATCACAATCATATAGTTAAATATGCGGAAAATTTAGAACTTTTTAAAACTTAATGAAGTATACTTAGACTTCATATAATTACTGCATAAGAGTGATATGCTACATCTCAAACTAAACAACCATCTATAATAGATTAAACAATTGAAATAAAGAATTCGTAATATAATAATAGTTTGCCAAACAGCCTTATTACAAACGCTTGAACAAATGTTTAAAATGAAACGCTAGGGACAACATCTACTAGCTATGTCTAATTTACTAAAGCTAAAATAATAAACTTTAGGCATCCTCGAACTCAAGAAGACCTACCAAAGTCTAGAGATCGCTAATCCAAACCGCTTCAATGAATCTTCAATCTTCTCTCGGACCTGCGCCTATAAAACTGTAATTGTATATGGGTTAGTACACACTTGTACTAAGTAAGGGTTTATGCACATAAACACATAATAACTATGCATGATCAAGGAATGATCTTTCTATAGCAACTTGCCATTTCTAAAAAGCGAAGTCACTTTACTTTCCTAATTCGTTATTTATGAATCATGCTACAAATATGACATATTTTCATGCATTTAAATCACACAACTCATTTTCTATATGAGCATAAGACCTTGAAATCATGAACATAATTTTAGAATAAGTCGACGAAAAGTTAATATTTTTGGTCCCTTAGGCCAAGAGCTCCATTCCCAGACTTAGTTTATTTTTAAGTCTTTTTCTTTTTTTTGTTGTTTAATTCAGTGATCTCCTTTTATCATATATTTTACTTACGAGTGCAATGATTCATTGTAGTCCAATTCCTACAATGAATCAAGTAATCCAAAAGACTAAGAAAATGATTTGGCTACTCTACTCACAAATTATTTCTTCCATTCTTGTTAAATTGGGAATGAACTTTTTATAAGCCAATCTTTATTGGTTGTGCCCATTATTTGATCATTTTGGATAATATAAAGTTGTCGGGTCATATATATTCACATTATTGGCTAGGCCCATTATTTGATCATTTGCATAATATGAAGATGTTGGGGCATATATTCATATATTTGGCTATGCCATTATTTGATCATTATGCTTACTTAGTTCACTTGTGATCTTACTTTTCTTTTTCTTTGATCTCATGTTCACTTTGAACATAATTTTATTTCTTTCTTTCTTACTTTCTTAAAGAAATATTTAAAATTTAACTAACTTAGATCGTGTGAGCTAACATGAAATCCAGTGTCTTCCCCACATTGAAAATAGGTGGTTCACCGGTTAAAGTGAACCTAGATCATCTAAATTAACATGAAATCCAGTGTCTACCCCACACTGAAAAGAGGTGGTTCACCGGCTAAAGTGAAACCGAATCTGGAGCATTTAACCGACATAGATCATGTGGGCTAAACATGAAATCCAATGTCTTCCCACACTGAAAAGAGGTGGTTCACCGGCCAAAGTGAAACTGAATACTAGCTAGAACTCCTAGCTGGAATCCACTGGCTAGTACCTATGCTGGTGATACGCTCAAACTTACTTCTCAAATAAGAAGTAAAGCGGTCGTGTCAAGTAAATAACCCAACCAGTGAGGTTGGGATCGTTCCCACGAGGAAAATTGGTTAGACTTAACTTTAACCTATTATTACTATTGTTCGGTCAATTATTTCCTTGGAAAGCAAAAACAATAAAAGGGGGGCTTTTATTTCTAAATGAATGAAAATAACTAACGAAATTGAAAGAGACACTTAACAACTTTAAATGTTGGAGTTTAATCAATTAATCAAAGTAACTAGGGTTTACGTGTTCCCCACAGGTTCATAACTTGATCATTCTAACTATAACAATTCTTTCCTAGTATCTTGCATGCAAAGTGATAAGTTATGTATTTCTAAATCCTTGGTCCGGCATCTAGAAAATCTCACTCCGCACCTTGGTCCGGCTACGTGTTTTGCTATCCTAACCCTTATCTTTACCTCATATTAAACATCGTATTCGATATTTGACAATGTTATTACCTCGTACCAATCAATACTATCTATTAGATAGTATACACTAAATGTATGTTGATAATTCTTTTCCTATAATCTACCTCCTTGGTCCGGCAAGTAGCATTAAGGCGAGTTCTAACGTTG